>NC_042616.1:453455109-453766878 GCF_901001135.1 Rhinatrema bivittatum
TATTACCCCAAGATCCCTCTCTTGGTCCATGTACATCAATTTTTCACCCCCCATTACATACAACTCTTTTGGATTACCATACCTCAGATGCATAACTCTGCACTTCTTGGCATTGAATCCCAGCTGCCAAATCTTGGACCATTCTTCCAGCTTTCTTAAATCCATTTTCATTCTCTCTATTCCTTCAGGCATGTCCATTGAATTGCAGATCTTTGTATCATCCACAAATAGACAAATTTTACCTTCTATCCCTTCCACAATATCACTCACAAAGATATTGAACAGAACCAATCCCAAAACTGAACCCTGTGGCTCTCCACTTAACATGGTTTTCTCTACAGAGTAGGTTCCATTTACCATTACAATCTATCTCCTATCAGACAACCAGTTTGTAATTCATGTCACTACCTTGGCGCTCACTCCCAAGCTTCTCATTTTATTCACATGCCTCCTGTGTGGGATCGTATCAAAAGCTTTGCTGAAATCCAAGTAGATCACATCAAGCGCTCTTCCTCAATCCAATTCTCTAGTCACCCAATCAAAAAAAATCAATCAGATTTGCCTGACAGGACCTTCCCCTAGAGAATCCATGCTGCCTTGGGTCCCACAACCCACCAGATTGTAGATAGCTCACTATCCTTTCTTTCAGCAGAATCTCCATTTATTTTCCCATTACCGAGGTGAGGCTAACAGGCCTGTAGTTTACAGCCTCCTCTCTACCACCACTCTTGTGAAGCAGGATCACCACCGCTCTTCTCCAATCCTGCAGTACCACTCCCGTTTCCAGGGATCTATTGAACAGACCCTGCCAGCACATCTCTGAGCTCCCTCAGTATCCTGGGGTGTATCTCATCCGGCCCCATGGCCTTGTCCATTTTCAGTTTGCCTAGCTCCCCCATACGTTCTCTTCTGAAACAGAGTTTCGTCTACTCCATCCCCATCTATGGTCTTATTAACCAGCGTAAGTCCTTCTCCATGGTCTTCTTTAGAGAATACTAAACTGAAGTATTTGTTTACTATTTCTGCCATTTCTTTGTTACTCTCTACACACTGCTCCTTGTCACCTTTCAATTTCACTATACCACTTCTGATCTCCCTTCTTTCACTGATATCTGAAAAATGTTTTGTCTCCTCGCTTTACCTTTTTAGCCATCATTTCTTCCACAAGACCTTTTGCTTTTCTTATTTCTTTCTTCGTCTCCCTCAGTTTTGACAGATATTCTTCCCTGTGCTTTTTTTTTGGATCCTTTATACTTCTTGAACACTATTCTTTTTGCCTTTATTTTTTCAGTTACCTCATTAGAGAACCAGATCAATTTCTTTTTCCTCTAACTCTTGTTTACTTTTATAATATATTGTGTGAAAGGCCTCCCTCTTAAGGACTTCATATCTAAGCTTTATAAGGAATTATGTTTCATACTGGAGGGGAAATTAAAACATGAAAAGAATGGAGAGAATGATTTAGCTTGTTCCTTAGAGAAAGAAACATGGGAAGCTATCAGATGATGTTTTGCTAAGACATCTATAACTGCTCAGCACAATACTCAATTAAAGTCTATTTGCGTTGGTATTACACACTAACTTGTTTGAAACATATGTTTGGATATATATCAGATGTGCTATAACTGCTGTAAATAAGCTAATATTTTATATACATGTGTTTAATTGTTTAATAAGCTTTTCAATATAACCCACCATAACTGCTGTAATTAAGCTTTAATATATTTCATTATATAATCTATTTATCCTGCATTAACCGCTGTAATAACCAACCATGTTCTAACCTCGTTAAGCAACCTTTTTTGTAAATACTGATACGTTCCTTGTACCTTTCTCAGCTGCTGTCTTTCCTCCTTTACCTCTCTCCCCACTCTCCCCCCCCCCCTTTTTTCTCACTCCTGCTCCATTCCCCCACTCCCTGTTTTTTGTAATTTCCTCCTTTCTCAAGTTTATTGTAAACCGGCGTGATGTGCTTGCACGAACACCGGTATATTAAAAGCTGTTAAATAAATAAAAATAAATAAAATAAATAAAATAATGTGTGTTGGAGAGATTGTGGGGAGCTGGGAACAATGGGTCACATTTGGCGGTCATGTCCTGGGATTGTTACCTATTGGGATATGTTATGCCAGTTAATTTTCGACATTACCAAATTTTGCATTGACCCTGACCCAGAAGGACTTCTATTCTCAACACCAGTGGATGGGATGCCACAAAACTTTGACAGAACTGTAACCCAGATCATTTTGGCAGCAAGATACCAGCTAGCGGCACACTGGAAACCGAAGAACCTATTCAGTAAATTTTCTGTGTACAAACATCTACTGATGATCTGCCAGATGGACTATTTGACGGCAATAAGAAGAAATTCCATTGCTAAGTTCGTTAGGACGGGTCTGTTTTCCAAGCCAGAGACAGAAATTTGTGCAAGTTTTCTGAACGATGAGAGAGGGAAGAGGGGACAGGCAGTTTGCTTATATACACTTATGGTTTCCATTGTTGCTGTTAAATATGTTCATATACACTTCTGGTTTGCACCAAACCTGGTATGTACTTTGTGCTAAAAAGCTTGATAAAAGTAAATTACAAAAAAAAAAGAGAGAGAGAGGGGGGAGGGCCTGTGTACACAGGGGTGTGTAGAAGAGAAAGGCAGCCTGTGTGTGTTGCGTTTCCCAGCCGTGGCAGGCCTGTGGCCAGCTCCACTCACCCCCAACGCCCGGGTCTTGGACCTGGCCCTTCCTCCTTGGTAGCGGTGGGCAGTCGCCTACACGCTCACGCTCCTGCCCCGCTTCCAGGCTTCTCCGGCAGCTCCGCAGCCTCCTCCAGTCCCGGTCAGGTCTCCCCACATGCGTCAAGGGGAGACACTGCCATCTCCTAGTTCCGGCCTGCCTGCCATAGGTACGTGTGTGCACCTTCATTAACTTTAAAGGGGCTGCGGCGGGAAACCCTCCCGCGGTCCCGGATGATGACGTCTCTCAGCCTTACCATATAAGGCAAGCTCCGACATTCAGTCTTTGCCTTGGCAACAGGTCTCCACGCTACCTGTTGTGTGCTTAGTTGCTGCTCGTTTGTGTTCCTGTTCCAGTACCTGTTCCAGTACCTGTTCCTGTTCCAGCGTTCATATTCTTGTTCCAGTACCTGTTCCAGCATTTGTGTTCCTCTTCCAGTACCTTATCCTGTTCCAGTCTTTATGTTCCAGTTCCAGTTCCAGCTTCCTGTTCCCACTACCCTTTGGATGGATTCCTTGGTTTTGACCCTCGCTCGAACATGACCTTGTCTTCAGCCGCCTGCCCTGACTCCAGCTTGAACCTGATCTCGTCTCCAGCTGATTGTCTTAGGACTTGGCCTTCTTTTAGGCACCTGCCTGCTCACAAGCCTGGACTTAACTTTGTTCCTAATCGCTTGCCTGCTTCTGTCTATCCGGGCTTCTGGAACCTGGCTTTGTCTTTGACTTTGCTCCTTCAGACCCTGCGTCTCTGCTGCTTCCTGGCACCCTGCCTTGGACACTCTCTCCAGGTTCAACCATGCAGAGGCCCGCCTAAGACCAGCCGGCCCTAGTACCCAAGGGCTCAACCTGCGGGGAACGAGGGCTGGTATTGGCGAAGCTCCAGTCGGCCTCCGCTTCCCGTTCGGCTCTGCCTCCCGACAGTGGGGACCCGAGGGGATTTCCCCACAGGTAGTGCCCACCACCTCGGGCCAAGGGTCCACCTCCACAACAGTGTGAGGGTGTGTGCATGAGAGAGAGGGAGTCTGTGTGAGGGTGTGTGGGTTTAATGCCCCTCATTTCTAATCTGAAGCACCTCCGGCATCATGCTGCATTCAAAGAACATGGCTGACTTCCTGTAGCCCTGGACTTCCTTTATAGTTTCTCCAGCCAGGACTTCTTGTGGTGCTGGCTGATGACGTCACATCCTGCATGAGTATATAAGGAAGCCTCAGCATCAGGTCCTCCTGCTCTGCAGCGTGTTGCTACACTATTGTTCCTGATCCCATTTGAGCCTTGTTCCTTGTTCCTCATCCTGTGTGTGTCTCCTGCCCCTGCCCCTGCCTGCCTCTTCTCCTTGCCTTGGTCCTTGCTTTTCCTTGGACTGATCTCTCATGCTTTGACCCTAGCCTGGATCTTGACTGTGTTGGTCTGCCACCTGCCCCAACCATTGCCTGGATCTACACTGCTGCCTGCCGCCTTCCCCAACTACGTCCTGCTTCTTGGCTTCAGTCTGTTCTCTACAGTACTTTCACCGAAGTCCTGTCGGCCCCCTGAGTCCAAGGGCTCAACCTGTGGGAAACTGAGCTGGTATATGTGAAGCCCAGACCTCAACCGAGTTCAAGCATGTCCATCTGCTGTTGGCATGGGCCTATCAGGTCCGCCTGCCAGGCTGCATCAACTATGCCACAGTCAAGGACTCACACTCTGTGACCGTGCATGTGTGTGCAAGAGAGAGAGGGAGACTGTGTGAGGGTTTTGTGTGAGAGAGAAGGAGCTTGTGTAAGGATATGTGTGTGCAAGAGAGAGAGGAGCCTAAGTGAGGGGGGTGTGTGCGAGAGAGGGAGCTTGTGTGAGAGGATGTGTATAAGTGAGACAGAGAGAGGGAGCCTATGTGAGGAGGTTTTGTGTGCGAGAGAGGGTCAGAGGGAGCCTGTGTGATGAGCTGTATGAGAAAGGAGTCAAACTCTTGGATGGGAGGGTGAAGATAGAGTGTGTTGCGCTCGCTGCTCACGGGCCCCGGCTGCGAGTAGCCTCACTCACCCTCTGGGCTGACGCCTCCAGTCCCCTGCTTTTGATGCGGCCTGTGCCACCCTGGACTGCCGCTCCCACGCGGCCCGACGCTGCTGTACGCGGCAGGGGGACTACCGCTGTCTTTTCCTTCTTGCGGCAGGAGCCACTGCTGGGACCGTCTCTGCATGGCTGGGGAAGCCGCTGTTGTCTCTGTCCTCTTCGCGGCAGGGTTGCCGCCGACGCAGACTACCTCCTTCTTTCCTGGGCTCTGCTTAGGTGCACATGCACGCCCCTGCTCTTCTTTTAAAGGGCCAGTGGCGGGAAAAGCCCCGCAGCCCCAACAGATGATGTCATCAGTCTGTGCCACGTCCAGCCTTATAAAAGGGCTTTGCTTCCACTCCTCGGATCTTCATGGCTGTCCAAGGCTTCTTCTGTCCGACAAGGTCTTCCGTGGTTTGTTCCTGTTCAGATGGTTCTGTGTTCTTCGTTAGATGTTCCTAGATGTTCCTGGTCTCCATGGATGTTCCTGTTCTTCATCGGAGCTCCTTCGTTGCCTGTTTTATGTTCCTGACATTCCATGATCCTGACATTCCATGTTCCTGATGTTCCAGTTTCTGGGTCCTGATGTTCCAGCCTCCGGCTCTTCGTCCTGCTTTCAGGTTTCCTTCTTGTCCACCTTTCCCTGGCGTGCCTTTGTCGTGGTCCATGACCAGCCCATGGGGGGCTGTGTAGGGCACTTCATGGCACAAGGCCTGTCTTCATGTCTGCAGTAAAGTCTCCAGAAGGCCCTTGCTTTTAACACTGAGGTCTGTTCCTGAATCTGAGATCTGAATCCTGAGTCTTGAATCTTGAGTCTTGAATCCTTGAATCCTGTTCTTGGTCTTCGGAGTTCCTTGTTCCTGCTTCTGTCCATGCCCTAGGCTCAAGCCAGAGCCTGCTCCACTTCAGCGTAGTCTGCGACCAGCCACAGGCAGCTGTGTAGGGCGCGCCACAGTGCAGGCCTCTCCTGAATCTTCGTCTTCTTGTCTGGAGTCTGCTTCGCTTCCGGCGTGGTCCGTGACCAGCCATGGTCAGCTGTGTAGGGCGCACTGCAGTGCAGTACTTACCCTGTACTAGTGCCTGAATCCTGAAGCCAAACCTGAGTCTTCCAAGTTCCTCGAGTCCTCGTCTGAGTCTACAAAATTCTTCGAGTCTTTGTTCAGTTCCATGTCTTGTCATGCTCCTGCCTCAGCCTTCATCTGACCTCACGCACTCATTGTTCCCAAGCGGCAGGTCTGGGAGGGCTTCCAAGTGGCCAACGGGTTACTCTTGAGATCAGCATTGCGTTGCTGAGTCTCACCTGTGTGTGTAGGTCCAGTGGAGGCCTGAACCTGCCTTGTATCAGTTCCAGTGATGTTCAATGACTTGATTCTAGTCCAGCCTTGTTCCAGCTCCAGCCTGTGCTTGGATACTCTCGCCTCCCACGGTGTGTGCCTTGGGACTCCTCCCTGAGCCGCGCCTTGGTCCAAGGGCTCACATCTCTCCAGAGCAAGAGACCGCACCCCTGCGATTGCAACAGAGTGGGAAGGGGTTGAGCCTACAGGGGGAAGGAGGAGAGTGTGGAGGATAGAGGACTTGGAGCCTGAGAGGGCAGAGTGAAAGGAGTCTGACCAGGAGAGTAGGGAGAGAAGGTGGGAAACTTTTACAGTGTACTTCTAGGGAAATTCTGTTCAAAATATTTAAAATTCTGCACCTTTGATTAATAACTTTTCTGTCTTACATTTTAAATTAATTACTCAAAGATTGTGATGTATATTGACCAATATAAAGTATGCAGAATTTTAAATTTTTGTGCACAGAATTCCCCAAGGAGAAATATGCAGCTTTCTTACTGCAGTCCTGGTTCCTGCAATAATAAAAGCAATCTTGTTTTATTTATTTGTGTTTATTGGTTCACAGGGACAGTTTCCTCAGAAAACTATTGACAGAGGGGGAACCTCTGCATACAGGCCACATCCCTGGGTGAGGCTAACTCCAGAGCCTGACAGCTAAGTGACTGTCAAGGGGAGAGGGAATTGTCCTTGTTGTTATCCTTTCTGTACCCTGTAATTTTACTACTATTTTCACTTATCTATATTTTCCTCCCTTTTATGTTACCACTTTATGATTATTTGTCAGCATATGGTATATATACAAATTGTTATGCCAATAAAGTTTCCAGAATTTGAATCTGAATGGGACAAAGGTGGATGTCAGACTGATTTATGTCTGGAAGACCAAAGTGTAAGTAGAGGAACCTGAGATTTAAAAACAATCCACCAATGAGTAAGTAAAGGTGTGTCTCTGATACCTTTAGCTGGGCTTCCTTCCCAGGAACAGATGATCTTTTGTGCACTAGAGCTGCTGTGAGGAATTTGCATATCATCTTGGAAAGCAAAGCAAATACTTGAAACCGAGCAGGCTAAAGAAGGCTGAGGGATATAAACTGCAAAATAAAATGCTGGAAAATGCAGGTAATTGTGGGAACAGTGACTTCTATATTCATGGTAAAAAAAAAAAAAATTTTGCCATGCACAAAAATAAAAAAAAAAATCACCAGATGTGCAAAGAAATATGATCTGCAACTTGGAAGAAATGCATCATTTCTGTGAGACTTTGGGGATATTTCTGGGCTTCAGGTTTCATTTTCTTGTCTGCTTTTGAGAGTTAGTTGTTTGCATTTGTTTTAGGATTTTATACAAAAATAACAGTACTAAGGAAAAAAATAATTCAGTTTCCGATTAAATACGCTGCTTAAGATCTCCCTTTACATTCTGGAGTTTTTAAAAAACATTTCTGAGGCAAGATATGTATTCTAAGTTTCTGAAAGCTTATTTCTACTGAGCTTCTTCTACCATTATGAATGCAAGAAAATCAAGAGCTATAGTCTAATCCTCCCTAAAAGGCATCACGCTGATCCATGGGAAAGCACAAACAGCTCAGGGAAGTGGCTATAGTACATGGTGCACACATCAGAGGTGTGCATTGAAAAATGTACTATTTTATTTTTCATTACATGTGCTTATTTCATATTTTTTATGGGGTTTTTTTTCATTAAAAAAATATCAGAAGGAAAAAAAAGTCAGTCTGACCCCTGCCCCCTCCCCTCACCACCAAAGTTTAAAAACTGAAGCCCCTTCCCATCCTTATCTATTAACTGTCATCTCCCTCCTAAGCACTTTCTCTTCCCTTTGCAAAGAGCTCCTGGCTCTCAGAGAACAAATCCGATCTCTGGACGCCAGAGTGGCAGACCTGGAGGAGCTGAGGCAGACAGAGAGGTATATAGAGGAGACCTCCAGGGACATAGTAGAGCAGTCCCAACTCTAGACTAGCAACCCTTGTGCTGCTATGATCCTGGATCTAGGACTTGCCTTCCAAGTGATGCCTTATCTGACACCATATATGTCCAAAGGCATGTACCGCGGGGGAGGTTTAGGAGTGCCCTTGTAGTTGATGATTTATCATTAGGAATGTAGATAGCTGGGTGGCTGGTGAATGTGAAGGTTGCTTGGGAACTTGCTTGCCTGGTGTAAAGGTAGCAGAGCTCATGCATCACCTACATAAGATTTTGGAGTGTTTGGGAGGAGCTGGCTGTTATGGTCCATGTGGGTACCAATGAGATAGGAAAGTCCAGGAGGGAGGCTCTGCAGGCTAAATTTCAGCTTTGAGGTAGGAAATTGAAATGCAAAACCTCCAGGTTTGCATTCTCAGAAATGTGTCCCATTTCATGCACAGGAGCCCAGAAGCAGGCTGAGCCCCGGAGTCTCAATGTGTAGATGAGATGATGGTGCAGGGAAGAGGGCTTCAGATTCTGATGAGTTCAACCTCACCTTAACTGTTTTGTTAGAAGATCCAGGAGGAAGTTTGGCTGCCCCTTCCTTCCTGCCCGAAGAAAGAGAACTGCTAGTTTCAAAGAGGATCCCTCCCATCTGGGATCCAGAGAATGTACTGAAGAGAATGTGAGCAATCAGGGAGATCCAGAAGATCTACTTCCAGCAGTGAGTAAGGGAAAGCGTCATCACTGGGGACACCACCCTGGGGAGAGAGAGGGTTTACTCTCTCTGCCATAGATTCTGTAACATTTTGTCGGTTTGGAAGGGGTTTTGCCCATCTTAAAAGACCCTGCCCATCTGGGAACTCCACTTTTCCTAAATCCAAGAGAGTGGGTGTTTTCCCTTGTTCCGATACAAGTATAGAAAGAGGGAAGAAACTGTAGCTGTTTGACAAGAGGAATCTATGGTACTGCAGTTTGAGTTGTGACATTCATTACACTGGTAAACAAAGTTTTTGTTTCCTTCAGGCTTTTTGGTGTTTCAAATAGATTTTTTGATTCTGATCACAGATATTACTTCAAAATTTGTACATCACGTAAAGTTTTTGAGAAACGGCCAATTTTGTGTTACAATAATTGTGAAATTTTAAAACATAATCTCGCGTACATATATTTTCTTGCTGGAAAGTAGTTTTTATGATTTTGAAAATTCATGTATTTTTGATGGCCATAAGCAGCGTAACATGTAACAGAGACTAACTTTTTTTTAAAATACACCAAGAAACTCTGCCTGATCATGCCACAACTTGCTCGGGCAAGCCCCAGCTCTGCTACAAGATTCCAACTTGTTTCCATGACGACGCAGTCTTATATAAGCAGCAGCAATGAGATGTCTCCTATGCAACGTCTGTCCTTACTAACACTAACTCAAAGGAACATATTACGCCAGTCTTGAAGGAGTTACACTGGCTCCCCATCCAATCTCGCATACATTACAAGACCCTAACACTTATCCATAAAGCCCTCCACAATCCTGAAATGAAATGGTTTAATAACTCACTACTATTTCAAACTTCTATTAAACCTACTAGAAATCAATACCTCACCACTTTACAGACCCCCTCACCCAAACTATATAACCATGCCTCCACCAAAGCACGAGCGCTTTCCTTTGCTGGCCCTCTGTTATGGAATACCATGCCCACCGAACTGCGCCTTGAGCCATCTCCTAAAACATTCAAGCAAAAACTCAAGACTCACACATGCCTATACTTGAAATATATATTTCTTTCTTCTCCTCTATATGCCCCATTTCTATACATCATCTTGAATTTCTCCTATTTCTGCGGCTACTGTAAATGCCCTTCCATATAATTGCTCTTAATTGCATTCGAAGTGCTATCTCCCCCCTCTCTCCACCTCTAAATTAGAACTCCTTCCCCTCCTAACTCTTCCCTAACCCCATCCCTTTTACTAGAATCCCTCTACTCTCCAGTTCTGTTTAACCCAGCTCAGCCAAGCTATACCTAAATGATAGATCTGTTTTTAAAAGCTTCTACTTGTTTTTATGTTTCAAATATTTTTATACTTACCTTTGTTAAATGTATAACACTTGTATAACCTTGTTAAATGTATAACGCTCCGGCGTAAGTTCTTGTTCACTGTACACCGACGTGATATCTTTGATGAGCGGCGGTATATAAAATATTATAAATAAATAAATAATGAGCGAATCGTATCGCTAAAACTGTTGAGTTTAATGCTTGTGGATTTAATTTCTTATTCTTTCTAGGCAACTATAAGGCAGCAGACTACGTCCAACAGATTGAAAATCTGCTTCAGGCATACAATTGATGAAGTGCAACATGTCATTGAAGATTCATTTTCTTCATTCCCACTTGGACTTCTTCCCAGACAACCTTGGCACTGTGAGTGACGAACATGGTGAAAGGTTTCATCAAGACATTGTTAAAATGGAGAAACGGTATCAAGGCAAGTGGACCCCTTCATGCTGGGTGACTATTGTTGAACTCTCATCCGCGAAGCATCGGACAGTTATTACAAACGAAAATCTGCGGCAAAACATTTTTAGTTTTGTTTTCTGGTGCCAACATTGCCATTATAGCTTATACCGCTACAGACACATAACAATGCTTAGGGGCGGATTTTAAAAGGAGCGCGATTAGCCTACTTTTGTTTGCGCTCCAGGCGCAAACAAAAGTACGCTGGATTTTAGTAGATACGCGCGGAGTCGCGCGTATCTGCTAAAAACCTGGATCGGCGCGCACAAGGCTATGGATTTTGTATAGCCGGCGCGCGCCGAGCCGCGCAGCCTACCCCCATTCCCTCCAAGGCCGCTCCGAAATCGGAGCGGCCTCGGAGGGAACTTTCCTTTGCCCTCCCCTCACCTTCCCCTACCTAACCCACCCGCCCGGCCCTGTCTAAAACCCCCCCTTACCTTTGTCGGGGGATTTACGCCTCCCAGAGGGAGGCGTAAATCCCCGCGCGTCAGCGGGCCTCCTGCGCGCCGGGACGCGACCTGGGGGCGGGTCCTGAGGGCGCGGCCACGCCCCCGGGCCGCCCCGGGCCGTAGCCACGCCCCCGGGCCCGCCCCCGGAACGCTCCCGACACGCCCCGAAAACGCCGCGCGGTTCGGGCCTGCCCCCCGACACGCCCCCAACACGCCCCCCTCGGAGAACCCCGGGACTTACGCGAGTCCCGGGGCTCTGCGCGCGCCGGTAGGCCTATGTAAAATAGGCTTCCCGGCGCGCAGGGCCCTGCTCGCCTAAATCCGCCCGGTTTTGGGCGGATTTAGGCGAGCAGGGCTCTTAAAATCCGCCCCTTAATGTATATTGCACTTTTCTGGCAAATGGTTCGTGATTTTATTTATTTATTTTGACATTTTTATATACCGACAACCGTTTGCACATCGTATCGGTTTACAGATAACTTTAAACAATGACAGCATAGCTGTCAAATAGGCATGGCCTTTACAAGGAACAAAGGTTACACAGGAAACATTTAAGAATAAAAACCAGAGGTACAACAAAACTATTTACAGATATAAGAAATAGGGACAGTTGGATACAAGCGATTTTTGGAGGGGGGGGGGTGATACGGGAGGAAGGAGGAGGGGGGGAAAAGACATAATAAACGCACATTTGTGTTCAGCTTGTTAAAATCTACTTGTTTCACCGAAGGTTGTGGAGGAAACAAAATGTTCCCAGAAATGTGTTTACCAGGGCATCAGTGTTAAACAGTAAAGACTTTGATTTTGTTTTGAACACCTCAGTGACTCCAGAGTATTTCTTTTGTGCTCACTGCACCCACATTAAGGCCAAACATCCCCCCAGGAGAAACTAAAGAGAACATCAAGGTATGTGCAAAAAAGTCACCCCTGTCACAACGGGCCCTGGAAATTGGGAAGCCTATAGGCTTCCCAATCTGGCAATGAGATGATAATGCTAAAATGTTTAATCATAGCATACCAGAAAAAAACACTTGTTATATTATTTACATATTCAGTTGGTATACTACTCAAAAAAACTAAAGGTTAAATCTTCAGAATAAATATTCTAAAAATAATCCACAAAAACAATAGTTGCAAAACATTAACAAACCACTAGTCAAGATATCACATAAACAAAAGTCCAGTAATGTGCAGAATACCAATCCCAGAAACTGATAAAAACAGAGAGACTCTGTAGCTCTCTGAAGACGTCATTACTTTCTTAGATAAAGCTTGAGTGGACCCTACAGTCACGATACCAGTAAGTCCTGGATTCTCAGTGCAGGCTAGTCTGTAAGGGGAGGATACCATTCAAATACAGCCCCTCCCTTTGAGGGTGCTGGAATGGCCATCCCCCTGGGAAAGGTTTCATAGCAGCCCTCCGCCAAGATCTCTGGGGGCAGTGTAAGTTGATTTCAGAGTTAGAGGAGATGTGAGAAGTTTTTCCTAGACTGATTTTGGGCCTATGCTTGGGGTTCCGGCCAACCCAGCTGGAAGTCTGTGAGTAAGGTCAGGGATTTCCCTGCCTATCCACTCCCTGGTGGGTAAGGGTTTTCTCCACGGGTTGTTTTGGGGATTTTATACCTTTTTAATGGTAGGAGCCTTGCTGGACAAGGGAACCCTTTTTTGAGATATCCAGGGATACGGAAGACCTGCCCATCCGAGGTGGTGACCAGTTGCAAGGGGTGGAATTTCACTTTAGGAACCAGAATGCATCTCTTGTGAATATCTGGAAGGAAGTGTTTTTTTTCTGCCCCTCTTCCTACCCGTCCAAGGACATCAGGAGCTGCTTGTTCCAGCTTTGGGGTCCTTCCCAACCAGGACCTAAACCTACTTGAAAGCAAAGAACCAACTAACTGTGAGTAAAGAGCTTTTAAAGAACTCTGAGGACTCCTATCAGAAGTCATCACCCTGGAGAGGGAGAATTTAAGCTCTCTGCGCAGAGACAGAACAGCTACGTTTATACCAGTTTGGAAGAGTTTTTTCCCGCCCAGCCAAGGGATTCCTTGCCCACCTGGGAACTCTATTTTTTCCACATCTTGCAATGTAGAAGTTCCCTTGCCTGGTTTAAGAAATTCCTGCACAGATAGAAGAAAGAGACTTTAAAAAGGACTACACCTGAGAATTCTGTGGTGCTGCAGTTTAAGTTAATTGTGCCATAATTCAACAGTGATTTCAACAGAAAAGGTTTTATTTTTGGACACTAACTCAGTGACTCTAGAGTATTTCTTTGGCACCTAATGCACTCACATGTGAGGACAAGTCTCCTCTCCCAAGGGAACACCGAGGAAAAAGAGCTTGGTATAAAGGACACCCCTGCTACGTTGGGACATGAAAGTAGACGTTTCCCGCCCACCAACAAAGAATCTAGACCCTGAGAGAAAGGGAAACTTGTTAGAGCTAGCCAGGAATAAATGCAGCCCCAAACACAACAATAACAACTTTTATGGCCCCACCGGAGTGTAGTAAGCTCCCCGGAGTGGAGTTTCAAAGCTAATGATTCTTGGTTTGCAATTTACCATTAGTGGAACTACATCCAGAGTCAGGAGGCATGGAGGGCGCTGAGGAAAGCTGGCATGGAGATTAAAGATGTCCCACTACCAAAAAGAAACGTCTCCAAGTGGCAGCAAGTTTCAATATCTCTTCAACCAGTAGCTGGAGGCTACTGGTTGAAGAGATATTCACTCACTGAAACTGATTCAGAAGATTGATAATGACGGAGAAAAATCTTGTGGATCTGGTTGCAGATCTTTCTGATACAGTGGCTCTCCGGCTTTAATTCCCTTGAAGACTATTTTGGTTATATTAAATTTGGCATATGGACTTTTGTTAGCTATCCTATAGTTCATCCGGCTGGGGGGGTGATTCCTCTTTGTATTTTTCCTATTTTCATCCCCTATTTTTGGATGGGAATGATTTGGGTTTGGTTAAATATCGGGATGGGGGTGTGGGCAGGTGAGGGGGGAGTGGGTTATTGGGTGGTTTGTTCTTTAAGGAGTTTGGATCTGGCATTATGTCAGGGGGACTGAAGAGGTAATACATTTGGATCATGATGCTTCTTCTGGAATTGCTTCTCTGAAAGGCTTAAATAGTTTCATAAAAAGACAGGGAAGCTGCTAACCTACAGGCTTCTCTTTTATTTATGCAAGAAATGCACCTTAGATAGATGAAAGATTGCTTTATAAAAGGCTACCTGTGAAGGGTAGCGGGGTTGTGAGCCCTTTGTGCTGCGGCGTAGTTAATGCAGCCCTTGTAGCTAAACCTAAGAGACCTACGCTGACAGCTGGCAAAAATGCCCTGTAGCAGAATAGACTAGAGCTTCACCTTTTCTAGCCACCTGCACCCACAGATTGAGCCCTTGGGTTCTAGCAGCTGGCAGGTCTTAGGCAGGTCCCTAGGTTGTTGAAGAGTCCTAGGCATACCAGGATCAGGGCAGGCAGCAGACTGGGAGTCAGAAACAGCTGGCAGTCATGGTCAGGTCCAAGCAAGAGGTCAAGATCCGGAGTCAGGCCAAGGGTGGACATAGACGCACATAAGACACTGGACAAGACAGACAGGAGAAGGCAAGGCTGACAAAGAAGGCTGGATGAAAAAGGCTGGAGAAGACAAGGCTGGATGAGGCAAGGCAGGGAGGCAAGGCGGAGCGACAAGGCTGGTCGAGGCAAGGCTGTGGAAGACAAGGCAATCAGGAAAGCTGGAACTGGAATGCTAGGCAATATGCACTGCAAGGCAGGAGACCCATTGCTGAGGCATCAGTGGCTCCTCCAAGGGAGTCCAAGATCAGGGAGGCCGGTGATGTCATCACAGGGCGCTGTGGCTGAGTTCCTGCCACAGACTCTTTAAACATTGGGCTGTTAGGTGTGCACAGCTTAAGGAGAGCTCAGGAATTGGCATCATGGTGGCATCCTTTGCCACGGTCAGCTGAGTAGGGTGTTGGCAGCATTCTTGCTGCAGGTGCTGGCAGTGTCGGAGGGTAAGCGAGGCAGCTACCATTTGATTTTTTTGTGCGTCTAATGAGGAAAAAGGCGGACGTGGTGGAGTTGCTATTTTATTATCTAAGTGTTTACATGTACAGTAGATGTGAATGATGTCCTCAGGGATAATGGGGGTAGATATTTTTTTTAAGGACACATATTAATGGTACTCCTGTTACTTTGACTAATCCACATGCTCCAAATTCTAACCAAGGGGCTTTTTTTGATCTTCTGTCCCTATTTTGGTAAGTTTTAGTAAAGGTCTATTAATACTTGATGGGGATTTTATAGTTAAATCTTTTTTATTCATTTATCCAAAAGCAATACACAATAAGATGTTTGGTCACTGATGGGCTCTTATCGATGGCCAGCTTGAAAAATTATCAGTATTGATGGGGATTTTAATGTGGCCTTTTTACCCTATCTTGATATTACATCAAGAGTGGTGGTGATTTAAATAGAGACATTAAATCTTTTAAGATGTTACTCAGTGATCATGATATAGTTGATGTTTGGAGATCCTATAATTCAATTAAAAAGAATATACATTCTATTCTAAGCTACACAACACATATACTCATATAGGAGGTAATTTTCAAAGTTAATCGTATAAATGTAACATTTATTTATTTAGATTTTTTTATATTCCCCTTATTGCACTTTTTGCAGCGCTTCAAAGTGGATTACATTCAGGTACTGTAGGTATTTCCCTATCCCCAGAGGGCTGCCTCAGGTACAATTTAAGTTTGTACCTGAGGCAATGGAGGGTAAAGTGACTTGCCCAAGGTCACAAAGAGTAACAGCAGGACTCAAACCCTGGTCTCCTGGCCCACTGCTCTAACCACTAGGCTACTCCTCCACTTTTGTAGCATATGCACGCAAAGTGCACTTACATGTGTATAACCTATGGACAATTCAGTGGTATATATTGAAGCAGTTTTCAAAAGCCCACTTACATGAGTAAAGTGCAGTAAACCCAGTTTTATCCATGTAAAATCCTTTCAAAATTACTTCCATAGACTACTATGTTGGTTAAAGCTTTATTACAAGCTATACATTATTGTGGTATAGAACCAATTACATAATCAGATCATTCCCCCATATGTTTGGAATGTCAATATTTTAGAATACAGCGAGGTACAAGATTCTGAAAATGTAATGGTATTTAAGAGATGATATATATTCGTCTACCGAATAGGTAACAGAAGAATCTTCATTTTAACACTGTTTTAACACATCCGTCCTGAGATCCTCTGGGAATTTTTAAAAGCTGTAGTTTGGGATAAAGTGATCCCATGTTCTGGTATATAAGAAAAAAAGAGAAAGAAAAATGATTAGAAAACTACAGGTTATGATTTGGGAAGTAGAAGAAACAGATAAGGATGGAAATTACATGTTATCTTCAGGACTTTGATTTTCAGTGCAGAAACTGAAACAATTGTATTTTGAGCTACTGGCCTGAAAACTGAAATCTAATATTGCTGAAGGAATTATTCTTAAAATTAAAGATAAAGGGGAAGGCATATGATGCTAATAAAGTTAGGGATTGCTTCTCTTACTTCTATAGGGAGTTATACATAAGAGATGATAAAATTCAGAGTAATACTGATAATTACTAGATTTGTTAGAGATGTCAATATTTCTGGATGCTAGTAAAACATTAAAGAACGAAACGTCACTGGGGCTGGATGGCTCTTCTGCCAGATTTTATAAATGATGTAAAGATATTTTGATGATATCGTTAGCTGAGTTGTTTAACTCTCTTTTACAGGATGGGACTCTCCTTCATTTATAAAAATTGCAAGGATCACTGTTATTCCTAAAGAAGGGCAGGATAAAGCAAATTGTGGCTCATAGCAGCCAGCCTTGCTTCATAATATAGATATACACATTTTGGAAAAATCTTGGATAATAGACTTTCTAAGATTATACTCAGTTTAATTCACCTTGATCAGTCAGGATTTCTTCCAAATAGACAAGCATCAGGTAATATTCGTAGGCTTCTCAATTTGATATGGATTGTGCAAAAAAGAGCAGATCCCGTCAATGCTTTTCACTATTGATGCCAAAAAAGCATTCAATAGAGTCCACCGGTACTTTATGTTTCGAACTTTAAGTACAATGGGGTTTGGGGATAATTTTTTAAACATATGCAGGCCAATGTTAAGATTAATGGAAGTTGTCCTGATGTTGGGCAAAGGTACTAGCCAGGAGTGCCTTTTGTCACCCTTGTTCTTTGCACTTGTCATGGAGCCACTAGCACTGAGGATTAGAGGCAACCCTGACATTAGGTCAGTTGTTGTAGGCCAAGGGAAATATAAAGTCTCTTTATTTGTAGATAATGTTATGTTTTTGATTTCTAATCCACAATTGTTTTTACCTCACCTGGTTAGTGAACTGACAAATTATGGAGAGGTTTCAGATTTAAGGTTAATGTGGGTAAGTCAGAGACTTTGAGTATTCATTTATTTCAGCCATGCATTCATAACTTGAGTTTCTCATTTCATTGGGCTAAATCACATCTGTGTTACTTGGGAGTTAACATTGCCCTGAGCTGCGAGCAATTATTTTCACTTAACTACTACTCTCCACTTATCTCTATGATTAGATGAGTGGCAAGTATTCAGATGAATATTCTCCCTAGACGGTGTTATCTCTTTCAGACTCTTTCCATTCCTGTAGATAAGGTGTTTAAAACATTACAGAATAAGGCCTTTTGCCACATTTGGAAATGTAGGCCTCTCCGAGTCTCATGTAGGGTCCTTTTTCAATCTCATGCTGAGAGCGGGTGGGAAGTCCTTAACTTTATCTATTATTTGGCATCCCAGCTCTGAGCTGTGACAGAAAGGCAATTTGAACTTGGGGATAAACAATGGGTGTACATTGAACAGAGTCATCCAGATGGAGTTAGGAGGCAACCAAAATACTTTGCTTGTCTTGCGAGGCTTAGACTTTTAACTCCTTTATGGACTCCTACGCTTAGGATATGGAAAGTGTTAAACTATCATAAGGGATTGGTGACAGATATATCCAGCTTCTCTCCTATTTGTCTGGGGGGGGGGGGGTGGCATCAACATGATTGTTGAGTTTAATTATCAAAATCATGGAGAGAAGGAGTGGCCTATGGGACTGAAAGTTAAATGAGGGGAGTGGGGGAGGTGCAAAGCTGAAGATTTCCCTAAGATGTCTAATATCCTTCCATCAACCCTGCCTACACATATGATAAATGTATATCAGCAGAGGGAAGAGTCAGGCAGACTCAACAGAGAGAGAGAGGGAGAGAGAGTTCCCTGTGGCTTTGACTATATGGAGGGTGCAGTGGTGGTCTACTGGATAAAGCTGGGCTGAGAGCTAGGAAAACCAGGGTTCAGATTCCACTTTTCCTATTGATTTTTCTCATGGCCTTGGGCAAGTCACTTCACTGTCCATTGCCTTAGGTACAAACTTAGGTCCTGATGTTCTGAGGCTTTTTTCCCATTCTGTGTCTAAGGAAAAATGCTCAGTAAATTAAACCCTTCGATCAGGATATCCACAATGAATATGGATAGCCTGAAAACCTGGCCTGTTTGTGGCTCACCGAGGCAATGGGGGACAGGTCTTCCCTAACCTGCCCAGGCCCCGACCCAGGGTTCCCTGTGCCAGGAGCTGAACAGGCTCCAGCAAGGCCACTATACTTAAAAGAAATAAGCTAAAAAAAATGCACTCCGAAGAATAACTCCCACCAGACAGGTTGTGTACTGGCTGTGCAGAAACCCTCCTAACCCTGGCCAGGACCACCAAACAGGGCTTGCTTGGCTAAAACTGGCTGGGCCTGTAAAACAAAATTTATGTTATGCTTGCCGTCTGCAGCAGACCCGTGGCACGGCCCCCTCACCTTTCTACAGTGACTCCAGCCTCTGGTTCCTCCTCGCTGGCTGCAGTGGGCTGTCAGCTTCATCTTCGGGCCTCCCCCCGGTGCCTCCGGCTCTGCCACAGTCCCCAGCATTCCCAGTCCTGCTTCCACTTCTCGTCGGGCCTCTCCGCCTGGCCTGCGGAGAGATGCTGCTACTCACGCCGCACCCCTCCCTAGGCGCATGCACGCGCATCACTGACTATTAAGTAGGGACCACGGCGGGAACCTAGCCGCGGCCCCGGATGATGACATTGCTGGTCGAGTACTTGTTGCTTCCTAGAGATTTGTCTCATCCCTGCATTCCTGTTCTTCCTTGTTCCTGGTACCTGTCTCTTCGTTCCTACCCTGCTTATGCTTCAGATTGACTACATGGACTTTGACTTTGCTTTGCCTGACGTTGCCATTGATTATCTCCAGCTCCAGACCTCCGCTTCGCCTGACCACGCTACTGCCTGTCTCCAGACCCAGACCTTTGCTTCGCCTGACTACGCTACTGCCTGTCTCCAGACCCAGACCTCTGCTTTGTCCAACTATGCATTGCCTATCTCCAGACCCAGAACTTCGTCTTGCCTGACTACGCTATTGACTATCTCTGTGATCAGACCAGCTTTGCTTAACTACACTCTTGACTATCTCCATGATCAGACCTCAGCTTTGCTTGACTACACTCTTGACAACCTCTGTGATCAGACCTCTGCCTTGCTTGCCACTGCCTTCGGATTGCCGCCAGCCCTGACTCAAGCCTACCATTGGACGCCTCTTCTGCTTACTCCCTGGCATGGTTTCTTCAGGCTTTGGCCTACTTTTGCTCGAGCGCCCCCTGTCTGCCTTCATTCCATTGGCGCCCAAGTGTCCAGGACATTACCCAGTCCAGAGTAAAACTGTACCATCTCTCACCTGCTGTCTCTGGGCTGAATCAACTCCTACTGCAACTATATAGAGAAGCCCACCTAAGTCCTGCTGGCCCTGGCACCCAAAGGCTCAACCCGCGGGGAACGAGGGCTGATATAGATGATGCTCCAGCAGCCTCTATCTATCAGCCCACTCCACCTGCCGACGGTGGTCCTTACCTACAGGTTGCGTCAACCCCACCTCGATCCAAGGGTCCACCTCAGACGCAACAATATAAACTCCTCTCTGCTTCCTATATTTAGTACTAACAGCTCCTGAGTGTAGCTGGGGCGCTGTTATATACTGTTATAATGGGGACAACCATTCCAGACCCCACAGAAGGAGGGGTTGTATATGAATGGATCCTCCTACTATCCATCTTATTCTAGCTAGCAGAATGATTCTAAATACCCAGAACATATTGGTAACCTGAGACGTGCCCAGGTTACATATGGTTTGAATTTAAGCTTCCTTGGAATAAAACAAACATTTGGGAAACAGCAGCATTCTGTGGCAGTTCCATTAATTCCATTAGTTACAGCTGCCCTATTCCTTGACTGAGGTTCTAATTACTATAGTCTGTGACCGATTACAACTTTATATCAGCATGTCAGGCCTTGAAGCAACCTAAGTACATCATTTAACAGTAGAGACCTTTTTTTCCTAATGAAAACTAGGCAGGAAATAGACTCATCTGGTGGTCACAAGCACTAAACAATAGCAAGGCAGCTTTTAAAATGCTCAGTGTCAACCAATAGCAGATCAGCTTTAAGAGTATTTGATGACATCACCATTTCTTGTGACCTCCCTGAAATTCAAATGAACTCAACTCATTTGTTTCCCTAAAGCAGATATAAAGAAGATAAATATCTGGGGCATCAAGAGCACATGAAACTTGTGAACCAGGAGCCATTATATGCTCTACTGTCTGTGAAAGAAATCTGAATAAAATTGCATTAATCATTCAAAAGCTATTAGTGAGCAGGTGGAAGGAAGGGGGACAGATACACATACATAATGATTTCATAAGGCCAGTTTCCATAGAGGAAACTGGCCTAAAAATAGAAACCTAGGAACAATACACAGCTGTATGCCAGGAGGTATAGCTGTTCTCAAGACCCTTCATTGCTGCTGGGAATTCCAGTCGCAACAAACCTCCTGACTTTAGGTCCTTCTGTTAAACATCACATTCTGAAATGACATGTCCGGGTCCAGTGGCTTTTTTTTTCCCAATTAAATGATGCAACCGTTTCAAAATGTACTATTACTAATGAAAATCCACAAAATATATTACAGTCATACAGCTATAAAGTTTATACAAATACAGAAAACATTTTTTCTAAAATCAATACATAAAAGAAAAAATAAAAAAACCCCCAGAATAATACAAAACATAAGTAGTTAGCCACCATACCAATATAAAAAGTTAAATACATACATCCATATAGAGAATTTAAAAAATCACCAAAACAAAGTAAATCAACATAATATCCCTGCACACGTAAATTTCGGGGGTTATGCGTGTGGCCGGGCCCTGTACGCGCCGCGCACATTTTCTAAAGAGCCCGGCCATGAGTGTAACCACCGATATGCGCTGAAGTGCTGGGCCTAAAGAGAGGGGAGGGCCGGGGAGCATGTCTGGGCAGGCCAAGACAGTGCCATCAGACACTGTCCCGGGGAAGCGCATGCCAGCAGCCGGCTGGTGCGCGGGAGATACTTCTACTCCGGAGGAATAGTAAGTATGGAAACAAAAAATAGGGATAGTTAGGTTTAGGTTAGGGGTCAGGGAGGAGAGGGGAAAAGGTATGGAGGGGAGGGTTAGGGTAGGGGAAGTTCCCTCCCAGTTTGCTCCTTAATTTTAGTGGACTGGGAGGGAACTGGTCTAGGCTCAATCGCTTCGCAGCACGTTCTTAATAAAATCCCCCTCCCGTGCGTGAGTTGTGGGCCACCCACGGATATCACATTTTATTACATGCGTACTTCCATGTACGCATACGCGCTCCTTTTAAAAACTACCCCTAAGTGAGGGCCCAAATTACATAAATATACACATTCAAATCAAACATAGGATAACATGAATACCACTACCTACAAAAATATATAAACACACAGAAAAACACACAAAAAAAGACATCAGAAAAATTTTAAAAAGAAAAGGTAAAATGCAAAACAGGAAAAAAGAAAAAATACTGCACTTTTTTAAATCACTGTCAAAACAACCCATCAAAAAAATTCCTGCCAAAAAAAACAACATTCTAGGCCAGTGGTTCTCAACTTTTTTTTGGCCAGGACACACCTGACAGATGGTTCTCACATGCGTGACACACTGAACATGACCATCACAGGGCTAAATGTAAACATGCACTCTGCATTCACAGGAATCCCCTCAACCCCCAGCAATGAGTACAGAGCAGATCTAGGGCATTACCCTGTACAACTCGCCATACAAAAATTATATTCTGGTTCTGATGACATCTCAGTAAAAGCAAATCAAACTCCCTTTATTACCAGGCGCAATAGCCTTCCTTATGAAAAGACAGTAATTTACCACTAATGTATATCCTACTGAGAAAACACAACAAATAAGACTGATACAAATGCCTACATGCTAGTAAAATTCCTCACCTCGGTCACACACCCAGAACTGACCTTCACCAAGTACAGAAAAACCTCAAATTATAAATATGGAGACAGAAACTGGAATGGAAAAGCAAAAAAGCCACTCTGCATGCAGTGCAAACCTGGAGAAATGGAAAGAGAAATATAGCAGCTAACAGACTCTCAGGATTTGCAATAATGCACACAAAGTAACCCGCACAAAGTTACACCTGTATTATGGAACACACTCAAACAGTAACAACCCTATCAAAGAAATACAACTATTAAACCAGGCCCTAAACACTAATACATTTCCTATTGGGAAAACAGAATAAGCCAAGCTGCTATAGAGCCCCACACAGAAATAATTGTAAAGCTATACTAAAAATATTACAAAACAGCTGCTGAACAGAATAATATCCAACAATTAAAAACTCATAAAAATTAAAATATGTCCAGATATCAATAAAATATTTCAAAATAGCAGACATCGTATAATACCCAATAATTAAAGTGGCAGTCAATCAAGAAAAATAAATTTAAAAAGCCACCTTTACTTACCCTCTCCATCAACGCTCCTACTCCTTTCTCTTCCAGGCCAACAGCACTCACCAGAAGCAGCAAGGGCTGCTGAAGCTCTGTCCTCACAGTCCTCTTCCTTAGCACCCACAACCAGTAACTCACACACACACCCAATTAGACCCCACGACCAGTCTCGGTCTCTCTCACACCAGTCATCTTCCTGACCAGTCTCTCTCTCAATCACACACATGGTCTCTTATATACAAGCTCTCAATCACACACAAATGCTCTCGCACCCATTCACACCCACAGACACAAGCTCTCATCCAGGCACCCATTCACACCCACAGACACAAGCTCTCACCCATGCAACCTTTCAAACCCACAGACACAAGCTCTCACCCATGCAACCATTCACACCCACAGACACAAGCTCTCACCCATGCAACCATTCACACCCACAGACACAAGCTCTCACCCATGCAACCATTCACACCCACAGACACAAGCTCTCACCCAGGCACCCATTCACACCCACAGACACAAGCTCTCACCCAGGCACCCATTCACACCCACAGACACAAGCTCTCACCCATGCAACCATTCATACCCATAGACACAAGCTCTCACCCAGGCACCCTTTCACACCCACAGACACAAGCTCTCACTTTGGCACCCATTCATACCCACAGACACAAGCTCTCACCCATGCATCCATTCACACCCACAGACACAAGCTCTCACCCATGCAACCATTCACACCCACAGACACAAGCTCTCACCCATGCAACCATTCACACCCACAGACACAAGCTCTCACCCAGGCACCCATTCACACCCACAGACACAAGCTCTCACCCATGCAACCATTCATACCCATAGACACAAGCTCTCACCCAGGCACCCATTCATACCCACAGACACAAGCTCTCACCCAGGCACCCTTTCAAACCCACAGACACAAGCTCTCACCCAGACACCCATTCACACCCTCGGACACAAGCTCTCACCAAAAACCTCTTCTTCCTTCACTGCAGGGATGGGCTCCAATTCCTTCGCGGTTTTACTCCGGTGGGCCTTCTTTTTTTTGCCACCATGGGGATGGGCTCCCATGGTGGCCTCGATCGGGGTCGGGTTTCCTCTTCGCCGCCACGGGGATGGGCTCCCATAGCGGCCTCGGTCGGGTTTCCTCCTCGCCACCACGGGGATGAGCTCCCGTGGTAGCCTTGCTTCATCGGGGTCGGGTTTTCCTCTTCGCAGTCCTTGCTTCGTTGGAGTTGGGTTTCCTCTTCACTGCCATGGGGATGAGCTCCCCTGGCGGCCTTACTTTGTGGAAGTTCAACGCTGCTATTCCTCCCACCCCACTCCCGGGCTATGCGATGCCTGCCTCACCGGCCAATCAAAGGCTTCCTTCCTTCTTCCTACTCCCACTGGCAGGCAGAATGAAGGAGGCTTCCAATTGGCCCGCGGGGGCGGGAAAAAGGGAGAAGGAAAATACAACAGGGCAGAGGGACACCGGGAGATGCTACACACCTGCCGGGGCTTGGCAACACACCGGTTGAGAATCGCTGTCTAGGCAATCCAATGGGTCTTACCAATGATCTCAAATAAAGCACATCAGGTAGTATAATTATTAGCAGAGGCTGATAATCCTTAAATCAATCCATGTTTTGCCAGATAAGGCTTCATCAGGGGTATCAGTGAAGTTGTCCAGAATAACTCGTCACCAAATCTGAATATATATCAATGTC
The DNA here is from genome assembly GCF_901001135.1 of Rhinatrema bivittatum. Lineage (NCBI taxonomy): Eukaryota > Metazoa > Chordata > Amphibia > Gymnophiona > Rhinatrematidae > Rhinatrema > Rhinatrema bivittatum. The sequence continues at coordinate 453,479,754 of NC_042616.1, forward strand.
CTCCGCCAGCATCTTCACTAAACAGAGAAGAAATAGAAAAAACAATATTACCCCCAAGAAAGAGGTCCTCAAATAACCCATACATATATTCACATCACAGAAATACATACACAAACACCACCCTAAAATATCTTTTCTATACAATTATTATATATTAAAATTCTTCACCAATCTAGTATCCAAGCAGACAGCCCAGTCCAAAACAAAAATAAACAGAATAAATTTAAAAAATAAAAAACCCTGCAGATACAGTCCTTAGTGACAGCAAAAGGCTATCAGAAGCACTGTATGTGCAGAATGGCTAGATACATTCTATAAATCTGTTGTGCGTCCCGTCCGCGCTTGGTCCTGTTCACCTCTCCAGCTCCAAGGGTCCGGGACCGTCCTCTCCTGCAGTGCTGGTAAGCACAGCTAGGCCTCGGCGTCCCGCAGTGGCGGTCGCTGGGCCTTTGCCTTCCAGCCAGGCCTCAAGGCATGGCTTGACGTCCTCTGTGGTGTCGGCCTCGCCCCTAGGCATGCGGATCACCCAGCACCTTAAAGGCCAGGGGCAGATCCCAGCTCCGCGGCGTGCTCTGATTGATCTCACTATAACAGGAAGCTCCTGCCCTCACTGCCTTGCCTTGGCAGTCGGGTCGATCACCTAGTGATTTCTTGTTTCCTTTGCGTTCTAGTCTCGTTCCAGCCTTTTTCCAGTCCTGTTCCAGCGTCCTTCTGTCTCCTCGTCTCCCCAGGTAGTATCTCTCGGACTGTCTTCTCGGTATTGACCTCGGCTTGTTCCTGATTATGATTGACCGCTGCCTGCCCCTGACCTTCTGCCTGTTTCTACGACCATGTCTGCACGCTGCCTGGAACCGACCTCTGCCTGATTACCGACCACCTCTGCACGCTGCCTGGAACCGACCTCTGCCTGATTACCGACCACCTCTGCACGCTGCCTGGAACCGACCTCTGCCTGATTACCGACCACCTCTGCACGCTGCCTGGAACCGACCTCTGCCTGATTACCGACCACCTCTGCACGCTGCCTGGAACCGACCTCTGCCTGATTACCGACCACCTCTGCACGCTGCCTGGAACCGACCTCTGCCTGATTACCGACCACCTCTGCACGCTGCCTGGAACCGACCTCTGCCTGATTACCGACCACCTCTGCACGCTGCCTGGAACCGACCTCTGCCTGATTACCGACCACCTCTGCACGCTGCCTGGAACCGACCTCTGCCTGATTACCGACCACCTCTGCACGCTGCCTGGAACCGACCTCTGCCTGATTACCGACCACCTCTGCACGCTGCCTGGAACCGACCTCTGCCTGATTACCGACCACCTCTGCACGCTGCCTGGAACCGACCTCTGCCTGATTACCGACCACCTCTGCACGCTGCCTGGAACCGACCTCTGCCTGATTACCGACCACCTCTGCACGCTGCCTGGAACCGACCTCTGCCTGATTACCGACCACCTCTGCACGCTGCCTGGAACCGACCTCTGCCTGATTACCGACCACCTCTGCACGCTGCCTGGAACCGACCTCTGCCTGATTACCGACCACCTCTGCACGCTGCCTGGAACCGACCTCTGCCTGATTACCGACCACCTCTGCACGCTGCCTGGAACCGACCTCTGCCTGATTACCGACCACCTCTGCACGCTGCCTGGAACCGACCTCTGCCTGATTACCGACCACCTCTGCACGCTGCCTGGAACCGACCTCTGCCTGATTACCGACCACCTCTGCACGCTGCCTGGAACCGACCTCTGCCTGATTACCGACCACCTCTGCACGCTGCCTGGAACCGACCTCTGCCTGATTACCGACCACCTCTGCACGCTGCCTGGAACCGACCTCTGCCTGATTACCGACCACATCTGCTCGCTGCCTGGAACCGACCTCTGCCTGAACTCGACCACGTCTGACTGTCTCCTGGAACCTGACCTCTGCTTTGGCCGACTACCCTCGGACTGACTACTGATATTTGACCTTTGCTTTGCCTGATTATCCACGGACTGATTACAGGCTCTGACCCTTGCATTGGCTGACCACGCTTCCTTGAATCTGGCCTTGATCCTTGCTATACATTCAGAGACTCTCTTCTGGCCCTCTCAGGCATCTGAACATCTGGCCTGAATATCGACTGCGCACCCTTGATCGTGGTGGGCACAGGTCTGAACTTTCTATTTAGGAGATCATGTGAGGCCCACCTAAGACCAGGCGGCCCGGGTACCCAAGGGCTCAACCCGTGAGGACCCTGGGTTGCTAGTAGAGAAGCTCCAGCTAGCCTCTGTCTCCTATTGTACTCCACCTCCTGGTGGCAGGCGCTCTCTGGGTCCGACCAGGGAGCCTACCAATCCTGCACTAGGCCAAGGGTCCACCTCCTGGCACAACAAATGCAGGAACTCCAAGAGTATGGGCTGAAAGGTGCACCATTACACAAGAAACCCCCATATTAAATTCAAAACTGACAACCATATCTCAAATATTAAAGTTTACCACCCAGTAGAGAATTTAAATCGCTCAAAGCTCAAACAGGTATAACCGCTGGGTGAGATGAATCCTTGAATTGGCACCTAGGAGCACACAGAAGAAAAAGGAATGGATCCTTTCTACACACAACTCTAAAATCTCTCCCTTCTCACTCGCTCCATGGATAGCATTAGTAATTTGAGTTTCAAGGCTCCACTTGGGGGGACGAACATTAGTTCTTATTCATGGTTCTTTTTTTGCAATAAAGCCCATATCCATCCTCTGTAAACAGCACTGATAACTATCAGTCTCTGAATCCAATGAACACATAGGGTGGTTTTCAACTTCTTAAGGATAATTAGATGACTGGATAATATTTACAGCTTCAATTCAAATGCTAATTAAAGTCAATAAATAAGACAATAGGAAGATTACTGAGTTTATGACTTCACTTCTTTAGCAAAGTCTCTCATCTCTTCTGGAAGCACTTGTATTTACACTGAATTCCTTCTTTTTCCCAGTTACTCCAAATACTTTAGAATTATTCAGATTAAAGATAGTTCAAATCCTTCTTTAACTCTCAATTTATTTCCCAGCTCTTCCCACTGAAGGTGGGTAGAATATAGTCCCAATTTTAATACACTTCACTAAATCTTCTGAAATTCTTTTAACTCCTTCGGCAGTGCTGGATGAGCACTCTACTCTCAAATTATCTTTTCCTTGAATAAGCAGCAACAAAGCTCTTGTTACCTTTACTTTGTACCCTCTGGTTTTCTTTCCTTTATGTCACTGGCTTGGATCCTCTCCTTCAAATGAATTCCTCCACCCTTCTGGCTTTTTCAGGATGAAAGACTCCACTCTTCCAATGGTTTGGTTACCAAGTCCCATGTGCCAAGGGCCATCAGCTCCCAGTGGAACAAAAAATAGACTTGAACCCAAAAGGGGGAAAAATCATGCAAGAGACAGGAAGGATGGAATAAAACTTCCCAGCCTCGAACAAAGGAGATAGTCCAAAAAGACAGTTAATTTAAAATTCAAACTCCTCTGCATCAGGTCACTGTCAGGTCTATCCTCTAAAGGAGAGATAGCACACTGCAGGTCTTTCTTACCCCAAATCCAGCCTTGAATACAGGGATGCCCCAATCCACTGCAACAAGGGGGACCGGCTCCCACAAGGAAATATCCAAAAATTGGCATAAAAAGAGTAAAAGCAAGCAGAATCTGGACAATGAGAGGCCGACCATTGACAGGAAAAATTCCCAACTCCTTTCCAGTAAATTAAGGAAGGAGGGACAGATAGGCAGAACAGGAAGGGAAGGAGCAGAATAGGCAGGTGAGGATCCGTGGAAGAACTGAAGAAACACTGCTGGAACTAAAGACGCAGAACACAAGCGCTGGAGAAGGAAGATGAAGAACGCTGAGGCAACTCATATTACAGGAACGTAGATAGACCTGTTGCCAAGGTGTCAGTGGAGAGCCTGCAAGGGCATTTTATAGGCCAGAAGAGTGACATCATCTGGAGGCGCCTCCAGCCCTTTTCCCGCTGTGAGCCCTTTATAGCTGGAGATATCGGGCGTGCGCACACCTTAGGAGCGGTGCCAAATGATGTCAGCGGTGTCCTGCTGCAAAAGCTGTTGGCATCCTGCTGCGCTGGTGAGCGACAGGGAAGACTCAGGGAGGCCGGCTGCATCAGGAGAAGAGAAGAGACCCAGCTGGGAGACGAGTGCAGCAGTTTGCAGGATGGCCCATGGACCGCCAAGCACAACATGTTTACTGTATTTGTATAAACTTTATAGTTGTAAGGCTTTATATATTTTGTGGATTCCCATATATTTATTACATGTGCTTACTGTATGACTTCCAGGTCAACATTGCGTAGTTTTCCAGTATCCCTGTTTTATTTTCTCAATCATTGCTGAGTGGAAATGGATTGCTCCACTCAGGCTGTCTTCACCCCTGCTTGTGACATCCTCAGAGTCTGAAAGCGTCCTCATTAACAAGAACGGGACTGGTCAGTCTTCACCATCAGTTTTCATTCTGCAGTAAATGAGCAGGTGAAAAAGTGATTCCACTAAATAAAAGTGAACAGATGGGAGAGGTGAGGGATGCTTTCGGCATCAATACCCAGTGGCCAGAGCTAACCCATTAATGGAGTGCAGAGGGAAAGCAATGTTCCCTAAACCTCAAATCCATGTGCGATGCCAGTCATGATATCAGTTAAAAAGGCTATGGTTAGTTTTTGAAACATGGGCCATATTTATTGAAGGGCTATTGTATCTCTCTCTAAGGTCACTTTTTCACACTCTAGCCTGGTCTAAATATGATCACCATACTAGACATCATTGGTGTTTGCTGCTGCATTCAAAATTCATCATCCTTATATATAATCACAGGTCATTCCTCCAAAAAATATTTAAAAAACCATCTTTTTTGTATTTTTATTGCAAATAAAATTATTGTGCCAACTATTCAAAGCATGTTTAGTGCTAGATAGCTGGATAAATAGGAATTATCCAGCTATGCAGTGGCCGCTGAATATCTGACTATGTTCAGTAGTCACTTATCTTGCTATCTGAATAGCTTGATAAGTTGTAGGCAGGCAGTCAGCAAATCAGGGCGGCGCTACTTAGCTGGATAAGTTATCCAGCTAAGTAGCGATATTCACCATTAGGAGGAAAATTTATCCGGATAAATTGGATCTAAACTTAAGACAGATAAGACTTAACCACCTAAGTAGCACTTACTATGGAGATATTCAGCAGCACAGCCATGCTGATGAATATCCCATCTATGTTAGCCAGACATGTCTATCTGGCTAACTTAGAAATCCATCTAAATTTTGAATACCTAACCCATTGAATCTTAATACCTATCTTAAAAATGTGCTAGCTGTGCTAGCTTCTTGAATTTTTATCCAGTGTCCGAAATAAAGATATGAGTAGAATCCCCAAAAAGTAATCATAAGACATCTCTTAATGATAAAAATCGCAAACCAAAGCTAACCCCTGACACAAATTTGTGTTTTGAACATTCGTTCTTCCTCACAAGGACAGTCTTTATTACCAGTCCTATCACTGAAAAAGCAGAGTATTAGAATGCCGGCTTCAATTTAAAAGACAACCACACTTTTATATTAATCAATAGGCTAGAAAACAAACTTGAAACATCCTCCGCGTCTTCTCATCTCAAGATGGCGGTGTGCACTGAAACCAGAAGTCAAGTGCCACCCCGAGTTTCCAGTTTTATACCCCCTTATGCGTCACAAAACTATGAGAAGAAAAATTCTTTAAAGTATTGACTACCACTCGATTTTGGCATTTAAGCTGAATGAGGACACTGTAGTCAACCGAAAAATAAGGTTCAATCTGGTGTTGCAGTGATTGGCTGCTGCTGCTGCTGCTGCCGATGAGGCCTGTCCATCTCAGGCGCACCCAGAGCTGCAAATGTTCACAGGAGCACATACGCAGACCCGGCAGGGCATTGCAGCAAGCAACAGCATCACTGGTGACCAAGGAAGCTTCTGTGCAGCAGTAGAAAGGGAGTGTAGCACTCAGCTGGCTACAGCAAGGTATCAGGAGGGGAGGAAGGAGTATGCTGGGAGGGGGAAATGAGTGTTTGGGGGCCAGAGATGTGCTCTGAGGGGGTGGGGAGGGGGGAATCCTCCCCCTCCTCCCTTCCTGCAAGCCAAAGATGTCAACTTGAATGGTGAGTACAGTATGAAATTGTTTCTGGTAGGCTAGGCACATTTTATAACTTTTTGGTGAGTACACTAGGAAAATTATTGGTATTTCTGGTAAATTAGACATATTGTTCAACCCTTTTTTATTATGAAAATGTTAGGTAAGGGGTGCTTTGGGAGGTTCGGAATGCATTATGGGTATTTCCATTATTTTTTATGGAAAAAATAGTCTTGACTTACAACCAACTTGAATTACAACCAGCCCTCTGGAACCAATTGAGTTTGTAAGTCAAGTGTCCACTAATTGCGAATGAGGCTCATAATGCTAGATCCTAGTCCTGCTTTCATCTGAACACGAAGTACAAAGGAGCAGGAGCAAACTGCTGGGTCAAAATAAAATCCCCAAACAGTTTAAAACGTCATATAAACTCTCTCTCTCTCTCTCTATATATATATATATAAAAGGCTTGTGTCGGTCGGTCATGTGAGTCAATCATTTGTAGAGATGTGAATCGTGTGATCGATCGTCTTAACGATCGATTTCGGCTGGGGGGGGAGGGAATCGGATCATCGCGGTTTTGTTTTTTTAAATATTGTGTAAATTGTAAATCGGGGGAGGGCGGGAAAACCGGCACACTAAAACATCCCTAAAACCCACCCCGACCCTTTAAAATAAATCCCCCACCCTCCTGAACCCCCCCAAAATGCCTTAAATTACCTGGGGTCCAGAGGAAGGGTCCCGGTGTGATCTTTTACTCTCGGGCCTCCGGTGCGTTGTAGAAATGGCGCTGGCGCTACCTTTGCCCTGTCATATGACAGGTCAAAGGTAGCGCCAGCGCCATTTTGTTTTTTGTCCCCCAACGTCAGGAGCGTAGGAGATCGCTCCCGGACCCCCGCTGGACCCCCAGGGACTTTTGGCCAGCTTGGGGGGGCCTCCTGACCGGTTTTCCCGCCCTCCCCCTTCCCCTCCCCCCGATTTACGATTTTTGACGATAAATCGGGGGAATTCCTATTAAATATCGCCTCTAACGATTTTTGACGATTTAAAATATTTCGGACTATATTTTAAATCGTCAAAAAAAGATTCACATCCCTAATCATTTGGTCTTCTCAATCACACTGCATAACCCTGTCTCTCATGCTCTCATACACAGGGACACGCAAGCATAAGCACACACACATACAGTAGGCTCACGCAAGCTTGCGTAATCATACACAAGCTCACACAAGCATGCGCGCAACCTCACAGGTGTTTGTGCAAGCTCACAAAAGCACTCACAGGCTCACACAGACACAGGCAGACGAATACATGCAAACAGAAATTGTTGTAGCCCAGACTACCCAAGCAATTCTGGGCATTTTTCGCTAGCAATAGAAACAAAATGAATCCAAAGATAGAGTCAAATAGCAGCAATTTCCAAAACTATGTGGATGGTTGCGAAGTCCCCATAGACTTTGCACAGTTCTCAAAGGGAAAGTACTCACATACTTTCCCTGGGAAAATGTGCTCACAGGGATCTGCTCCTGCTTTTTCTGTAGATACTTTTTCCCTGAAAACTAATGTGCATAGTTTTAATAATGCAAAACTGCGGGCGATGTTGCCTCTCCGAACAAACCCTGCCCCGAGAATGGCTCCGCGATAATGCGTGTAGTGGGACAGCGGGGGTCTCCAGCGCCCGGGGGTCAATGCATTTGTTCACCTCCCTTGCGCACCCCCCACCTCCATCCTTCTTGTATTAATGCTTAAGGTTACAAAAAGTCACACTAATATAACACCCCCCCCCCCCCAAAGAAAATGAACTAAGAAACTGTAGTAAACAGCCTATGGGGCGAAAGCTTCTCTGTGCCAGCATTAGTAGTTTGTGGGCTTGGCCAAAATGCTAGATTCTCAGCAGCCTGGCAGCTAGAAAACTTGGCGAGGGCCAGGTCCCAGGTGGTCCACATCATTCTGATGCCAATCCCCTCCATTCCTCCCAGGTTAAGCCCAGCAGCACTGCACTCCCCACCCCAATACCAGAAGCCAAGGCTAGAGGCTCGGTAAGACAGTCTCCCCTCACTTCTGTTGAACTAAAGCACATAAACAGTAAACCCACCAGCAGGAGCTGGGCTTGATGGACCCTTGGTCTGACCCAGTATGGCATTTTCTTATGTTCTTATGGATGGGCAGTAGGCATACAGTTGAACTCTTATCCATTAAATAATGCCTTAGACTGCACTTGACAATGGATTTCTCAGTAGCGTGCAACAACCATCATGCATCATGATTAAATTATTTCAAGCACTTACCAATTTTAAAATTGTATTCATCTGTATTAATTTATTTTATATTTCAGTTTATCAATACACATTATGTTAAAAGTAAACAAAGAATACTTAACAGAAACATCAGATCCAATCATGGAATAAAACAAATATCAATGTATTCTTTTATGAATTCTCTTTCCAAAATAGCAGAGAATGTCATAACTACAATAAACAGCAATAATCATAATAATCACAAAAACTTAAGGCTTGCAACGGGTGTAAAACACAACTAGGACATGCAAAAAGATATATTTACATTCTGGTGTCACCTCAGTAACAGCAAAGCAAACTCCCTCCAATGCCAAACACTTTCAGGCCGATGCAATATCGGCGCGCGGAAAACGGGCACTCATGATTGAGCGCCCGCTCTCCTAACGCACGCCGATTGACCTCTCCGGGGTGCCCAATGCAATATGCAAATGAGCTGCCACGGTAAGAAGGAGGCGCTAGGGGAAAGTGTGCACCCCTAGCGCCTCCTCGGCAAGAGATGCCCAGGAGAGATGGCTGTCAGAGGGTTAGGATAAAAGATGCTCATTAACTGAGCTTCCCTCTTCTTAACCTGACCTCCGGCATACTTTTTTTTTTTTTGGACAGTTCTAATTTTTCTAATTACTGTATTTTCTGCTTTTCTGTACACTTTTTGGGTTCCTCAAAAATTAACGCCTGCTCCGGGATCCGCTAACCCCAGTTTTTCATCGGTGGTTATGGACACGCGATATTGCATCAGCCCATTTATAAACTAACACAAACCCCCTACAAAAACAAAAATCCACCTAGAACTTTGCCGTACCATGCAATAAACAGCAGTAACTCGGGACTCAAACAGCAGCCTTATCTATGAAAAGGCAGTATGCAAATATTCACCAGGCCCTGAACTGCTACAAATCCCCACAGAGAAACTACATGCTAACCGAATTACTTCACCTTTGTCACCCACAGGCAGAACACAGACTGACCCTTATCTAATACAGAAATAACGGACTACAAATTAGAAACAGAAACATGCAGACAAAACTGAAATGGAAAGCCTGAGAAATAGTGGAATACTGAAAAAAAACAAAATATAAACATAAGAAGTGCACATTCCCATTCCCAAAGATGGCATATTCTAATCACTTAAAGTCATAATTTATTTTTGCACCTTTGTGGTCTGATCTTATTCTTCTAATCGGTTAGTCCCAGTCTCTTTTTTTCTCATCTGGCTTTTCCTAATTCCTTTCTTGGGGGTCACTTTTATTCTGTTTCTTCTCTCTCCTCCTGTCTTGTTTCCTTCCTTCCTCATACACATGTACAGGTTCTCTCTCACATACGCTCTATTACACACACACGCTTTCTTTCACACAGGCTCCCACTCTCACATGTTCTCTCACACACACTAGCTCCCACTCCCTCACTCTCACACACAGGTTCCCACTCACATGCAGGCTCCCACACCCACACACACACAGGCTCTCACTCTCACATGCTCTTTTTTATTATTTGTTTCTTCTTTCTCCTCCTGTCTTCTTTCCTTCCTTCCTCATACACATATACAGGTTATCTCTCACATGTACTCTCTTACACTCATGCTTTCTCTCACACAAGCTCTCACTCTTATATGCTCTTTTTTACAATGTCCCACTCAGGTTCCCACTCACACACACAGAGGCTCTCACTCTCACATGCAGGCTCCCACTCCCACACACTAGGCTCCCATTCACAAACTGTTTCGCTTTCCGCCCGCGGGAGGCCCGCGACGCAGCCCTCTCACCTTCCCAGATGGACCTCAGCGTTCTCATCTGTCGTTCCGGCTCCGACCTTGGGCCCCTGTCAGTGTCCCTGGTCCCACCGTGTGCCTGGAACCTCCAGCCAGGATTCCTCCTCTGGACAGGCCTCTCCACCTGCTCCGCAGAGAGACGCCGCCGAGCGCGCCGCGCCCCCTCCAAGGCATGCGCGCGAGCATCCTTGATCTTTTTAAAGGGCCCACAGCAGGAACCTGGCCGCAGACCGGGATGCTGACGTCACCACTCTCAATGTACTTAAACCCAGGCAGTGCTCCTAAGCATTGCCTTTGCAACAGGTGTCCTTGGTTCCCTGTTGATCGAGTATTCGTTGCCTTCAGAGATTCGTCTCAGCCTTGTGTTCCTGTTTCCTCGTTGTTCCTGGTTCCTGTCTCTTCGTTCCTACCCTGCTCCTTGCCTCAGATTGACTTCACAGACTTTGACCTTGCTTTGCCTGACTCTGCCTTACGACTATCTCCAAGCCTGACCTCTGCTACACCTGACCACGTCTGCCTTCTCCAAGCCTGACCTCCAGTATGTCTGCCTTCTCTGTGCCTCACCCATTGCTACATCTGACCTCGCCTGCCTTCTCCATGCCTTGACCATTGCTATGCCTGACCATGCCTGCCTTCTCCGCACCCTGACCATTGCTACGGATAACCTCGCTATAGACTTTCTTGTCTAGAGTTCCACTTTACTTGCTACAGTCTCTTCAGACCGCCAGCTTCCATCCAAGTTTCACAGTGACTTCTCTGTCTCTATCCTCTGGACGTGGACTTACAAGGCTTTGGACTTCCTTTGCTCAAGCACCCTCAGTCTCTCCTTGTTCCTTGGTGCTTGGGTTCTAGTTCCGTAACCCGTCTTGGATAGACTTACGTCACCTGCTGGCTGCTGTCTCTGGGCTGAACCATCTACCTTCATTATCCTATCTCGAGGCCCGCCTAAGTCCTGCCGGCCCCCAAAGGCTCAACCCGAGGGGAACGTGGGCTGGTATAGGTGAAGCTCCAGTGGCCTCTAGCTTCAGCCCATTCTACCTGCCGACGGTGGGGACCCGTAGGTCCTTACCTACGGGTTGCGTCAACCCCACCTCAGCCCAAGGATCCATCTCCAGCACAACACAAACAAACAGGCTCCCATTCTCACATGCAGGCTCCCAATTCCACACATAGGTTCTTCACTCCCACATACACACACACTTTAACAGGGCCTCTTTCCTCTCTTCTGGGCCTCCTTGCTGCAGGCCTCCTCTTCTTGGGATGAGCTCCATGACAGCCCAGCAGCATGTCTGCCTCTTCTTGGGCTATTGCAGGATGAGCTCTTTCACGCACACACACACACACAGACAGAGACTCATGCATTCAAGCAAGCATTCTAACACACACACACACACACACACACTCAGGCAGGCAGGATGGCACTCAGAAATGCAGACAGTCAGGAAGGCACTCTCATACACACATGGACAGGCAGGCAGGCCTTCACACATATACACACAGGCAGGCCGTATGGCACTCACACATGCGCGGGCAGGCAGAATGGCAATCTCTCTCTCTCACACACATACACAGGCAGACAGGATGGCAAGCTCTCTCTCTCTTTCTCACACACACACACACACACACACAAGCATACACATTCACACTGACACTTTCACACATACATACATGCAGGTAGTTAGGAAAGCACTCACACACACCCACAGGTAAGCATTCTCTTTCACACATACACATGCAAGCAGGCAGGAAGGCACTCTCGCACAAACACATGCACATAGGCTGGCACTCTCACACACTCATACAAGCAGGCAGGCACTCTCTCATATATACATGTACACAGGCAAGCGCTCTCAAACACACACGCATAAGAACATGTCTTGCCATACTGGGTAAGACCAAAGGCCCATCAAGCGCAGTATCCTGTTTCCAACAGTGGCCAAGTCAGGTCACAAGTACCTGACAGGATACCAAAGGATAGATTCCAAGCTGCTTATCCCAAGAATAAGCAGTGGATTTCAGCAACTCTACCTTAATAATGGTTAGTGGCTTTTCCTCCAGGAACTTGTCCAAACCGTTTTTAAATGCAGCTACACTAATAGCTTTCACGATATCCTCTGGCAACAAATTCCAGTGCTTAATTATGCGTTGATTAAAAAAATATTTTCTCTTATTAGTGTTAAATATATTACCTAGTAACTTCATTGTGTGTCCCCTGGTCTTTGTACTTTTCGAAAAACAACTGACAGATACACACATGCAGGCAAGCCCTCTCTCATATATATAAGCACGCAGGCAGGCCAGGGCCTCATTTTCAGCCACCGCGAGATGGACTCCATGGGGGCCTGGGCTTCGTTTTCAACCACCATGGGATAGGCTCGCGATGGCTCAGCCAGAGCTGCTTGCAGAGGAGCCAGACCTTGCCACGCGGGCTGCTTCCTCCAGTGTGGGCGCCTGATGACAACATTCAGGCTCCAGCAGCTGAGGTGGAGGAGGTGACTGGAAGGACAGCAAGGCCGCGATCCTCCAATTCATTTGGAGCAGAAAGGCTGAATGAGGGGATTGTGGCAAAGCCTGGAGGAAGGCAGAAAGGACATGTGCTGTATCCAATGAGCCTTCTTCTTCCACTAGGCCCGGCACCACTGCCTGTGCAAACCGTGCAATTGCACAGGGCTGCATACCTGGTGGGGTGGTGCTGGGAGCAGGGAGAGGCCCATGTTGCCGCCAGTAGGCCCAATCCCACCAGTGGCAAAAGAAGTAGAGGCCCATGGTGCTGCTGGTGGGATTGGGTCCACCAGCGGCAGAAAAAGAAGGAGGAAGTTTCGTACTGGGGGAGGTAGAGGGAGCACTGATGGCCCACAGGGAGGCCCATGCAGCCGCCGGTGGACTTTATCCCATTGGTGGCTGAACAGGGAAGCGTGTTACTTTTATGCTGTGTGCCGGCCAGGCACAGCAGAAAGATCGACGAGGCTGTGATGGAGCTCGTCCCACCTCGGCCCAAAGAAAAAGTCACTTCTAGGTGCTCCTCCTCCTGCCTGCATGGCCCCAGAAGAAAAATGTTGTCGGAAACACACAGGCAGGATGGAAGAGCATTGGCCGCATGTAGACGAGGAGCAGCGTTTGTGGCAGGGCTGCCGCAGATCCCACCTCGCAGTGGCCCAAGAAGAGGAGGCCCGGTAGCAGGGCTGCTGTGGATCCCACCTTGCAGTGGCCCAAGACGACCAGGGCTGCCACGGAGCCCACCCTGCAGCGACCCCCAGAGGGGGGAGAGAGGCTGAGGCCCTGTAAAGTGTGTGTATGTGTGTGTATGAGAGTGAGTTGAGAGATTATGTGTGAGAGAGTGAGTTGAGAGATTGTGTGTGGGAATAAGAGCCTGTATGATCGGAGAGACAGCATGTGAGAGCCACTGTGTGTGTGTATGAGTGTGAGACAGCATGTGAGTGAGAGCTTGTATGTTTGTATGAGACAGCATGTGAGAGAGCCCATGTGTTTGTGTGAGACAGCATGTGAGAGTGAGAGAGCAAGTGAAAGAGACTGTATTTTTGTATGGAAAGCATTTGAAAGTGAGAGCTGTGTGAGACAGCATGTGAGTGTGAGAGCCTGTGCCTGTGTGTGTATGTGAGAGACAGACAGCATATGAGAATAAGAGTGTGAGTGTGTGTGTGTGTGAGAGAGAGACAGCATGTGAGAATGACAGCCTGAATGTATATATGAGAGAAATAGCATGTGAGAATGAGAACCTGAGTACACATTTGAGGAAAGAAGAGAAGACAGGTGGATAGAGAAGAAACAGAAAAAAAAAGGAATTGGCAAAAGACCAAGAAAGGGAAGGTGGGAAAAAAAGCTTGTGACCAACTGATTAGAAAACTAAGAACAGACATTAAAGGCAAAAAAAAAAATCATTTTTTAATTTTTAGTGATTGGCACATGGAAGAGTAGCACTTTCTCTATGCAATCTCGCGATGTACAAGATCAGCATGGAGGAAGTGGAAGCACCGCAAATTTTTAATACCGCGGGGCCTGCACAGAGGAGGCAGCAGAATGGTCTTCAGTGCCAGTAGCAGTGATCGGTGCCTCCCCAATAGCCATGCAGCAGCAGTAACAGAGTAACGAGAGAGGATCCGAGGTTGCTGGCAAAAGAGAGGGGGTCTGCCTTCAGTGTGTGCACGTATAAGAATGGGAGTCTGCCTAGGGGTGCATGTGTATTAATGGGTGCCTGCTTGAGGGTGTGTCTGTGTATGAGAATAATTGGGTGCCTTTCTAGTGTCTGTCTGTATGGGAATGGGTGCCTGCCTGGATGTGTGTGTGAATGAATTGGTGCCTGCCTGAGGGTCTCTGTGTGTGTGAGAATGAATGTGTGCATGCCTGGGGGGGGGGGGTAGGGGGAGCGGTGTAAGAATAAATGGGAGCCTGCCTGGGGGTCTATGTGTGTGTGTGTGTGTGTGTGAGAATGACTAGGAGCTTGCCTGGGTATGTGTGTTTCATGTGAGGGAGTCAGTGAGAGTAAGAGCTTGTGTGTGGGAAGTGGAAGGAGAGAGAGGGTCTTAGAGCCTGAGAGTGTGTCATTGTCTGTGAGAGAGTTTGTTGGTGTGTATAAGAGCATGTATGTGTGCGTGTGTATGTGACAGTGTATGTGAGAGAGAGGAGAAAGTCTGTGTGCCCCCCTAACTCCCTAATCTTCAACAATCTCAGGATGACTGGAAATCATGTTTCTCAGGTATGGACTGCCGGGGCTTTTTAAAATTCTTATTAGTTTTAATTATAGAGTGTTATTTAATATGTGTGCTGTTTTGAAATATTTTATTAGTTCTTGGGACATTTAAAAAAAATGTATAGGAATTTAATTAATAGTAGTTATTATATTTGTCAGTAGTTTTAAAATATTATTTTATTAGTATAGTTTTACTATTATAATTGATGCTTTATGTTTCTTGATTTTATTTGTTTTATGAGGAATGATGGTTCTGTTTTTCCATTGTTACATGGAGTCTGGTTTCTTGGGGTTTCCATTTCAGTTTTTGTCTGCATATTTCTGGTTCTAATTTGTGATCCTTTATTCTGTATTTGGTGAGGGTCTGTCTCAGCTCTGTGCATGTGACCAAGATGAGAGATTCTGCTAGTATGTAGTATCTGTGTAGGGATCTATAACAATTGGGTTTGTTTTGTTTCTCCAGTCGGAGCTGTATTGATATTCTGGGACCCAATGTAATATTTAAAAACATAAGAACATGCCATACTGGGTCAGACCAAGGGTCTATCAAGCCCAGCATCCTGTTTCCAACAGTGGCCAATCCAGGCCATAAGAACCTGGCAAGTACCCAAAAACTAAGTCTATCCCATGCTGCTATTGCTAATAATAGCAGTGGCTATTCTTTAAGTCAACTTAATTAATAGCAGGTAATGGACTTCTCCTCCAAGAACGTATCCAAACCTTTTTTAAACACAGCTATACTAACTGCACTCTGACAACAAATTCCAGAGTTTAATTGTGCATTGAGTGAAAAAGAATTTTCTCCGATTAGTTTTAAATGTGCCACATGCTAACTTCATGGAATGCCCCCTAGTCCTTCTATTATCCGAAAGAGTAAATAACCGAGACACATCTACTCGTTCAAGACCTCTCATGATTTTAAACACCTTTATCGTATCCCCCCTCAGCCATCTCTTTTCCAAGCTGAAAAGTCCTAACCTCTTTAGTCTTTCCTCATAGGGGAGCTGTTCCATTCCCTTTATCATTTTGGTCGCCCTTCTCTGTACCTTCTCCATCGCTTTTTCACAGGTAAGGTTCTTATCGTTTGAGTCCTTGGTGTTACAACTGTTTCTTTATGATAGGTTTGCTGTATAGATTTTGAGTGTATTTTTTGCGAGGTTTTGTGTTAGTTCACAATGTGTCTGGCAATGGAAGGTGTTTGTGCTGCTGTTACTGTGAGGTGACACCAGAATTTGAAAATATTTTAGTATGATGAGCTGTAAGGGAAACATCCAAGCTCCATTGTTTGGGGGAATTTCAGTGGATGCACAGAGTTACAGAACTGGACGTGCAGTATTTGTATTGACATTCTGTCCCTTCCTATATATTCCAGACTTCACTTTCATAGCCATATAGAATTAGTTGAATGAGGCTATCAAATCATTTTAATAGTAGTTTTACTATTTATTTATTTATTTGATGAGTTTTATATACCGTTATTCTATAGAGCCATCATAACGGTTTACAAAGTGAACATTTTTTTTCTTAACAGTATTGAAACATTATAGCAGAATGAGTATATACAGAAATAAACATATCAGGTCCAATAATTATTATTAGGTTGGATGAGGAGGATAAACATGTTTGGTTGGAGATTATAGTTGAGAGTTCATTTAATGGCTGGTATGGTCAGATGACCGGGGGTCAGTGAAGAGTTTGCGGAAGAAAAAAGTTTTTAGGTCTTTTTTGAATGTCTTTATGTTGTGCTGGGTTCTCAGGTCTTCAGGTAGTGAGTTCCAGAGTTTGGGGGAGGCGATGGAGAAGGCTCTTTCTCTTGTTGTTGCCAGGTGAGCATCTTTGATGGTGGGGATGTTTAAGTAGCTTGAGTTATTGGAGCGTAGGTTTCTTGAGGGGTTTTGAGGAGTTATGGTGTTTGGGACATATTAAAAAACTTGTATATGTGTTTTTAATTATTTGATGTTTTATTCATCAGCTTTTTTTTAAATATTATTAGTATGTTTTTAGTATTATGATTATGTATTTCTTTCTTGATTTTATTGTTTGATGTTTGAGGAATGGTGATGGCTGTTTTTTCATTGTTGCACTACATAGAGTATCTGGCTTCTTGCTGTTATCAGTTCAGTTTTTGTCTGTGCATTTATACTTCTACTTTATGGTTGCTTTATTCTGTATTTATTTATTTATTTAAACTTTTTTTCTATATCGTCGTTCAGATGGGTACCGTCACAACGGTTTACAATATGGCACATAAAAATGTTAAAATATATCAAATTACACAGGTGCCATTAAGGTTCAGTAACATAGGGCCTCATTTTCCAAGTGGCTCACACTCGGTAAGGGACGTTTCACATGCGAAAAGTCCCTTATCACGTGCGATACCAGGATGGGGGTGGAGTCGGCCTCGGAAGAGGAGGAGTCGGGGCGTCACTGGGGCCGACTCCGAAGACGCCGCGGACGACGAAAAGGTAAAGCCCTTTTCGTGTCCGAGTTCGTGTCCAAAAGCTACACCTTCTATGGTGGCACTATTGGGTGCAAAACCGGCAGCGATCGCACCGTGGCGGTACGATCGTTGCCGGCTAGCACAGGACTGCCCCCCCAGGTCGACCCCCCCGCCCCTCATTACCTAAAGTATCGCAGGCCCATAGTTTGTAAACAATATTAATTGGTAAGTGTGATAAATCACGTCCATTTCTTATTGTATCAGTTTTGGATACAATATTAGCTTTATCATTGTACTTTTATCCTTTATAGATGAATGAAAAAAAATGAAGATTAAACTAAAATAACAAATAAAAACTACACACATATTGATTTTGGTTATGTGTGTGGGTGTTCAAATTGTTTGTACCTTGCATTTCCCTGGGTACTATTCTTCCTTCTCTTTTTGATAAGCTTGTTTAAAGAGCCAAGTTTTTAGATTTTTTTCTAAAGGTTTTGCTGTCACTTTGTAATCTTAACGCCAGTGGCATGGTGTTCCATAGTATGGGTCCTGCCAGGGATAGTGCTCTTTCTCTTATTTATTTATTTATTTATTTATTTATTTATTTATTTAGGGTTTTTATATACCGACATTCTCGATATACATATCAAATCAGGTCGGTTTCCAGATAACAAAACTGTCGCCGGTAAGGCGTTACATTAAACAATAAACAGAGTATTGAACAGATAACGTGTGGCGTTACATTAAACAATCAACATATTGAACAAAAAATCTTATTGAACAAAAAAAAACATATTGAACAAAAAATATTGAACAAAAAATATTGAAAAAAAATATTGAAAAAAAAAAATCTTACTTGTGTTAGTCTTGCTGTTTTGATTGATGGAATAGTTAGGAGTGCTTTGTTGGCTGATCTCAGGTTTCTGTTGGGGACGTGTATGCGAAGGGCTGTGTTCAGCCATTCTGCTTTTTCGTTATGTATTAATTTATGTATGGTGTATAGTGTTTTGTACTGAATTCTTTGCTCATTGGGTAGCCAGTGTAATTCCGCCAGGGTTTCTGTGATGTGGTCTCTTTTGCTTTTACCGGTCAAGATTCTAGCAGCTGTGTTTTGTAAAATTTGAGGTGGTCTTAGTGACGTGTATGGTAGACCTAGTAGAAGGGCGTTACAATAATCAGTGCTTGCAAAAATCAAAGCTTGCAGCACTGATCGAAAGTTGGCAGTTGTTAGAAGTGGTTTAAGTCTTCTAAGCACCATGAGTTTGGCGTATCCTTCCTTTACTTTTAAAGATATATGTTGTTTTAAGCTTAGTTCTGTGTCAATTATTACTCCTAGGTTCCTTACTTTTTCTGCTAATTCTATTTTCTGGTTATTTTTGAGTATAATTGGGTTTTGAACGATCTCAATATTTTTTCGTTGTAAATGTATAAATTCTGTTTTCTCTATATTAATTACTAATTCCATTTGGTTTAGTAATTGTTTGATGATATCTAGATACATGTTAGCCATGTCTAATGTTTTTTCAATAGTGTCATCAATGGGTAGTATTAATTGAATATTGTCAGCGTATATATAATGTGTGATGCCCATACCAGCCAGCAGGTGACAATGGTAAGAGGTATATTTGAAGAGTGTGGCCGATAGGGCTGAACCCTGTGGAACTCCTGTTTGAAGGTTTATCTTTTCTGAAATTACGTCTTTGATTTGTACTTGGAAATATCTGTTGCTTAGATATGATCTAAACCATTTGATAGTTTTGTTACTTAATCCTATTTCTTCTAGTCTATTTAAAAGTATATGTCATGGTTTACGGTATCAAAGGCTGCTGATAGGTCTAGCATCACAAGAATGTAAAGTTTACCATTGTCGAAACCTCTCATGATGTTATCTGTTAGCGCAAGCAGTAGTGACTCTGTGCTATAGTGTTTTTGAAAGCCATGTTGTGATGGATACAGGATATTATTGCTATCTAAGTGTTCCGCTAGTTGCGTTTGTATAGTTTTTTTCTATTAATTTTGCAATTAGGGGTAGGTTAGATACTGGTCTGTAATTGCTCAATTTAAGCAGGTCGCTGTTTTTCTTCTTTAGAATTGGTTTTACTATTGCCCCTTTTAGTGTCTCTGGCATGGTTCCTTCCTCTAAGGATAGATTAACGATCTTTGCTAATGTTGGGGATACTGTGTTTGCCACTTTTTTTATGTCTATGGTTGGTATTGTGTCATTTGCATGTGGGGAGGGATTTAGTTTTTTTAGTATCAATTTGATTTCTAGTTCCAATGTTTCATTGAAAGTCGTCCATTGTTTAACATTTCTTTTTTTCATTTTAATTTCTTGTTTCGTTGTATTTGGAATTTTTGTTTTTAGGTTCTTGATTTTGTCATTGAAAAATGTGGCTACTTCATTGCATCTTTACTGGTAGGTTTTGTGGAGAGTCAGATTTGTCATTGGTTAGGTTTCTTACTATGGTAAATAAAGTTCTTGGGTTTTTGCATATTTCTCTATTTTAGTGCTGTAGAACTGTTTCTTTGTATTGAGAATTACTTGTTTATAGTAGGCTAGGTGCTTTCTGTATTTAGTTAGGTTTTCGGTTGTTTTATCTTTTCTCCATTCTTTTTCTTTTTTCCTTAGATTTCTTTTGACTTCCTTTATCTTTTCATTATTTGGTGAGGGTTTGTTTATGCTCTGCATATGTGAGGCATTCTCCTAATAAGAAGTGTATTTGTTTTAGGGCTTTTGGAGGGTCAAGCCACACCCAACACACATCTCAATAGGCCTAATACCATATGGGTTGCAAGTGTCTTTTTCACAGGGATTTCTGGTTGGCATCACAGCACTGCATGTAAAGATAATGTGATATTTTTAGCTCAGAATCCTGTACTTTGGTATGTTTCATGTAAAATATAAGGGGCAGATTTTCAAAGGGGTTACATGCGCATAAGATACGCGTGTAACCCCCGAAAAGCTGCCCCTTCCAGCCCCTGCGCGCGCCGAGCCTATGTTGCATAGGCTCGGCGCGCGCACGCAAGCCCCGGGACGCGCGTAAGTCCCGGGGCTTTCCTGGGGGGGCATGTTGGGGGTTGTCGCGGCCGGTGTGTCATCGGGGGTGTTCTGGGGCGGGGCTGCTGGCGTGGTTCCAGCCAGGGGCGTTCCGGGGGCATAGACGCGGCCTCCGGACCAGCCCCCAGACCGGAACATGGCGCGCAAGTTACGCCTGCCGTTTGAAATAAAGGTAGGGGGGGGAATTAGTTAGGGCCAGGGGGAGGGTTAGTTAGGGGAAGGAAAGGGAAGGTGGGGGGCGCCGGAAAGAAAGTTCCCTCCGAGGCCGCTCCAATTTCAGAGCGGCCTTAGAGGGAACGGAGACAGGCTGCGCGGCTCGGCGCGCGCAGGCTGCCGATTTTGCGCAGCCTTGCACGCGCCGACCCCGGATTTTAAAAGATACGCGCGTATCTTTTAAAATTCGGCATACTTTTGCTTGCGCTGGTTGCTCGTACTTTTTAAAAATCTGCCCCTAAATGCATAACCCTTAACTCTGTGTGTGTGTGTGGAAAGGAGGGGGGAGGGGCATTGTGCAAGGCCAGAAGATTCATATAGGGCACCTACGGTAATACCCCTGCACCAGGCATGGGTTCCTGGGGGGGGGGGGTGGTAGAGAATGGTGTCACTTATTAAAGTTTGTATCACTGAAGGGAGCTGGGTGTTTTTTTGGTGGGACCGGGCAGAGACTGAATGACTGGCAGAGCAGGGGCACAAAGTAATTGTTTGTACAGGGCAGCAAAAGAGCTAATATCGGCCCTGCCTTCCACAGCTGGCGGAAAGCACCCATTGCAGTCATGTTTAGGAAGTCGGAGGCAGTGACAGCATGGCCACTAGGGATGTGAATCGGGCTTCGGACAATTGAAAATATCGTACGCTATTTTCAAAATAGTCAGAAATCGGGGGCTCCCCCAAAACGATAGGAAAACCCCACGAAAATGTTCATGGGGGTTCTCTTATCGTTTTGGGGGAGGACGGGAAAAATGGCACACAAAAATAACCCCTAAACCCACCCCGACCCTTTAAAACTAAAAATGGCACGGGCCATCCAGTGCTCCTACCATGTGACAGGGGCCGGCCAATGGCACATATCCTGTCACATGGTAAGGGCAAAGGCCATCAGCGCCATTTTTATTAGTGGCAGCCGACGGTCCAAGAGCGGGAGATTGCTCCCGGGACCCCCACTGGACCACCAGGTACCTGTAAAAAGTTTTTGGGGTGGGGTCGGGCAGGTGGGGGAAGCTAAGGGATTAGTTTTAAAGGGTCAGGGCCAGACGAAAAAAAACCCCACGATGTGAATCGGAATCAGAACAGATTCTGGTTCCGATTCACATCTCTAATGGCCACACCCTCACGGTACTGTTTTTGTTGGGTTTGTTTTTTTTTTTTATCGACTCAGTCAGTTATGGGCCGATACAGTAAAATCACGGGAGAGCGGGTGAGGACCCGCTCTCCCAGCGCGCGCATAGGCCACTCTCCTGTGCGCGTGATACAGTATTTTAATTTATTTTAATTAGGGCCGGCAGTAAAAAGAGGCGCTAGGGACTCTAGCGCATCCTTAACACCTCTTTTTTGACGGAAGCGGCAGCTGTCAGCGGGTTTGACAGCCGACGCTCAATTTTGCCGGCGTTGGTTCTCGATCCCGCTGACAGTCACGGGTTCGGAAACCGGATGCCGGCAAAATTGAGCGTCCGGTTTTCGACCCGCCAGCCGCTGGCCCATTTTACTTTTTTTTTTTTTACTTTTTTAAACTTTCGGGACCTCCGACTTAATATCGCCATGATATGATGAAGTCGGAGGGTGCACAGAATAAGGGATAACACTAGCGCGTCCAAACCCCGCGTCCAATCGCGGGGTAACAGTGCGCTCCGCCGGAGCTGTACTGTATCGGCCTGCAAGTTAGGGAGCAGCGCAGTAGCAAAACACCCGGTCCCGGCTTCCCTACCGTGCTGAGTGACGGTGCTTGCTAAAAATTAGCAGAGGAGCAGGACCTGCCAGAACCCCGGCGGCTGCGGAGAAGCCCACTCTTGACCCCAGAGAGGCTTCCACGCTGCGAGAGATGCTTGCGCGGGCAGTGTACTTTGGCCAAAAAAAAAAAAGTGAGCCGGAAGACTCGAGCTACCGCGCCCTCCCTTAAGCCGGCGCCGGGGGCTACGCCAAGCCAGAGAATGCGTGCAACAAATGCCTGCATCTCAGAACAGGGGGGCAGTGCACCCTAGCAAATGACTTAAAACATAATCCCTAAAAACAAAATATTGGGACCGAAGTTGACAACTACGCTTTGCTTTTGGAGGATTAAACTGAACCCAAATTAACCCACGTAAAAAAAAAAAAAGCGTATGGAAACTGGGACATCGAGCCTCAAATTCCGAAGCTGAGCAGGTAATGAGACAAACCGAGAAAGTGAAATGTTTATGGCAGCACTGCTGGCCGAAGAAACTTCGCCTTCCCTAGCAGGATGTGGATTAAATCAGTTCCCGACAGCCAGGTGGTCTTCTTTGCCCTTCCCCCCACCCCTTGAATTTCCTTTTCCCCTCCCCCGCCCCACCTCGCCTTCCTTCGTGTGCTGACGTGTTGCCTAAATATTGCTTTTGGCAAAAGCTGTGCTTTTAAAGTAGAATCCCCTCCAGGGCAGTTTGTACAGTTCAGCTTCTCTCCAGTATCCTTCCTCTAGAAACAAAAGAGGAAAGCACCCACTTTGCTCAGCTCTCTCTGACTTTGTAGAAAAAGAAAGAAAGAAAGAACATTATTGGAAAGAAAGAATAGATTGTACATAGATATGCTGTAGCTGATTCCTTCTTACTTTCTGTCACAGCATGCACAGTTTTCCATCCGTTCATTTACTCAGAAAATTGCATGAAATGTACGGCAATGTTGTCTGCTCCACCCCCACCTCTCCTTCCCTCCGCCTCTAAACATTCAGCAAATAGGCAAGTTTCCCCTGCCCTACTTTTTGTGTGTTTGAGTTCTTGTCATAGTAACACTGCCCTTGTGTGAGGTCTTTGGGACCCATTGCCTTGCTGTAAAAGTGACCACTGCTGGCAGAGAGTAGAGCTGAAAGGCTCAACGTCAGGAAGGACTCCTCCATCAGCTTTGGCAAGCATGGAGGCCCCACTCTTGTGCAGGGGATAAAGAGAAAAAAAAAATTGCACAGCCTCCCCTCTCCCAAGCAAATCAGGTGGGTGTAGTGATGAATGTGATAACACAATAAGGTGTTAAAGAAGAGTTAAAGTATCCCAGGTTTGGAGGGTGAGGGAAAGAGTCAGAGATGGGAGACAGAAGGCTGAGAATCAATCAACAGGAGAATGAGGCTGGGGTGAGCGTATCAGGGATGTAAGACAGGGAGGCGGAGGGGTGGGAAGAGGAGAGCTGGAGGGTGAGTGATACAGTCAGAGGAAGGTGGAGATGACAGAACAGAGGGCATTGGAAGAGAAATGAAGAGATAGGAAGAAGGGAAAGGAATAATTGGAGAGTCTATTTATTTATGTGTTCAGTGTTAGATTCTGCCTTTCCAAAGCATGTACACAAGGCAGAGAACAGAACATCAAACAAAGTATCCCAATAGGTAATAACAATTCCATGCAAACGCTGGACAAATAAAACTAAAAAGCATATGAGCACTTAAACCATCACAAAACACTGCAAACAAATGTCACTGTGTAACAGAGAATAATAAAATCTCTATGAAAGCAAATAAGATAAATAGCCATAATAGCACTAGCAAATGTAAAATTGTCATTTATAGGGCTTGATTTTCCAAGGGATTTACACACTTGAAAGCCTGTTTTCTGCATGTAAGTGGCATTTTGAAAATCGATCAGAGGCCAGCGCTTATAAAAGTGACAGCTTTTCTACACTTCAAAGAAAGATGGAAAGAAGATTTTTTAATAAATGTCCAAGAAGCAGATAAAGAAGGAAAGAGGTATGAACAAAAGGTGAGAGGTGGGTGGAAGCAAAAATAAAATGGAATGGAGAATCAGGAAAAAACAGTATAAGACAAGATGGAAATAGGGAAGTACTGCTGTCCTTTGTGTGTGTGTGTGGGGGGGGGGGGGGTGAAGGGAAGGGGGTTTCCAAATTAGGATGACCACTCCTGACCCTGTAATTTAAGGAGCCCTACACTGCCATGTAGCCCTGCCCCCAACACTATAAATTCCTGTTAGCTTGGGGGTGGAGCCACACTACACCTGATTCACCCAGGGCCCCTATGATCAGCCCTGTTGGGGTTCCCCATACACAGATCCAGCACACAGTACGTCTTGTCAGCCTGCCAAACTTTCCCTGCCTGAGTCTGGATTGGCCCGCAGCAAGGTTTACCTTTTTTTTGGCCCCTCCATGCTGCGGCATGACAACGTGGCAAATGCTGCAGTGCGGGCAAGGGTCCCAACTCCACTGGCAAAAGAGGGCCCTTGTGGCACCACGTTTTGAAGGCATTTAGGAAAATCCTTCAAAAAGGAGATGGAGCAACTTTTAAACTAGACCATGGGGCAAAGCAGACAGTTGCTTAGCAACACGTAGTTCAGAGGGAGGTATCTTCATAGGATACTAAAATAATAGAGGAGTTAGGGCATCCCAAAAGAAAGGTTTCAATAGAAGCAATAATAGCCCATGTGCCTATAAGGAAAGAACCGCCTGAGTTAAAAGATTTCAAAATACCCTGCCAAATGATAAGCAGATTGTTACTATCAACAAAAAATATACTTTGGCATGTCTGAATGCCAATGCCAGAAGTCTAAAAAGTAAGATGGGAAAGATAGGGTGTATAGCACTGAATGATGACATAGACATAATTGGCATCTCAGAGACCTGGTGGAAGGAGGACAGTGCTATACTAGGGTATAAATTATATTGCAATGATAGGGTGGATCAGCCTGGTGGGGGGAGTAGTGCTTTATGTTAGGGATGGCATAGAGTCCAATAGGATAAAGATCCTGCAGGAGACTAAATGTACTGTACAATCTTTATGGGTGAAAATTCCATGTGTGATGGAGAAGAGTGTAGTAATGGGGATATATTACCATCCACCTTGCTAAAATGAACAGATGGATGATGAAATGCTAACAGAGATTAGGGAAGCTAATAAATTTGGCAGCACAGTAATAATAGATTTGAATTATCCCAATATCAATTGGGTAAATTTAACATCAGTACATGTTAGGAAGGTAAAGTTTCTAGATGAAATAAATAATTGCTACATGGAGCAGTTGGTCCAGGGGATTCCATTTTAGACCTAATTCTTAGTGGAACTCAGGATTTATGCAAGAGGTAATGGTGGTGAAGCTGCTCGGTAACAGTGATCATAGTGCCATCAAATTTGATTTAATGATTGGGAGGAAATTAAGTAAATCTACAACTCTAGCATGAAATTTTCAAAAAGAAGACTTTAATAAAATGAGGAAAATAGGAGAAAAAGGAAGGTGCAACTATAAAGGTTAAGAGTTTACATGAGGCATCGTCATTGTTTTAAAATATCATTTTAGAAGCCCAGTCAGATGTATTAAAAACAAAAGTGGAAGGAAGGCCAAACAACTGCTGGTATGGTTAAAAACTGAATTGAAAGAGGCTATTTTAGCCAAAAGAACTTCTTTCAAAAACTGGAAAAAGGATCCATCTGAATAAAACAGGAAAAAGCATAAACATTGCCAAGTTAGATGTAAAATATTGATACGGTGGGCTAAAAGAGAATTTGAAAAGAAGCTGCCCTTAGAGGCAAAAACTCATAATAAAACCTTTTTTTAAAATATATCCGAAGCAAGAAGCCTGCAAGGGAGTTGGTTGGACTATTAGATCAGTGATTCTTAGTCTATAAGGACACACCTGAGTTATGATGCTCACATGCGTGACATACTGAACACATGACCATCATGGGACTAAGTATAAGCATGTGCTCTGCATCCACAGGAGTCCCCTTCTTCCTAACAGTGGGTGAAGAGCAGAACTAAAACATTTCCCTGTACAACTCACCATACATAAAAGATATTCTGATTCTGGTGTCATCTTAATAAAGCATCACAAACTCTCTCTAGTACCAGGTGCATTGTAAAATGAAACAAACAAACCCCACTCTGTCCATGTCTATCCAACCTGCCACACCGAAGCAGCACTAACTCCAAGAAATGAAACAGCAATAGCCCTACCCATGGAAAGGCAGCAGTTCACCACCAGTGCAATATCATATGGAGAAAATACAACAAATAAGGCTGATACAAACCTCTAGTAAAGTATCTCATGTCATTCACATAAACACAGACAGACCTACCTTCACCAAATATAGAACAAAAGACCACAAATTACAAATGTGGAAACAAAATCTGGAATGGAAACCCCAAGACCACTTTCTGCATGCAGTGCAAAGCTGGAGACTGGAAACAGAAATATATTTCCTCCTACACTAAGCAAAGTTCAAAGAGAGAAGAAATACATATTCTCAAAACTGACATAGTGTGGCCCTTGTACCCAATCACTCCCCCTCCATTCCCCCATCACCCCTCACTTCTCCCAACCACTCAATCATCCCTTCACATGCTCATATCCCTGTCCAACATTCCTGATACCCCCACTCCACAATCCTCTTCCCCGTGCTCCCTCTCTCCCCTACTCAGCTCTCCCTGTCCTTCCCTCTCCCCTTCCAGAATACCTCTGACCACCTCTTTCCTACCCCTTCCTGCTCAGCATCTCCCACTCCCCACTCCCCCAACCCAGCTGCTCCACATCTCCATCTCTTCACTTTCATCTCTTTTCCTGGCCCAGCAGCTGCCAAACCTTTCCTCCTCCACCTCTCCCTACCCAGCAACCCCCAACCTCCATTCCCCTACCCCTGACTCCCAGTCTTCCCATGCCTTCCTGCCCAGTACATTTCCCCCTCCTCCTGGCACCCAACCAGCAGAAAAGACTTCAGTCCAGAGTCTCTCTCCATCTTTATCAGCAGCAGATGAGAGCAAGAAGCATTGAGAAGAGGAAGAAGATGAGGCAGCAGAAGCAGTGGACATCAACAGTGGATCTATAGATCTCTCTCATGCTCCTGCTTTCACATCCAGGTCCCATGAGGTAAAGAGAGCATCAGCAGCCTCACTGCCAGACCAGGCAGGGGAAAATAAAGTTGGTGTCCTGCTGGGCCCACATGAACAGGAATTGGTGATATTTCACTCTTATCTGATGAAGGAGAAGGGAACAACCTCCCACTGGGCCAGGAAAAGGAGAAGGAAGCAAGAGCAGCTTCCCCTCATACCCAATAAAGGAGAAGTCAGCCAACTCCTGCCCCGACTGATGAGGAAAGATCAGCCATCTGCTGGCTCTGCGACACACCGCTCGGGACTTCGAGAAACACCTGTTGAGAACCACTGCGTTAGATGGTCGAGGGGTTAAAGGGGCACTTAGGCAAAATAAGGCCATAGCGGAAATACTTAATGAATTCTTTACTTCAGTTTTTACTGACAAGGATGTTAGAGAGATACCTGTGCCAGAAACTATTCTTAGTTGTGATGATTCAGAAGAACTGATACAAATCAGTGTGAACCTGGAAGATGTAATAATGCAGATTGACAAATTAAAGAGTAACAAATCGGACGAGATGGTATACACCCCAGAGTTCTGAAGGAACTCAAAAATAAAATTGCATATCTGTTACTAGTAACTTGTAACTTATCGTTCAGATTGTCTTCCATGAAGACAGGAGGGTGGCCAATGTACCCCCGATCTTTAAAAAGGGCTGTGGGGTGATCTGGGTAACTATGACCAGTGAATCTGATTTCAGTGCTGGGAAAAATCGTGGAAACTATTTTAAAGAACAAAATCACAGAACACATAGAAAGGCATGGTTCAATGAAACACAGCCAGCATGGATTTACAAGGAAAATCTTGTCTCACCAATCTGCTACATTTTTTTGAAGAGGTTAATAAACATGTGGATGTGGATGTGATGAATTTGGATTTTCAGATGGCGTTTGACAAAGTGCCCCATGAGAGACTCCTGAGGAAATAAAAAAAAGTCATGGGATAGGAGGCAATGTCCTGTTGTGGATTGCAAACTGGTTGATAGGAAGCAGAGAATAAGACTAAATGGTCCATTTTCTCAGTGGAGAAGGGTAAACAGTAGAATGCCTCAGAGATCTGGAAAAGGGAACAACGAGTGAAGTAAGTGATCAGATTTGCAGAAGATACAAAATGATTCCGAGTTGTTAAATCACAAGCGGATTGTGTTAAATTGCAGGACGATCTTGCGAGACTGGGCATTTAAAGGGCTGATGAAATTTAATGTGGACAAGTGAAAAGTGTTGCAGATGGGGAAGAGTAACCCACACTGGTTAGACATCATTAGGTTCCATATGTGGCAAGCTCCTGGTCGGCCATTAGATGGCCCTAGTTCCCTACCAATGTCGGCCAGCTAGAAGGAATATCACAGTTCAGCCACCTCCTCCAAAGGCTGTCTGAATGAGTGAACCTTTTGTTATAAGAAAGGGCTAGGATAGAAGAAGGTGTGGCATTTGAGTTTGGATTTTGAAGAGTGAGGAGCACTTGTAGCTTTTTCTTCACAGTAAGGCCTACCCCCTCATTAAGTATCTTTTTAGGAGGCTGTTCCTTTCTGTGTACTCCATGCCAGACTGTAAACCCTTCTATTTAGCGTAAGATATTTTAATATTTTTTTCTGCTTTTTGAGAGTCGTTTACTGGATCGCAGTCTGGGTTTCTCTTGGAGATGGTCATTCCCCGGATCTGGAGATGAGGAAACTGAAGATCTGTCAGTATCCTTCTAGGTCAGAGAAGGACTGCAGTGACAATAGCACCCCAGAAAGGTTTTGGATATTTTTAAATGAAGGATTTCTCTTTTATTTGAGAGGGTTTTTGTTGTTGCTGTTGTAACCCCTCCTTCTCCAGCAGAGATTTAACTAATAGCTTGATCTCTGTCAGCTACAGATCTTTCCTTCTGAAGGGTCACCAGAACTGAGATTTAAGGAAGAATAAAACAGACCAGATTTGGAGACCCACTATTGGATCTCTCCCGCCCCACCCCGGGGCACAGGCCCAGGCTGGATAGCAAAAAAACGACTTGGGACCTCAGGTAGGAATGTTTCATGCTTAAAGGGATCCTGCACAGAATAGAAGTTCTCCAGAGACTGCGACTTGCACACACTCAGTGCAGGAGTGTTAGGAATCACCATGGACTCAGAGAGAAGAAACATTCAGTTGTGTTTTCTGTTTATTGACAAGGTGGACATTGATTCAAGTTTGACAAAATCAGTAAACTTATTATTGGAACACCCAGTTCTGTGTCCTGCTCGCCTGTCCCAGTCAAGCAGCACTAACAGCCCCACTACAGATAAACAGACACACACTGATTACAGAAGCAGCTCACCAACCTGGGCCATAAGCAGCAGCTCCCCCCCCCCCCCCCACCCACACACACAGAAAGGACCCACACCTTGGGGATAAAGGTGGGGACAAGCGGTGGCCACGAAGACAGCCCCATATCTACAAATTACTTCTGTGTGTCCTTGAAGAACATGCTGCTTCAAAAAAAGAGTTACACATATTATGAGTTACTGTCCAGAAAAAGGACCCGGGCATTATAGTGGATGATACTTTGAGATCCTTGGCTCAGTGTGCAGCGGCAGAATGTTAGGAATTATTAGGAAAGGAATGGAGACTAAAACTGTGACTGGCATAATGCCCCTTGTATCGCTCCATGGTGAGGCCACACTTATGGGGGGGTAATTTTCAAAAGGATTTACATGTAAATGCACTTTAACCATGTAAGTGGACTTTTGAAAATTGCCATAATTTATGCCATTGAATTGTCCATAAGTTATTCATGTGTAAGTACACTTTACATGCATAAATGGCTTTTGAAAATTCTTACAATAGTATAGCACAATAGTATCCTAAAATTCACCTTTTAGGTTAGTATACGTAGTTCTGGTCGCCACATCCCAAAAAATATATAGTTGCATTGGAAAAGGTACTGAGAAGGGCGACCAAAATGATGAAGAGGATGGAACGGCTCCCCTATGAGGAAAGGCTAAAGAGGTTGGGTCTGTTCAGTTTGGAGAAGAGACATCAGAGAGGCAATACGACAGAGGTCTATAAAATCATGAGTGGAATAGAAGGGGTAAATGTAAAACACTCATTTACTCTTTTAAAAAATACAAAGACTATGGGACATTTCATGAAGTTAATGTAGCACATTCAAAACAAATCAGAGAAAATTTCTTTTTCATGCACTGTACAATTAACCTCTAGAATTCATTGCTGGAGGATGTGATTACAGCACTTAGCAAAGCTGGGTTTAAAAAAGTTTTGGACAAATTTCTGGAGGAGAAGTCAATAAACTATTATTAACCAAGTAGGCTTAAGAAATAGCCACTACTTATCACAGTGCAATAGCAGATGGGATCTATTTACTGTTTGGAATATTGCCAGGTACTTGGCCACTGTTGGAAACAGGGTACTGGACTTGATGGATCCTTGGTCTGACCCAGGATGGAAAGTTTCTATGTTCCCAACACCCTCCAGTTGCCTCAGGTACAAACTTCTTAGCTTGTGAACGCTCTGGGGACAGGAAAATACTTACAGTCCCTGAATGTAATCTGCTTTGAAGTGCCAAAAAGCAGAATATAAATAAATTAAAAACACATGGGTAAGGGGGGCGGAAGGGAAGGGAGGAGAAGAGGTGAAAGAAAAAGAAGGTAGTGAGAGGAGAGGAGGTTAGAAGAGGGGAAGGGAAACGAGCAAGGAAGAGAATGTGAGTGAGAGGTGGGATGGGAGGAGAGGGAAGGGATTGTTAGTAAGAGGGGAGGGGAAGGGAGTATGAGAGGAGAAAATGGTGAGAAGAAAGTGGAGGATGTGAGTGAGATGAGAAAGGAGAGGTTAGTGGAGTGTGAGAGAGGAGTGAGACGAATAAAGGGGTGAGAAATGGAATTTGTGATGATGGTTGTCATCTGTGAGTTGCCCCAGAAATGAGAAGCCTAGCGTCAGGAGAGATAGTTCTAGACCACTGATGGTTCAAAGTCTTCTGCCTATGCCAGCCACCTTCCCTTCGGGAAGGTGCTGGCATAGGCATAGGTGCTGGTAGATGGTGAAGCATGAGAAACGTGGGTGCTCCCGATACCAACAAAGAGTGAGAGGCCTGAAACGGGGCAAAGAGCTAGAACAAAACAGGAATCTAGAAACTCAAGAAGGTACGCCAATGGTAGAATCTGCAGACAAAGTCTTCAGAACACAGAAACGGAGCCAGAGGATGAGGATCGGAAGGTCGGGCCCAGCTCTGGAACTGACTGGCGAAAGTGCCTCAGTATAAATGCAAGTCTGTACGGGAAAGAAGATGGCTGCAGGGGGATGTGAGGAGCACTGGGTTGGGAGGACTAGACAGATAGTCCAAAATAGTAGGGGTGTGCATTCGTTTTTGACGTATTGGCAATCCGCAACGTATATGTCCCTATTCATTGTATTCGTGGGGTCTCGAAACGTATGGCGAACTCCCACGAATACAACGTATCTAACGAATAAACTCCCACCCCACTGACCCCCCCAAGACTTACCAAAAGTCCCTAGTGGTCCAGCAGGGGTCCTGGAGCGATCTCCTGCACTCGGGGTGTTGGCTGCCGGTTTTCAAAATGGCGCCGATAGCCTTTGCCCTCACTATGTCACAGGGGCTACCGGTGCCATTGGTCAGCCCCTGTCACATAGTGACAGGGGCCAACCAATAAATAAAGCCCAGCTCCATCCTGCAATCTATATTTTTATAAACGGACCCCCCCCCCCCCGAACCCATGGATAGGGAAGGTATTAGGTACCCTAGGCAAACTTTATAGCCTTGCACACATGCAACCCCCCTCCCCACACACACACTCACACACCCTTTACAGACACACACAAATTATGCATTTATATTAAATTTTACATGAAAAAGAACATTCAAAAGTACAGTCTGCTGAGGCAATAATAACACGTTATTATATTATATTTACATGCACTCCTGTGGTGCCAACCAGAAAACTCTGCAAAAAGGGCACTTGGAGCTCCTATGGAATTAGACTTTTGTAATGTGTATTGGGTGTGAGCTTGGCCCTCAGAAAGCCATGAACAAACAGAATTACCATTACAATATAGTAAACCTCCCTACCAAAACAACCCTAACAACCTTATCTATGAAAAGGCAACACTGCATATATTACACCAGGCCCTAGAACAGCAATAAAACTCTTATTTGGAAACCAGGCTGCCAGGGGTTACTCAAGGCAATCTGCTGCCTGAGGCGAGGGATGAGATGGTGCCCCCCGCCCCCCTTCTCCCTATGCCACAAACATCCTCACACATGCTCTCTCATCCTCCCAAGCACCCTCACACATACTTTCTCATCTCCCTCAGGCTCAAAATCTCACACACACACACATACACACACACACACACCCCTCTACACACACTCTCACCGAGGCCTTCATCTTCACTGCAAGCAGGACGGGCTTCGCTTGTGGCACGCTGGGGCCTTCATCTTCATTGCGAGCGAGATGAGCTCCACCCGCAGGGGTTTCCTCCATCTTTGCCATTTTCTGAGGGGAGGTTCTGCGCAGGACTATCCACCAGAGGCCCACGGGTCTTTTCTTGTTTTGGTGGCAAGGTGAGGCGGCCGCTAGAGGAGTTTGGGGGGGCACTTTTTGCTGCTTCCAAAGTTTGCTGCCTGAAGCGGTCGCCTCACCCTGCCTCATTATAGAACCATCCCTGCAGGCTGCTATAGATCCCTACACAGAAATTACATGCCAGGAAAATACCTCACCTCGGTCACATATGCAGAACATAGACCCTGACCAAATACAGAATAAAGAAACCAAAAAGTATAAACAGAAACATGCTGAGAAGAACTGAACTGGAACCCATAACAAGCCAGCCTCTATATGCAGAGCAACAATGGAAAAACGAAACATTACCATTCTTCATAAAACATTAAATAATAAAATCAAGAAATATAAAACAATCATAATAGTAAAATCATATTCATAAAAATAATATTTCAAACAGTTAATGAATAGAATATACAAAATTTCCCAAACACCAAGAAAATATTTCAAAATATCTGATGAATAAAATTAAATATTTCGAAAGAGCAGAATTATAAAATTTCACCCAATAATTAAAATTAATAAGGATTTTAAAAATCTCCTGCTCTCCATACCTGTGATCTGATGATTTCCAGTCACCCTGAGATTTTTGTGGATTGGGGGAGGTAGAAACACCCAAATTTTATCTTCTCTCTCACACACATAATACACAATAATACATTCTCTCACACATTCCCTTTCCCTCACAGATATATTATGTGGGTGTGTGTGCCTGTGAGAGCCTATATGTGACACATGGGCTCTGACAGACACACAAACATATAGACAAGCTCTCACACAGACACACACATGCACAAACACACAGGCTCTCAGTCACTCAGACACATACACATATGGCCTCCTGTTGTCTTCGGGCCATGATGGGATGAGCTCTACCATGGCCCCGGCCTCCTGTTGTCTTCGGGCTGGCCCCACAGGCCTTCCTGTTTGGGTGGGGGGGGGAGGGAGAGTGAAAGCTGTGTGCGCGCACGGTATTTAACGCTGGAGATAACTACGCCTTTTTTTTCCCAGCATTATGCCTGCGAAAGCTGTGTGTTACTGCTGAAACGGGATTTATCGCAAATCCCTGTTATGCTCAGGCTTGTGGACCCTTGGCTGACGAGAGGATGGTATACCTTTTGGAGGGTCCGTAGGCTCTCTCGTCGGGTGGCGAGGCAGAACAGGAGGCAGGACCAGCTGACCTTTGGCACTGGGGGCTGAGGCGAATACGGAGGTGATGAAGAGACGAGATGAGGCGCTGGGTCTTCACCACTGGTGGTCAGCGGTCCCCCCGGGAGGAGCCCGTAGGGACCTGACTGCTGGGACTTAGGTGGACCTAGGGAGGTCAAGGAACGGTGCAAGGGCCAACTGGAGCTTCGCCCTGGAAGCCTGCAGTCCCCCCAGGAGGAGCCCATAGGGACCCGGGCCGCTAGGACTTAGGCGGGCCCTTGGAGACGGTAGTCTTGAAGAAGTCCTAGGTCATGTGCCAGAGGGTCGTTGCTCACCAGTCCGAAGTTGTGCGCCAGAGAATCACCACTTGCCAATCCGAAGTCAGGAACCAGAGAATCACCGTAAGCCAATCCGAAGTCAGGAACCAGGAACACCAAGACGGAACAGGATCCAAAGTTCAAGGACTCACCGAAGCCAGCAGACTGGACAGCGCTGGAGGATGTTGCCAAGTCACTGGATGAGCAGAGGAAGCTGCCTTTTATACTTCCTCTGCCCTGGCTGATAGAGAACAGGTGAGGCCATTTAAAGGGATGGTCCCTTTAATTCTGTGGAGGGGGCATGACGGCAGCCATCTTGGATTTCCCCTGCGGAGGGGAGACGCCGCTGGGGGGGAAGCAGGACGGCTTCCCCTGCAACGGGCAGCGCTGGAGGCCGCGCGGGCGTGATGGCCCGAGTCAGAGCCCTCCCCGGGGCTTGTGCGGCGCCACGATTCAGGTAGGGGGCCGCGGTCGTGGGGCACCACGGCCACGGAGCACAACAATCCCGTTCGGGCGGGGAGAGGGAGAGGGGTTGCCAAAGTATTGGCGGCCATCTTCTCTCCCTCTCCAGAACTCAAGGGCATCATGTCTGTGACAGGCTGCGCTCTGCAAGCTCTCTTGAAACTCAATGTCACCCTGTCCCTATTGCTGGGGTGCTAAGGTAGTGGGTCTCATTTAAGGAGTCTTGCAGATGTTAAATGGACCCTTTAACAGCTGGGAACAAAGAGCTGCCATAAAAAAAAGAAAAAGTTCTCCACAGTTGGAGCTGGGGTTCCCAATGGTTTGCATTTATATTTGAGGTAGAATAGTTCCAGCTAGTCACACCTGCAAGAAGAAGAATCTGTTTCTCTTCGCACTGAATAGATGTCTTCTCTTTCCCGATTCCCAAAAATAAGATGTTGGCCTGTTGCTGAGAGCTCAGAATTGTTTAAGGCAGAAAAGACTCCTTCTGTGCCCAGCACGCCTAGTAGATCCAGAACTGTGGTACTGTCCAGCCACCATGCCTGCTTCCAGTGGACCACAAGTACATGCACCCTGGCACCTCAGGGTTGCCAGTGCTCACATGCTTCCTACTTATAGTTCCCAGTTGCGGGTTCTAAGGGCATAAGAAGTTGCCATACTGGGTCAGACCACGGGTCCATCAAACCCAGCATCCTGTTTCCAACAGTGGCCAATCCAGGCTACAAGTACCTGGCAAGTACCCAAACACTAAGTAGATCCCATGCTATTAATGCCAGTACTGTAAACCAGTGGTTCTCAACCTTTTTCCTATCCTGACACACCTGACAGACCATGCTCACGTGTGACACACTGCTCATTACAGTTCAAGGTGGAAATAAAAAAATAAAGGTCCAGTATTATTTTTATTGTTAAGAATAAAAGATATGTATTCTGTTTGAACAGAAATTGCATAAATAGTAAACAGCCCACACAAAAACAGTACCAATTTGCAGCACTTAAACAGTAACCACCTTACCTAAGAAAAGGCAGCACTGAAAATATTACACCATTCCTTAAGACACCAATACATCTCCTATTAGGAAAACAGACCAAGTCAGGCTGTTAAAGAGCCCTACACAAACTACACGTCAGCAGAGAACCTCACCTGAATCACATGTGCTGACCCTCATCTAACAAGGAATAAAGAGACCAAAACGCATAACTAGAAGCATGCAGACAAAAACTGAATTGGAAACCGCAACAAGCCAGAGTCTCTGTATGCAGTATAATAAAGGAAAAAAAGAAACATCACCAGTCCTTATAAAACAAATCAAAAAATATAAAATCAATAGCAGCAAAACCATACTAACAAAAAGAACAGATTATTTCAAAACAGCTGATGAATGGAATATCCAATAATAAAAACTCATATAAAATTTTTCTAGATACCAATAAAATATTTCAAAATAGCAGACACAAAGGCCCAATAATGAAAAATAATAAGGATACAAAAAATATTTTGCTCTTCATACCTGGGAACGTTTGATATCCAGGTGCCCTGAGATTGTTTTGAATTAGCAGGAGGAGGGATGGTTTGCTTGCAACTTTCTCCTCTCTCTCTCTCTCTCTCACTGGCTCTCAATCACTCACATATACACATGCTTTTTCTCTCACTTATATAGGCTCTTAATTACACATTTACACACATGCTGTCTATCTTTTCACAGCCTTTCAATCACACACATACATGCTGTCTTTTTCTCTCACACACAGACTCTCATTCACATGCTTATAAACATGCTCTCTCTTTCTCTCATTTATACACATGCTCTCAATCACATACTCACATGCTCCCTCACCTAAACCAGCCCTCAATCACACACAGGCACACATGCTGTCCCTTTTTCTCACTTTCACATATGCTCTCAATAACATACTCACATGCTCCCTCACCTAAACCAGCTCTCAATCACACACAGACACACATGCTCTCTCTCTTTCATTTACACACAGGCTCTCAATCACATACTCACATGCTCCCTCACTTAAACCAGCTCTCAATCACACACAGACACACATGCTCTCTCTTTCTCTCTCATTTACACACAGGCTCTCAATCACATACTCACATGCTCCCTCACCTAAACCAGTTCTCAATCACACACAGACACATATGCTGTCTCTTTTTCTTACTTTCACACATGCTCTCAATAACATACTCACATGCTCCCTCACCTAAACCAGCTCTCAATCACACACAGACACACATGCTCTCTCTCTTTCATTTACACACAGGCTCTCAATCACATACTCACATGCTCCCTCACCTAAACCAGTTCTCAGTCACACACAGACACACATGCTGTCTCTTTTTCTCACTTTCACACATGCTCTCAATCACATACTCACATGCTCCCTCACCTAAACCAGCTCTCAACCACACACAGACACACATGCTCTCTCTCTCTCATTTACACACAGGCTCTCAATCACATACTCACATGCTCTCTCACCTAAACCAGCTCTCAATCAGACACAGACACACATGCTCTCTCTCTCTCTTACTTATACACACAGGCTCTTAATCATACATACCCATGATCTCTCTCACACACAAAGGATCTCAGTCACACACATATACTTTTTCACACAAACAGGTTTTCAATCACAAACTTACACATATAGGGACGGATTTTAAAAGGCCCGCGCCAGTGCGCCTATTTTGCATAGGCCGCCGGCGCGCGTAAAGCCCCGGGGCTTTCGAAAAGGGGTGGGAGGGGGCGTGTCCTGGGGCATTCCCGAAATGACGCAGCATTTCGGGGGCGGGCCCAGGGGAGTGGTGCCGGCCCGGGGGCGTGGTCGAAGCCTCCGGACCAGCCCCCGGGACCGGAGGACGGAGCAGGGCTGCCACGACGCGCGCAAAGTTACGCCTGCTTTCAGCAGGCGTAACTTTGCCGACAAAGGTAGGTGGGGGGTTTAGATAGGGCCGGGGGGGTGGGTTAGGTAGGGGAAGGGAGGGGAAGGTGGAGGGATGCCTCGGAGGGAATAGGCAGCGCGCGCTGGGCTCGGCGCGTGCAGGTTGCACAAATGTGCACCCCCTTGCGCGCGCCGACCCCGGATTTTATAAGATAGGCGCGGCTACGCGCCTATCTTATAAAATCCAGCGTACTTTTGTTCGCGCCTGGTGCGCGAACAAAAGTACGCGATCACGCAAGTATTTAAAATCTACCCCATTGGTTCCCAATTGTAAACTTACATTCATGCTCTCTCTCTCACAGGCAGGCTCTCAATCACAGACATACTCTCTTTCACATATACAGGCTCTGAATCATTAACATACATGCTATCTCACACACACAGGATATCAAACATACATGCTTGCTCGTTCACTCACCCCCCCCCCCCCCCCCCAAATTAGCCGCAGCAGCAGCATCCTCCATTTTCAGCCCTCGTGGAGAAAGGAGTCCCATCGGCCATGAGGGTTGACGTCCTTCCTCATCTTACTCAGACCTGTGCTGCTCATTTTTCAGGCCTCGCCTCTCCTTTTCTTCGGGCCGATACTGCCTCTAGTTCCCGCGCACGCACCCATTGCATGCAACATTAAGCACCCTTCATTTTCATTTACTCCGCCTAAACTCCTCCCACTCGACTCAGTTTTTCAAATTTTCATAAGCATGTCGCAATGCGTTATTTTTCGCATGTGTTATGGTCCTAGCGCCCGCGATGAGGCCCTAACACGATTTAATAAATGACCCCCTTAGATGGGATATCCAGCAATTCGGCCATGCTGCTGAATATCCCTGAATCAAGTGCTTCTTAAGCGGATCAGTCAGATCCTTCTCTTACCTGGATAACTTATCCAGCTAAGAAGTGTCAACTCGATCCACCCACTGTCCGACCACAATGTATCCAGCTATTCAGATATCCAGATAAGTCACTTATCTAGCTTTGTGGTGGCCACTGATCATAACCTATTATTAAGCGGTCTTCAAACACTTTAAAATAAGTTTTTCACTGTTTTAAAATGACATGTAAGAAAGTTTTGTCATATTAGAGTGCATTTTGTGGAGGCTTGTTGGCTGATTATTCCATCTAACCCGTGAGCTCTTGTTTTCTGAAGTCTTTTCCTCCACTATAAGAAATCATTGTGTACCGAGTGTTGTTTAACTGTTTGAGTGCTGGCAGTTAGTGCTTGTTTTGGTGTGGGAGGTTTACTATATTGTAATTGTAATTCAATTCACTCATAGTTTTCTGAGGCCTAAGTCCACACCCAATACACCTTGCAATAGCTCTAATAGCACATGGATTCCAAATGCCTTTTGTGTAGGGTTTTCAAGTTGGCATCACAGCAGTGCATGCAAATATAATATACATGTTGTTTTAAGTAACATTTTTACCTTAGAAGACTGTGCTTTGTTCATTTTTATGTAAAATCTTATCATAAATGCATGACTTTTAATTGGGTTGGAAGGCAGGCAAGGTCAGGAAGGAGGAGCGCAGAACTGTTAAGGTTCACCTAGGGCACCTAATACCCTTCCACAGGCCATGCCTCTGGCCAAAACCCGGATTCTTTCTCTCTTTATTTATTTATTTATTTTTAAATTACCACTGATATTATTTCTACTTTTCGCTGTAAAACCTTCTAAATAGCCCATATTTCAGGAAAAGTGATTCCAGATCATTCCGTGTGTGTGTGTGACTCTAAATGTTGATGTTGCAAAGTGTGCTGGGACCCTGTTTGGGCACAAGATCCTTATTAGAAGTCACTGGCTGAGGAGGAGCTCCAAGGTTAAAGAGGCAAAACTCTTTACAAAGGCTTGCAAGAATTTCTCTCGGATATTAAATCATTCAAAACTCTCTGATTAATAAAGGGCATCTCCTTTACTAATATGTATAGCAGGCTTGAACTTGTGCTTGCATCAAAAGCACATTTTGTTCTCTGCTAGTTAAATAAGTCGTTAAGAGTACTATACCTGTTTAGCAACATATATCATGAATTCTGAAAAGAAAACCAGTAAAAATGGATCATCACAGAACAAGATGCTAATAAAACAGAACAGAGAGAGCCTGGATTAGTGTGTGACCACCCCCACCCTTGCAGTCTGTGGCCGGATGAAAGTAGGACAGAGTGAAACTACACACCAAGCTTGTTGGAGGTTTTGCATTCTGGGTATTGAAGATCTTTATCTATTCCTAGAAGGACATTATTAAATAAAACGAAAGCAAAAAAAAGGAAGAAAACCACAGGATGGCGAGAAATGTAAAAAGAAAGAGACAGCGGATGAGCAAGAAAGAGAGAGAGAGACGCACACGCATACACACATGCATACACATGCAGAGTGGGGGAGGGGTAGCACAGAGCGGCAAGGCAGGGTTGGGGGAGCAGAGCCATCCCTAGGTTGGAGGGGGTCCTGGTCCAGTAATAAAATACATGGGCTTTTTAAATTTAGATAAAGAAATACACACATACACATCGATGTGTTGCAGGATTTTATAGATTTTTCTCTTTCCAACCCCTCTATTTAATTTGCCCTTTCCTAAACCTCAGCACCTTCATCCACCACCTCCTCCCCTGCACCTCACCCAGGACACCCTTGAACCCCAAGAACTGAAGCCCCTCTTTCCCCAAGCCCAGGTCCTGCACATCACTCTCCTGTCCCCGTGCCCATCGTTCTATTCATTAACACATTAACCGTTGCTGCTGACAAGAGTTCCGGCCCTACCTTTATGTTTCTTCTTCCACTCTTCTCTAATCTCGCTTTCCCTCTTGTTCCCATTTCTGGGTTCTCCCCAGCCTCTTGTATTTTCCTTCATTCTTTTACTAGCGACAAGTACCTAGTGTTGTTTGGGTTGTCTGGCCCATAACAAATATCAGTTTTAAAATTGTATTTTGTGAGGTGGGACCCCAGTTTGGGTGGTCTGGGGAGCTATAATGCCAGGGTTCATCCGGCCATGGGGGATGGGGGGAGTTTAATTTCCTGGGCCCTTGGAATGTATAATATCCGTGGCTGCCTCAATCCTCTCGCCAAGTACGGCTCTTCTTTGCTGTGCCAGGGGATCTTCAGAAGGAGCCAAGAGAGACACAAGGGAAAAATTAAGAAAATACCAGCCGACTCTCCAAACTGTCCTAGGAGCCAACTGAAAAGAAAGTCTCTGAGTCCAAATTTTCAACAAAATATTTTCTTTAGTTTAAAAACCAAAATCCAGGCAAGAATTGTAAAGATCAAAAACAACATGAGAAAAATCGGTATAAGAAAAGCTATGGTCTCCTTGTCTATGCCGCTCCTCCTTGCCGTTCTTCTCTCCCCTGCACCAGCAGGGTATCCAGCCCCGTTGCGTTGTCAGGTGAGGGAGCACCCGTCTCGCCTGGGGAAGTCACTCTGAGTCCCCTGGATCTTTGACTTCCGTCGGCTCCTGAGGGGGAGGGGAGGTCAGAATGGAGTTTTGCCGCTTTAGCTCCTGTTGTCTCTTCAGGTGTTCGAGGACTTGAGGAGTCCTGGTATAGCTTCGTGCACAGCTACGTCTTCCCCCACTGAGACCCAGGAAAGATTGGTGGAGACTGTGGCACCAATGGCGAATGTTGCCTCAGTTACTTTGCTCCCGGACATCTCGGCTGTGGTAACATTAGAAGCCATATGGGACATAATTGCAGGCTTTGGTTGTTCCATGAAGGAATGCGATGCAAAAATTGATTGCCTCTCTACTAAAGTTGATATTATGGAGAATAGACAAGACGAATAGTTAACGTGA
The DNA here is from genome assembly GCF_901001135.1 of Rhinatrema bivittatum. NCBI lineage: Eukaryota > Metazoa > Chordata > Amphibia > Gymnophiona > Rhinatrematidae > Rhinatrema > Rhinatrema bivittatum. The sequence goes on from NC_042616.1 coordinate 453,521,406, forward strand.
TATAAAAACCCAGGTTATGGCTTCCGAGTCTGCTATTCAGTCCTTTAATGTGAAGGTGGTTAAAGATTCAAATAATTTCTCTCGTAGACTGGAATCACTCGAGAATTATACTCGGCATCTAAATCTTCATTTCCTGAATTTTGCAAAGGTAGTGGGGAAGGATCCCTGTTTCACCTTAAAGAAATATTTCATTGAAATTCTTCAGTTTGATGCTGATAAAGTTCCTTCAATAAGCAAAATATTCTTTCTTCCTGTGGCTAATAAAGCAATATCTCCTCAAGATCAACATATTGATGATTTTAGAAATGTAACTCGATTTTGGGAGGATTCCAACGCTGAGATTTATGAATGTTCCACCCTTGTTTCCTTATCTCTGAATAAGAGCTGAGTGAGGTGATGAAAAGATATTTCAGGAATATCTCCTCTCTCTTTTATGGTCAGATGATTCATACTTTTTCTGACTTTGCTCGTTCCACACAAGAGAGGCGGAGAGATTTTCTTGCTCTTAGGTCTCAGGCCATATCCTTGGGGTGTTCTTTTGTGCTTAGATATCCCTGTAAATGTGTAATTCGATTTCGTAATGAATGTTTTGTGTTCTTCCTGCCTGAACAGCTTAGGTCCTTCATTAACTCCAGGAGTATTTTGTCGTCTTCTCCTGAGAAGCAATAGGCCTATACTGATCCTAATAATCTAAAAGCTGTTATCATACACACTATGCTAGTTTCTAATTTTATCTTTTTTCTTTTATCTCCTGTTATTTCTGTTCCCCTCAACGCTTCTCGTTTGGTAAAGATGATTTGTAATTGGATGTATTTTCCTTTTATTTCTTTTTATTATCCTTTTGTTAACAGACTAATCATCTTTTCTTTTCTGTAAGTAAGGTTTAATTCTTGCTTCAAATTGTTGAAATGTATTTAAAAATAAAAAAAATCGAGGCTGAGAGGTGAGGAGAGACTGTGTTTGCCATCCAGGAGTGAGGAGGAGCCTCCCAGCCCCGACGGGGCTCCAGCTGATCTTCCCTGCACTGATTTGGAGGTGACGTCATTTAAGAGCGCCGTACTGAGGGCTTTAAAACCTGCACAGCAGTGGCGCGCTGCCAAGGCCGCGCGCATCAAAAGGGCGCACGGCTTTGTCCCCATTTTGCCTCAAATTTGGATTGTTAAGTATTAAGTTGGTTTAACTTTCTACTTATTAAGGTCTGTCTCCTTCGGAATTGGATTGCAATTTATTGAAACCTCAAGTGGATCCTCCAGCCTCCAACACTAAGGAACTAAGAAGATGAGCCGGTAAGCAACTATTGGGTGATTCAGTGCTTATATACTTCTGACTGTGATTAGTGCGTTTTAAAACTTTTTCTGAGTAATAAATGCCGCATACAGCTCGGAAGAGAAGGTCAAAGGAGAGGGTTGACTCTGCAGTCGCTACGGATGCCCTTCCAATAGGACCGATGGATGCCCATATGCAGAGGGTGCGATCGGTGGTACAGTCGCTGGAGGGAGAGACAGGAAGTGAACCTCCCCAGACTTCTCAACATCTCTTTCCCTGATATTAAGGGTTCCTCCAGCAAACCCGGCAGCCTCTAGAGACTTTGGGGAACCGATGGCAGAAATACAGGTCATAGGTGCAAGTATCTTTGAAAACCATGCGGGGACGGACCTCGCAGTAATAACTGGAGGAATAGCTGGTGTTGGCCCCAATGAGGGTACAGCTGACTCACCGCCCGAAGGAGGGCAAGAACAACATATGTATAAGCTATTAATGTCAAGTCCTTTATCAAAAATCCAAGTTCCGGTTCTAGTAAAACCAGCTGAAATTACTTTAGATTCAATTTGGGAAGCTATTGCTAGCTTGGGGAATTTGATATCTGCACAATTAAATCCATTAGTGGATAAGATCAATAATGTGGATGAAAGGGTGTGTAAGATAGAATTGATGAGGGAAGAGAGTGTAGAATTGAAACAAAATTAAAAAATGGAAGCCTGTTCAGGAGGCTATAGTAAAAGAAAATCAACAGTTGCAGATAAAAATTGAATAACCTTGAAAATGTTATTAGAAGTAGAAATCTACGGTTAATACATTTTCCTAAGTTGCCCCATATCTTGCCTAAGGATATGTTTAAGAAATATCTGATTGAAGTTCTTAAAATACCAGAGGAGGTGATTCCACCTCTGATAAAAGCATATTATTTACCTCAATTTAAAAAAACAAGAAAAAAATCCTTTACAGATTGGGAGACAAGATAGGGATCAACTTACTCCACCATTAGATATATCTCAAATTTTAGAACAGATACTGATATTGCACAAGCTGCTGCTATGTTAGTTTCATTTGCGTTTGAATTGGACCATGAACGGGTTTTAAGAATGTTGTTTAAAGTGAGAAATGAACATTTCTTAAACTTTAAAATAAGAATATATCCAGATGTCACTAGATAGACCCAGAAAAGGAGGCAACAATTTTTATTGTTAAGATCTAAAGTATTACAGTTGGGGGCATCCTTCACATTAAGATTTCCTTGTAAATGCGTTATTAAATATAAAGAAAATAAATATGTGTTTCTGTTGCCTCCACAACTGTCACTCTTTCTAAGTGACAAAGGAATAGAGCAATTACAGTTGGAACTGCTCTACGGCGGTGAGTTCCCTTAAAAAAAACAAAAACTTAAACATAAAATAAAAATTAAACATTCTGCTGATGTTGCTTTTTCCTCAAATTGATGTTATAAATGTAGTAATACAAAAATTAATTCGGCTCTGATATGTGTTCCTTAGCGAGTGGACTATGAAAAAGAAGATGTGAGATCTTAATGTTCAAATTTTGAGTTGACTATTTATTTATTTGTTGATTTTTATATACCGACATTCGTCGGAACATCATTGCTTATATTCGGAAATTGATTATATTGTCTTCTAGTCCTTTTCTGTATAAGAAGGTTTCTTGAATATTGCATTGAAATATGCATAAGTAAAGAATTAAAAAAAAAATCCTTCTACTGCCTAGGCTAGAAAAATCTAGGACAAAACGTAATGATAGGCAAAGCCGGGTCACATTTATTAAGCAATTACCAGAAAGCATATCGAGACAGGGACGGTAACTTTCCAACAGGTGCGGGGGCGCACACACACACACACACGTGTTGGCACACAGCCAGATACACAGCAGTTTTATAACTTGCACTCAAACATATGCATGCATGTTATAAAATAGCCTAGGCATGCATATATGCGCGCCTCATTTTAAGCTTGCGAATGCCTCTCCGCAACCATATCCCACATTGCATGAGACTTGCAAGTGAGGGTATTTTATAACAGACGCACGGCCAGCTGAAGACCAGTTTCACCAGTTCGTTCACCAGTTTGCCCAGTGTTCAGCTAGGTCCTCCAAACCCCAGACCCCCTCAGACACTTCGCACATGCCTGTAAAAACATTTTTAAGGCTTACACCCATAGCAGAAGTAAAGTTACGTGGCACTGGTCCTGGACACGCATCCAGGTTTGTAGCTACTTGGGGCACGCATCTCTTGGCCACGCCCCGAAATACCCAGGCCCAGTGCTAGATGCGATCCCATCTCCTGATTTTGGCGTGAGTCCCTCTTTTAAAATTCACCTTTTAGAGAACCTCTCTACATTGAGGGTGTATTAGATGTCTCCCATTGCCGGCTACCACAGTACTCCATCCTATGGCAGCTGAAGAGACCTGCAAGATGGACGCCATGGATCCCATCCCATGGTGGCTAAAGAAGGAGAGGGCTACCATGGGCCCCCCATCCCGCAGCAGCCAAAGAAGAAGAGTGCTGCCGCAGACCCTATCTTGCAGCGGATGAAGAAGAGGTCTGGTGGTGGCTGCTGAAGAAGAGGCCCTGTGTGTCTGTCTGTATGTGTGTGTAAGCTTGGGTATATGTGTGTGGGTATATATGTGTATGTGTGTGAGCTGTGTATATGTGTGTGGGTATATATGTGTATGTGTGTGAGCTGTGTATATGTGTGTGGGTGTATGGGGGAGCCTCTGTGTGTGTGTTTGTGTGTGTGTGTATAAATATATATATACATGTGAAAAATCTTCAGAGGGATAGCCGTGTTAGTCTGGTGTAGAAAAAATGACAGGAGTTGAATGGCATCTTATAGACTAACCAATTTATTAAAGCATGAGCTGTCCTCAAAAGCTCATGCTTTAATAAATTGTTAGTCTATAAGGTGCCACTTGACTCCTGTCATATGAGTATGTGTGTGTGTGTGTGTGTGTGTGTGTGTGTTTTATGTGGGGGAGGGGAGCCTGTGTGTATGTAATATGTATGTGTGAGTAGGTGTATGGAGGAGCCTGTGTGTGTGCATATATGTATGTGTGGGGTGGGAGCCTGTGTGTATGTATGTGTATTTGTGTGTTTGTGTACTAGTGTGTATGCCTGTGCCTGCCCGACCCTGTGTGTGGGCGCGTGAGAGACAGGGCTTTGCAAGCAGAGCATATGAGTGAAATGTACCCAGCGCTGCTCAGGTTGTCTGGTTCACAACTGATGTAAATGTTTAAAACCAAAAGTGGAAAAGATAAATATTCTTTTTAATTTATTAACAACCTAAGAGGTGAGCCTGTGTGCATGCATACAGGAGTGCAACAAAAAATAATCTTCTTTGCGAGCTCCTTTGTGTGCGTCTTCGTGCTTCGTGCCTTCTCTGCACTCCACCTTCTTTGGCTTATAGATGGCTGTATCAATCGGATCATAGCCCAGGCTTCCTGGTAAAAACTGGCCGCGGGAGATACGGAAGTCTGTTGTTGCAGGAAAATCAGGCAAGTCACCTCTTTTCTTTGCCCCACACAGCTTCATGCCATTGCTCTTCCTGCTGAAATCACTTTGCTGTCTTTATTAATTGTTAACACTGCAATCAATTTCTAAGAAGTTGCCTGTGATATTTGATCTGGTTCTTGCCAGATCCATTGCGTAATGGAAACTTGGTTAAGTGACAGATTTGTCCGCACACATGTTCAGTTCTGGAGGCCATATCTCAAAAAGATAGAGACGGGATGGAGGCAGCCCAGAGAAGGGTGATGCAAATGGTGTGAGGTCTGTATTGGAAGACTTTTGAGGAGAGGCTGAAGGATCTGAGTATGAATACCCTGGAAGAGAGGAGGTGCAGGGGCGATATGATACTGATCTTCAGATACCTGAAAGGTTTTAATGATACACATTCCTCAAACCTTATCTGTTGGAAAGCAAAACAGTAGAACTAGGGGTCACGATATGAAACTTCAGGGGGGACAACTCGGAACCAAAGTCAGGAAATATTTCTTCACGGAGAGGATGGTGGATGCCTGGAATGCCCTTCTGGAAGAAGTGGTGAAGACAAAAACAGTAAATGAATTCAAACAAATTAAACACTGTGGATCCCTAAAGGCTAGAGTTGGAAATTAAGAGAAGGGTGCATTGGGGGGGGGGGGGGGGGGGGTGTTAACCAGCATCGAGCAGCAGCTCTACCCCTATCAGAGGCATGGGGATTACTACCCTTAACCAATTAGCTTTCATGCTTTTGATGCAACTGCAACCTCACATTCCACTTCGACGGTGGGAGTGTGGGGAGGGGAATTGGATTAAGATGACAACACACATTGGGCCCTTACGTTTATGGTCCAGGGTACTGATATGCAGCCTTTAGGGAAAAAGTGCAGGACTGCTTCTACCGCTGAATACAAAAGCAAAGCATGTTCAAGCAGCAGCATTGTATGAATTATTAGGAAGGCTGCTCACCCTGTAAAAGTTTGCGGGCAGTAACTTTTTTATGGGTTTGACAGTACTACTCTTAACGTAAGGTTTGGGGTAACCTGCACGAAGCGGCAGTTACTACCATAAAAAGTTTGCTAGGCAGACTGGATTGACCATTTGCAGGGGCGGCTCAAGGCAATCTGCTGCCTGAGGTGAAGGATGAGATGGCGCCCCCTGCCCTTCCTGCCCCCTCATAGGCTCCCATTCTCTGGCACCCACACAAAAGCACCCTCACATATGCTCTCTCCCCCCCCCCCCCCACCCTAAGCATCCTCACACAATCTCTCTCACACCCCACCAGGTTCGCAATCTCTCACACACACACACACACACAAGCAAGCTGCCCCGCACCCAAGCAACCTGCCTCACACACATGCACATACATACAAGCTGCCTCACACAAGTGCCTATATCTCACATGGGACCTCTCTCTGTTCTTCTTCAGCTGCTGCCGGCCTGAGCTGAGGCAGCCGTGGCAGGGGCAAGCAGGGTGAGGCGGATGCCACAGTGGCGTTCTGAGAGGGGCATTTTTTTGCAGCCTCAAAATTCTGCCACCTGAAGCGGCCGCCTCACCCTGCCTCATTATAGAACCACCCCTGACCATTTGGTCTTTTTCTGCCATCGTCACTATGTTACTATGAATTAATCTGTGATTTCTCAAGCTAGGAAACTTGGGAGAGAGACAGCAACCTCTGGGCTGCATTTAAACACTCTCTTCAATTATCCCTAGTAGGAACTGTTATTGCTTCTTCGTATGAAGTTCTATTATTGTCATCTCCTGCCTTTAACATCTGATTGGTTTATTATCTACCTGGACTACTTAACATTTTTCTCCACTCAGTGAACTATTAATGTGCACTTTTGTTAACTGGCAAGCTACCATTGTTCTTGGAGATTTTCATTTTCGTGTAGATCAATATCTTGTGAAGCTATTCTGGAAGTTATGTCCGCCCTCGGGTGGGATCAACTTGTCAGCTGCCCCACACATAAGGCCAGACATACCTTAGAGTTGTTATTTCTCAGTTCCCTCTTTTTCTCTTTTCATTCAGTGGATAGTCGATCTGAAAACATACTTTGGTCAGATCTTTTATTTTATTTTAAGTATTTATATGATTATATTATATGAATGGTTTAAATTTCCAATGTATTTTGTTTTTATGAAATATTGTATTTTATATTTTTTTAATGTATTTTATGTTTACTTTATGTTAAGGAAGCAGTGTAAACCGGTGTGAAGGTACATACCAACATCGGTATAAAATAAATAAATAAATAAAGATTGTTTTTTACATTCCGCTTTTCAGGCACTTCAAAGCAGATGACATTCAGATACTTGTAGGTATTTTCCCTATCCCCAGAGTGCTTACAATCTAAGGCCAAGATTTACTAAGCCGCGATATTGCTACATTAACGTGATAAGGGCAAAGTTAGGACAATGCCAGTTTTTGAAAATGGCGTCAACTTGGCCCGGAGCTGGGGCTGCTCCAGGTCCCCAGTGTACACTAACTCTACTTCTTAGAGATAGGAGGGGTGGGGTGGATGTTAGTGTAGCCCCCCCCCCCCCAAACTACCAGGGTCTTTTTTTCTGTTTAGGGGTGGGGGAGGGACAGGAACCCCAGGAATTTGTTTAAATTTTGACTGGGGACAAAGGGGCCTGACAGAGGGGAGGGGGTTAGTGGAAGACAGAGGGGTTGTGCTTTAGGTAGGGGAATGCTTTTTGCAACTAGGGGAAAGGGGTGGGGGCATCACCATGTGTTTTCATGGACTTTTGGGGGGCTTGAGCCACCTCTACAAGCATAAGATAACTTTGCATATCATGGAGATTATATGCAAATTTATTTCATGCATATTCATTACGGATATCCTGAAAACCCCCAGGACAGGTTTGGGAAAACCTGCTTTAAGTTTGTCCCCGAGGCAATGGAAGGTGAGGCAAAATGCCCAGAGTCACTAGGAGTGACAGTGGGATTTGAACGCTGGTTTCCCTGTTTCTCAGCCTGCTGCTCTAACTAGGCTACTCCACTACTTATTATTTGTTAAGTTTTACTATGTTTTTACCTTGTAATCATAAGGCTAGTTCTTATAATCAATCAATCAAACACTTTTAGAAGATGGCAAATTGGTATTGATACATTCAAAGAGAAACTGACTTCTTTATTCAATGGCCTTGTGGAAGGGGATTTACCAACGTCAGTTAATGTATGGCATAGTGCGCTTCAGACTATGGTAGATACTCTTGTGCTGTTAAAACCTAGATACTACGAACAATGCCCAATGGTTTACTAATGCATTTCAGACATTCAAAGGAATCTCCGCAAGCTCAAATGCCACTGGCGTGCCTATCCCAGAACACTTCAGCTGGAGGCCTGTCGGTTACAATTAAACTCCTTTAGGTTAAGTATAAATGAGGCGAAAAAGCATATTATTGCTATGATAAAGGTCTACCTTACTTAGATCAAATATGGTCAGGAAATCAGATCAAAGCTTTTGCTGAGCTTCAAGCAGAATATCATATTTCAGGACATACCCATATTTTCCTCCAAATAAGAAGGGATATTTTGAGACTCAGGGGCAACAGAGAAGAATTAAGACCCTGACAGGTTTAGAGATGCTGTTACAGTAGGGGATGTTTTTGTGTGCCCTTGGGCCTCAGCCCGACCCCAGACGGATCCAGGACCGAACCGAGGGTTGGCAACGTGTCCCAGGATGGCAGAGACACAGTCTTACCCTCTGCCGGGCCTGCAAGCTCCCAGCGCCAACAACAAGATGATGTTGGTAGGTGAACAGTCCACTGACCATTCCGAGCCCTTTCGGACCTGCCGCTTGGATCGGCATGGAGCAGCAGGCCGGCCTGAGGATGAGGGCAGACGGAGGCCTTGACACGAAGACATGACACCAATATTGATGCGACGGCATCACAGACGAGGGTTGAAGTGAAGACATGACACCAGGGCTGTTGAAGACATGGCACCAAGGCTGATGCAACGGCATCAGAGACAAGACGAGATGCTGGGAAGGAAGACATTGGCACTGTCTCTCAGGGTGCCCTACTCAGCCCAACTTCACGGGTGGACCCAGTGGGCTGGTCGCGGACCACCCTGTCCCATTGCGTGCCCTACGCAGCCCGAAGAGGCTGGTCACGGACCACGCGGAGAGCGGGACAAGAGCAGGAGAGGATCCAGTCGAGGTGGGACTCCGACGACGAAGCCGATGTCATCCGAAGCACCACAAAGGCTCAGGAGCTCAGGACACCAGTCCACTGCCGGCATCTCCCATGACGGCGACCTGTCACCTGGAGATCCATGGCCGGCAGAACAGAAGGTTCCGGAGCGGGAACGAACACCAAGGAGAGCTAGAACACCAGGAAGCGAGACATCAGGAGATGAAACACCAGGACACCTGGACGGGGACCTCAGGCAATGAAGTCATGGCATGACGAGACGACAAGACGAGACGAGGAGCTCCACAAAGAAGACAGAAGACCTGACGGAGCTCTCGCAGGCAAGAGCCTCCAGGACTGAAGTAACTCTGATGCAAGGCACAAGGAAAAGCAGCAACAGCCCTTTTATAGGGCTAGCACAGGAAATGATCACTAGGTGGGGCCCAGGGCATATCCGGCCTTGGGCCCTTTAAATTGAGAAGAGAGGCGCGGCCGCGCACCTAGAGGAAGCAGGAAGCTGTGCAGGACCGTGGACAGCAGTCCTGCACCGACGTCCACAACGCAGGAGCAGGGCTGGGCCTGGAGACAGGACCCGATGATGACAGCGACTCCAGCCACTGCAGGAGGCCCCGGGGGCGGCTCCAGCTGCCAATCCAGCCTGGGGCTTGTGGCCTCCAGCCGCGAAGTGAACGGCGACGTCAGCAGTGGCTCCGTGCCGCGGAGATGGCAGGAAGTCCGCGGCTCCGGCCGCGGTGAAGACAGAACAGGATGGGCGGCCTCTGGGCCACGAAGGAAACTGAGTCTGCGGCTCCAGCCACATGGGAAGGCCCGACTTCGGCGGCATCTGGCCACGTCGGGTACAGAAGGCAGCAACGTGGTAAGGAGCCTGTTCGCGGGGATTAGCTCCGCGGGCAGGGTTCATAACAGATGCTACCATCACGAGACAAATAGGATAAGATGATCTCTCATTTATACAGTACCTATTTTTGCAAGATGGAATTAATGAACTAGAGACAAACTCTACACTGATAAAGAAATGGAATACTGATTTATTCCTAACTCTTGATGAGGATGTTTGGAGAACTATATGCCCTTAAATTGTTTCATTGGAATAAGTCAAGAGGATTACTTTTTTGCTTATTGCACAGAACATATAGATACCTCTTATTTTTTGCAAAATTTAGCACTTTGAGCCCCTTATTTGGCGGGATTGTGGAATTTTGGCCTCACGTTTACATATGTGATGGGGCGGTGTGATAGTGTGAGAATTTTGGGGGAAAATAAATGATGTGGTAAGGTCAATTCTGGTCATCAAATAGACTTAGGCTCCCTCTAATGCTGGGACGATGTGATGAATTACAGTTGCAGAAAACCTTCATAATTCTTATCAATCATTTTATACATTCCACATGACTCACTGTAGCTTATTACTGGAAATGTGCACCACTGCTCTCTGCTCTCACTCAATGGAAATCAGTGGTGGCTGATATTACTATAACGGATTAGATATCCTTTTCTCTTCACGATAAGCAGGAAGTGTATGGTTCTGTACAGCAACTAGAGATGTGCACTGATTTTTTTTTTTTTGGGTTGCTTTCGTTTCAGGTCGTTATCTGTTTGATTTTGTGTTTAAAATGGTTCGGGAGGTGTTTATTTAGGGCTTCCCTAATTTTGGAGTTAGTGCGTACTAACACGAAATATTAATTTTTCCACATTTTTTGCCTTTTTTTTTCCGTTTTGTGGGGATCCCGAAACAAGACAAAATAGACAATTTCATTGCCATTGTCTGTTTCGTTGAAAATGAATGCACATCCCTAACGACAACCATATTGACAATGGAGACACTCTGAGGAATAGCTCCTGGAATCTGTCTGATTTTCTAATCGTGATTTCCTGAGATTTTGCAAACTTGGTTAACATTAACATTGTAATCATCTTTTGCCTAGTTGCATATGTAATACATCTCTGAATATACGTCATTTATGTTTTGGTGTTTTCAATAAATAAAGAGTTAAAAAAAGCATATTATTTTGCTTGAATACGGGCATCTGGGAATAATTCCTGTATGTTTGTTTCTAATTTGTATTCTGTATTAGGTAAGGCTCTGTCTATGTTGCACATGTGGGACAGAAGTGCAGTATTTTGGCTAGTGGTAGTTTCTGCTGCCTTTTTTAATGCATGGAATACATCTCATCTAGGTTTCCAAGATGGTATTTTTAAACAATGTCCATGGCTGATGTAAATGCTTAACCTTTGCAGCTGCACCTTTTAGTTTTTTTTCCATTTCCCTCATTTTATCAAAGTCTCCTGTCTGAAACATAATCACTAGAGTAGTAGTTTTTCTTAATGTTCTCCCTCTAGTCATTAAGTCAAATTTGATTGCGTTATTATCACTGTTGCCAAGCAGCCCCGGAGTTGTTACCTCTCGTACCAAATCTTGCGTTCCACAAAGATTTAGATCTAGAATAGCTCCTTCTCTCCTCAGTTCCAGGAGCAGTTGCTCCATGAAACAATCATCCTAGCATCTCCAGTGAGTCACCAGAGGGAGTATGTGGGAGTTGGCATTTGGAATTGGAAGCAATGTCTTCCAGATAGCTGGAGAGGCAGCCAAGGTGTTGCAGTTCTCTGGGCTCCTGGGAGAGGAGAAAATAGTTTTCCTCTCTATTCTATATTACAGTTATAGTGGTTTCTATGAGGGAATCTTCCAAATCCAGAATCAGAAAGGTTTCCAATAATAAGGTCAGAAGGATAAAGTCAGTCATCTGGGTGACTGGGTTTCCAGGAGAACAACACAGAGAAGTAATTTGTCGCAGTAGAGAAATGTCCAACAACCAGTGAACAGACAGTACGGAAAACACAACAAAGAACCGATAATTAAATGTCTAAAATAATTATGACATTGAACCAATAAAATCATAAAAATATATATTTATTACAAATTCATATATACTAGGAAAAATCGTGGAAACTATTCTAAAAAAACAAAATCACAGAACATATAGATAGACATGATTTAATGAGATACAGTCAGCATGGATTTACCCAGGGGAAGTCTACTCACAAATCTGCTACGTTTTTTTGAAAGGGTTAATAAATGTGGCTAAAGGTGACAGTAGATGTAGTGTATTTAGATTTCCAGAATGAGTTTGATAAAGTCCCACATGAGAGACTCCCAAGAAAATGAAAAAGTCATGGGATAGGAGGCAGTGTCCTTTCATGGATTACAAACTGGTTAAAAGAAATGAAACAGAGAGTAGGATTAAATGGTCTGTTTTCACAGTGGAAAAAGGTAAATAGTGGAGTGCCTCAGGGATCTGTACTTGGACCGGTGCTTTTCAATATATTTATAAATGATGTGGAAAAGGTAATCAAATTTTCAGATGACACGAAATTATTCAGAGCAGTTAAATCACATGTGGATTGTTATAAATTGCAGGAGGACCTTGCGAGACTGGAAGATTGGGCATCCAAATGGCAGATGAAATTTAATGTGGACAAGTGCAAAGTGATTCATTTAGGGAAAAGTTACTTATGCTGTAGTTACATGATGTTGGGTTCCATATTAGGAGCTAACACCCAGGAAAAAGATCTGGGTGTCATAGTGGACAATACATTGAAATCATCGGCTCAGTGTGCTGCAGTGGTCAACAAAAAAAACAAACAAACCAGAATGTTGGGAGTTATTAGGAAAGGAATGCTTATTTATTTATTTATAAAATTTATAGTCCACTGATCCACAAATCTCAGCAGTTTGCAAACAATATTTACAATAAATCACAGACAACATATTCAGTAAATCATAAAAACTTTGTCAGGCAAAGTAAACAGTCTCAATATCATAATGCAGACCAGTGAAAACCCAGAGCCCAATCAAGCATCATTCTGAGAACATAAGGGCAATAAAGTGCATCTTGAGAAGCTTATTGTTGTAACTTGTATACGTGTGAATGCTGGGCCTAGGTGAGAGGTGTCTCCACCCACCGGGAGGAGCCCTGTGAGCCTCACGGTCGGTAGGCATGGTCTCAGTAGTATCAGTCACAGGTGTGGAATAGAGTCTTTATTAAGAAAGAAGAAAGGCACAGGCTGTGGAGTGGGAGGTGCAGTAAGTACAGTTCAGAACAGAGGGGGATACCCCAGTGGTGATACCTCCGATGAGAAGATCCGGTAGTGGCCCGCAGAGCAGGGTACGCCAGGAAGTCTCTCTGTAGTGAAGCTGTAGCTCAGGCATGTAGATCCGGTAAGAAGTGTCTCAGTAGTAGTAATGAGATGGTAGTCTGAGGTGCAGGAACTCCGAGACGATCCTGTAGCGATGATGCGGTAGTGGCCTGCAGCGCAGGGTATCTCGGAGTGGCTCCTACTGGGAATGATGCGGTAGTGGCCCGAGGCACGGGTTACACCGAAGAGGATCCCACAAGGAGGCTTGGTATAGTTGAAGTTCATAGCAGTAAGGTACTCACAGTAGATGGTTCCAGGAGAGATCCCAGGAAGCAGGATAGAAGAAGTCCAAGGCAGAAGGCCTTCCAAGGAGCGGATAGCCAGAGACGAGGAAAGGCCCCCGAGGAGCGGGTACCTAGAGCGTCTCACGCCAAGTATAGAGTCTGGAACCGGAAGTCCAAGAATGGAGCGGAACTCATCAACGAGGGAACTCCTTGCTAACTCGTAGAAGTGTAGGGCCAGCCAGCTTAAGTACAGCAGGTAGATGAAGTCATCCAGAGGGGACGCCCCCGAGGTTCCCACCATGACGTGTACAAAAGTGGCCCATGTGCGTGCGACTAGGTAATTCCTGAATCAAGATGGCGGTCGGCAGCACCCATGCCTTCCTGGGAATGCTGGGCAGGTCGGCGGTGGTTGGCGGAGACCGCCATTCGTCCAAGACATGACAAGGTAGCAAAGAAAGAGGTGAGCATTAGTGGTCGCAGCTGTCTGCGACTGACGGGCATAACACTTAAAATGGAGTAGGTCATATTCGGCTCTAATTTCCTCTGGTAAGTTGTTTCAAAGCACAGGTCCTGCTATTTGAAAAATCCACTCCTTAGATTCTACCAAGGAATGGTAAATAAAACGGAAAATATCATAATACCTTTGTATCACTTCATAGTGAGACAGCATCTTGAGTACTGTGTGCAGTTCTGGTCACCATATCTCAAAAAAAAATTTTGTTGCACTGGAAAAGGTACAGAGAAGGGCCACTAAAATGATAAAAGGGCATGGAACAGCTCCCCTATGAGGAAAGGCTAATGAGGTTAGGGCTGTTCAGCTTGGAGAAGAGACAACTGAGGGGGGATATGACAAAGATCTATAAAATCATGAGAGGACTAGAATGGGTAAATGTGAATCGATTATTTACTCTTTCAGATAATAGGACTAGGGGGGCACTCCATAAAGTTAGCAAATAGCACATTTAAAACAAATCGGAGAAAATTCTTTTTCACTCAATGCACAATTAAGCTCTGGAATTCGTTGCTGGAACATATGGTTAGGGCAGTTATTATAGCTGGGTTTAAAAAAGGTTTGGACAAGTTCCTGGAGGAAAAGTCCATAAACTGCTATTAATCAAATTTACTTAGGGAATAGCCACTGCTTATTACCGGCATTAGTAGCATGGGATTTATTTACTGTTTTGCTACTTGACAGATACTGGATTGGCCATTGTTGGAAACAGGATGCTGGGATCGATGGATCCCCGGTCTCACCCAGTATGGCAACTTCTAATGTTATGTTATACAATAGAAATATCTGTAGGCACATACATAAATGCCATTAATAAATATCACAACACACTATCAGTGGGTAAATTCAAATTTCAGTGACTTAAGTGCATAACCATAACCATGAAGGCATCAAACTAGGGGCTTCGCTAAAAACATTTTAATAGAAATTTGTTTCATTGAAATTTTAACAAAATCCACACCGAATCAATAAAAAATAACTGCATTCTTCCGTACAATGAGTATCATATATACAACGGAATGACATGGTCGTCATTTGCCCATTAAAAACGTTTTCTGAAAAATATTTGCTTTCTACCGTGATGCTCAACTTGTCCATCAATCAGTATATTGTGCACATTCAAAACGCTCCACTTAACTTCATAAAATATTCCATGTTTCCAATAGTTCAGAAATTTCTCAAGGGAACGCAGCAGAACCCAACATCACATGATCTTTTCTCACATGCACCGGCAGGGAAATTGATCCTCTGGGCAGCAGCTTGGGCATAGAGAGGTGGCATGTTTTTGACCGGGATACAACATCTTTGAGGCAGAAAGCAGCAAAGAGCAGCAGTGGTGAATTGGGGTGGGAATGGGGTGGCGGGAGTTGCATTGGTACCTGCTTCTAATCAGGCCCGGCATGACCGGTTGTGCATACCATGCATTTGCACAGGGCGGCACACCTGGAGGGGGTGGCAGGCCATTTCTAATGTACTTGTGAGCAGGAAGGAAACAGTGGCATTGGTGCATATTTATGACATACCCGCAGAGATCCCTAGCCCCGCGGATAGGAAGAAAATGGCAGTGGTGAGGATTTCTGATATGCTCGCTGGGCTCCCAGCCCCCACAAGCAGGAAGAAAACAGCAGCAGTGTCGGTGCAAATTTAGAACGTGCACACGGGGCTCCCAGCAAGACAGAGGCAGCGGCGGCACGGGTTTATGACGTACCCATGGGGGGGAGGGGCAGGCCCCACAGGAAGAAGACAACCGTGGCAGCAGCTGAAATTCTGACATGCCGGCGGGGATGCCAAACCTCGCAGGCAGAAAGGCAAACCTTGGGCCAGTGCTTGAGTATGTTATACCCCTAGGGTTCCCATACCCCGTGGACAGAAAAAAAGAAGAGACGCTGTGAATGGAGTGTAAGGGAAGAGAAAGTGGGGATGTGAGTGAGAGGGAATGGCATGGGAGGGCAGAGGAGAGTGTGAGAGAGGGGATGGAATGTAAAGGGGGTGAGTGAGAAGGGAAAAGAGGGAGAAGTGGGAGAGAGAAAAGGGGGAGGAGGTAAGTGAGTGTGTGAGAGGGGAGAGAAGGAAAACGGGGCTGAGAAGGAAGAAAAGAGAAGGGGTGAGTGAAAAAAGGAGCGAGAGGGATTGGGTGAGTGTGCATGTGTGTGTGAGAGCATGTGAGAATGTAAGCAGGAGTGTGAGCAAGCTTGTGTGTGTGTGTGTGTGTGAGAGCATGTGATAGTGTGAGCAAGCTATGTGTCACAGCGTGTGAAAGAGAGTGAGTGCGTGTGTGTGTTTGTATATGTGTGTGAATGTACATGTGCATTAAAAAGTATAGGGTAGATTTTCCACTTTGCGCGCGTGCGCACCCATGTATGCACATATCCCAGCGCAGGCACATGGTCGCGCCGATTTTCTACCATGTGTGTGGCGGCGCACGCATGGTGGAAAATCCATGGGCTGCATGTACATGCGTGCCGGATTTTATAATCCCTGAGCGTGTGTGCGGGCAGCGCACACAAGGGGGGGGGGGGGACTTCTGCAATTTCTGCACGGCAACGCATTCCGGCCTTCCCCAGTTTCCTACCCCCCTGCCTAACCTCCCTTCCCCTCTCCTCCCCACCCCCTAAACCCTACCTTTTTCTTTTTTTTTCCATTGTTGCACAACTTACTTTAGCTACCGAGCTGAAATAAGTTGCACGCCCGGCAGCGAACAATGGCGCTGTCCCGGCCTGCCCCCGCTCTGCCCCTTCGAAGAGGCCCGGGACTTTTGCGTACCGGCGTTTACGCGCATGGCTAGGGCTATTTGAAAATTTGCCCAGCGCACGCAAGGCCCAGCCACACGCGTAAACACCGGGATTTACGCACTCTGACAGTTTAAAATCTACCCCTATATGTATGTGTGAGAGAGTGGACAAAGTTTGTGTGTAGCCCCCCCATTCCCCTCACTACTCCAGGCCAATTTCAGAGTGACTGGATGTCAGAGGTTCCCTGGATTGAAAAGCTGGAATTTTTTTTTATCCTTATTAGTTTTAATTATTATTGGATGTTATATGATATGTCTGCTATTTTTTTACATTTTTTATTGGTTTTCGGGAACTTTGAAAATTTTTATATGACTTAAATTTTAGAATATTATTCTATTCATCAGCTGTCTTGAAATGTTTATTTTTTTATTTATATGGTTTTACTATTATGACTGTTTTATATTTCCTGATTTTATTGTTTTATGAGGAATGGTGTTGTTTCTGTTTTTCCATTGTTGCATTGCATACAGAATCTGGCTATTACCAATTTTCGGTTCAGTGTTTGCCCGTTTCTATTTATACTTTATGGTCACTTTATTCTGTATTTGGTTAAGGTCTATGTGTATTCTGTGTGTAATGGAAGTGAGGAATTCTGCTATTATATAATTTCTGGTTAGGGATCTATAATATCCTGTCTTGTTCTGTTTTTAAAGGGTGTACTAAAAGTCTGGTGTAATATTTGCAATGTTGCATTTTCATGGGTAGGATTTTCACTGTTTGAGTGATGACAGTTGGTGCAGTTTTGGTATCGGAGATTTACTATTTTGTAATTGTAATTCCATTTATTCATGGCTTTTTGAGGGCTAAGCCCAAACCCAATGCACTTTACAATAGGCCTAATACTATATGGGCTCCAAGTGACTTTTTTGCAGGATTTCCTCATTGGCATCACAGTATTGCATGTAAATATTGTTGTAAGATGTGTTTTTACGTCAGAAAAATGTACTTTGAAGGTCCCTTTTCATATAAAATCTTTTATTCATGCATAATTTGAATTGTGTGTGGTGAGAGCTGGGATATGGGGGAGCACAAGGGTATAACGTTCGCTGAGCACCTCATACCCTGACACTGGCCCTGAAAAAGAGTGTCCTGCACAGACCCTCACCATTCACCCATCTCCCTCTTCCCCAGAGTGTAAATACTGGGGAAGTGTGGGAAGCAGATGGTAGGGTTCCGAGGTGTGTGGCAGGATTGCAGCATCTTAAAAATATCACTGACCCTCTGATCTGCCACCACTCTGGAAATTCTGACCCCTGTCAGCCCACTTCCCCAGCATTTCAAATCATCGAAAGGGCCAGACTCCAAGGGGGATATCGCCTCTGGGGGGCGGGGCGCCATCTCTTCCCTCGCCTCAGGCAGCAGCTTGCCTTGAGCCACCCCTGGGTCTGTGTGAGAGCCTGTATGTGTGGGATTGTGTGTGTGTGGGGAGGGGGGTTGCATGTGTGCAAGGCTGTAAGGTTTGCCTAGGGCAGCTCATACCCTTCCTTATCCGTGGCTTCTGGGGTGGGGGTGCGGGTCAGTTTATAAAAGTATAGATTGCAGGATGGAGCTGGGCTTTAGTTGATGGGTCCGGGACAGACACCGAATGAATTGGGGGGGGGGGGGGGGGCAGCACAGTCATTTTTCGCACAGGGCAGCAAAAAAGCTAACAGCAGCGGCCCTGCTTCCAATGCAGTTGTGGCCATCTCCTTGCTCCTCTTCTTCACTTGCTTCCCCTGTGGTCTCCGTGCAGCCAAACAAAAGGCCTAATTATAAATCGCTGGTGTGCGTAAAACCCACGAGATACGCACACGACCGGGCTGCGCATACGCCAGGGGCCGACAACCGGCCCCTGGCGCGCACAACTTTACTGCCGCTTGGGAGAGCAGGTAAGTTGAAAAATAAAAAAAAAACGAGGTTATTTAGAGGGGTTTAGGGGTTGCGGCGAAGAGGGGAAAGGGGAGGAAAGTTAGCTAGGGGGTTTAGGAAGTTCCCTCCCAAGTCCGCTCCTTTATTGGAGCAAACTGGGAGGGAACTGGGGAAAGGCCTAGTCGCGTCAGCACGCTTTTCTTAAAAAAGTCCCCCCTTGCGCGTGTGAGGCGGCACCCGCCATCACATGCCCGTACCTATATAAATCCGGGCGCGCATGTGCATGCGGGTATTGGATTTTATAACACGCGTGTATGCTATAAAATCGGCGCGTCCATGTTCGCGCGCTGGGAACCACGCGCGCCCATGGACGCCCACGCTCGGCTTTTTAAATGTTAACTGTTACAGAGCATCACGTGGCAGCAGCAAACCATGGGAACTGAAGGAAAGTGGCAGAAACGGGCCGGGCTTTCGGTACCAGGGCAGCTGCCACTCTTGCTCTGCCCCCGGCCTGATATATTAGGCCGGCATTTGTACTGGCTCAGCAACAGTACCGGAGGTTTCTCTGCCTTACAGCCTCTGCTCAGCTTCTGTGGGCTTCCCACCCTGGCAGTAAACCTTTTCTGGTACTGGGTGCCTCGTCCTACTGGCTTACTTCTACCATGGCTCCTCCACCTCCCCACTCTGCCCTCAGTCCTGGGATCACAGGGAGTCTGCTCCAGCCCCTTATTCTCCTCCCCCAGTCCCTCCCCTCTTGTTTCCTCCTACATCAGATTCAGGAAACCTGTTGGTGTGGGAACAGGAGGAGCAGGGGAATGACACTAGAGAGAGCACACAAGAAAGAAGGAAACAGTTGTTCCTGCTGCTTCATGAGCCCCTCCTCTGCTGCTGTTTCCTGTAGGCTTATTGAAGGAGAAGGCCTGAAACCTGCCTCTGTGTCTTTCCGGTGCTGCTGTGTACCGGCAGAAAATGTCTTAACAGTACTCCATACCTGACTGTACCTGCTTAACTGCAGCACTGGTTAGAGTAGCAGGCTGCGACCCAGGGAAGCCAGGGTTCAAATCCTGCTGCCACTTCTTGTGACCTTGGGCAAGTTACTTCACCCTCCATTGCCTCAGTTGCTCTGGGGATCCGCTTTGAAGTGTCATAAAACACAGAATATATATAAATAAGACCTGGCCTGCTTACTGCAGATGCCACAAAGAGCCATCTCTTAATACGTAATCATCTCCAAATAGCCAAATCTGAAGACTCCTTCCTTATTCTCATCCTCCTTGATCTCTCTGCTGTCTTGGACTTTTCTGAATGCTCTTTTTTCCCTTAGTACCACCATGTTGTTTATGTATTTCAAGGGGAATGGACAAGCCAGCGGTAACCCACTTCTGATTCCAGCTCTGGTGTTTATCCAGATCTCTAAATTAGGGGCACAAATTCACATTTCAGTCCAAACAGGGATACAGGCGGCTGGCTGCCTCAGATCTGCTTGATTCAGTCCAGGTCTTTTTTTTACGCAGGACAATGTAATATATTATGCAAGCATTTTTACATTTTTAGTGTGACTGGCAGGCTCAGCCAGGACAAGTTGCATATGTGTACTGGGAAGTTCTGCTCCTTTCAGAGGAAAGTCATAAATACATCAAAGTATTCCTTCTAATTCGCCATCAATCAAATGCAAAATTGGGCGATGCGTTAGTGCCACTGTGTGGTCAATTGGTAGAATTGCAGGCATGGCCAATAAATCCATGGTAATGGGGAGCAGTTAACAAATAATGAGGCCGATGCAATGTAGTGCTCTCAGCCCTGCGCGCAGCTTGATGCATGGTGGGACGCGCGTTTTGGACACGCTGGAATAACTCCCTATGCAGCGATGGGATTAGCATATCCAAAATGCGCGTCCAAACAAGCACGTAGCTAATAGTGCTCGTCACGTGTAAATGTCATGCAGATAAGTCTATTAGCTGATACCCCAGATTTAAAAAATTGCCATGCCCCCAATGCACACTTTTTAACATGGAGTATTTTACGCCTGCCCCAGGACAGGCATAAAGTCTTGCCGCGCGTTAAGAGCTCAACTTAAAAACAAAAAAAATACTGCTTTTCTGCGGTTCCTCCTACTTAAAGTATCATCGCCGTACTAAGCAGGAAGAGCCACAGAAAGCAGCACCATCCAAAATTAAAAAGGCTTGCCTGAAAAGAAAGCTTCTGGATGCACAATACGCACGCACAATACACACGCTCCAGGCTGTACACACTGTGCGTGCGTATTGTGCCGGTCTGTTAGTGTTAGTTGCTGTGGGATAAAACAGACGCTCGTATTGAGCATCTGTTTTTCCTAACCCACACATAGCCACGTCTCCTGGGCGCCCAATGCCAAGGACGTGCTAGGGATGCACAGTTTCCTCTAATGCGTCTCTTTTAATGCGGCAGTTCATTAGCGTATTTCATCGCACGCCCAGGAGAAGTGGATGGGCATGCGTTAGGCAAACAGGTGCTCAATACATGCGCCATTTTTAGCACATTTATATTGCATCGGTCTCAATGTTTCTTGGGGGTTTTTTTAACCTTTTCTTTATAGCATAAACCTTGGGTGAGACACTTATGAGGTCATTTGCTCTTGCCTGAAAGCACTTGACCAAACAATTTCACTTAAGGTACTGAATAATTAAGTTGCAATTTAGTAGCAATATCTGTATATGAGGGACTAATAATTAGGCACCTAAAATCCAAAGTCTGGTGCTGACCCGGTCCCAGGAGCCAATGGTGGTATCCCAGGCCCCGCCCCTAGTGGAGCTGCAGACCAATCCCTGGCTCCTAAACATGTTCATTGGCAGATAAGTTTTGAAAACCTGTTTCCAGGCCTGGTAGTGATAATACAGGTTTTTATAGCACTTTTCCATCAGAATATGCTGCAGAGCTTGAATATTTTGGAAAGAAGTATGCAGCCATCTCCGGGGTGGAAAGTCTGCCTCCTAGTTTCCCAGTCTGGCTCTGACAGTTTCTGACAAGGAGAGCAAGGAAGGAGACCTACAGCTGTGTACTCTGAAGCACAGGGAGGGAATATGGCCTGCGTAAGGTCACGCAGAGTGTGAATGGGAATGGAGTTGCCACCTCACCCAGGTCAATCTGAACAGGCTGAGGCAAGCCTGGTTTTACCCCATTGCATGCCTGGAAATGTAGTCCTGCTTTTCTTATGGAAATCAGAAACTACAATTCCATGCATGCAGTAGGACAAAGCCAGGCCTGGATCACTGTGATCGAGTTGACCTGGGAGAGTGGATTCTGAGTGCAGTAGTCCAGGATCTCTGCTGTCTCATAATTCATAGTGTTGCAAGACTCCACCTGCTTCCCCTGCACTCAGATTCACCCAGCACCAGCAAGGAATGTTACTCTCAGATAGGGTTCCCATGAAGCTCTGTGCCTGTAGGGAGAAGCTGAGCCAGGCCTGGTTTCACTTCCACCGCATATAAGGACTTATAATTTCAATTTTGTAAGAACAAGTAATACAAAAGCATGCAATGAGTGGAAAACCAGGACTAGCTCAGCCTCCCCCTACAGACAGGAGCTATGTGATAATACTACTGTTATACAGGGTTGCCACATGAACCAGGTCAGCCCTGAGAAGTAGATCCAGTTCTGATTTTCCCTATGCTCAAAACAAGACATTTTTACGATCTTTACCTAGAATGGCTAATCTAAAGAATAGGTCAGTTTTCTGAGTTACAGCAAGTCAGTGACAGGGGGGAGGATACTTCAATTAAAATACAGGAAATCATACAGAAAGTGTGGCTAATCTTCCCACTCTCTTAACGGGATTTACTGCTGATATGTGGGAGTTGTGGGGCTTGTAAAGATTGCTATAGTACATCAATCATTTGAAATCATGGCAGATGTCATGCTGACAAAACCTTGGGTCATAAGAACATAAAAACTGCCATACTGGGTCAGACCAAGGATCCATGAAGCCCAGTATCCTGTTTCCAACAGTGGCCAATCCAGGTCACAAGTAACTGGCAAGATACCAAACAGTAAATAGATCCTATGTTGCTAATGCCCTGGAATAAGCAGTGGCTTTCCCAGAGTCTATCTGGTTAATATCAGTTGATGGACATCTCCTCTAGGAACTTGTTCAAACCATTTTTTAACCCAGCTATGCTACTGCAGTGCCTTTACCACATCCTCCGGCAATGAATTCCAGAGCTTAATTGAGCACTGCGTAAAAAAGAATTGGATGATTGCATGTCAAGTTGGGCCTCTAGCAAGATGTGGATAGAGTAGATACATTAAACTGGAACAGCGTGCAGGAAATAATGCTTGCTCCATTAGACGTTGTTTGACAAGAGTATAAAAGCTAACGAATATCTTTTGAGCGGTAAGAAAAGTCAAAGTGGGAAGCTGACTGGATAAAAACTGCTGATCCATATTAAGATAAGAAGTTCAGAGTAATGATTTTTTTTTTTTTAATAATTTATACTTTTATTCAATTTTTAAATTCAAAACAATAAATAAAATTAACATAAAAGGCAATAAACAGTGAACAATTCAGGCAAACTTATTGCAAGAAGATTAATACAGTCAAAAGTAAATTTGATTGTCACATTATCCAATAAATGAGGGTCTTTATATGGTAAAGAAAACTTACATAGTGCAAACATCCATTGGACCGAGTCTTAAAGTAGCTGGAGAGGAGGTGATGATCTTGGCCTTCCTCTTGCGCCCCATATATCCCAAAACAAAATAAAATACAGCAATCAGAAGACAGTCAAAGCCAGTCTAAGCCATACACAGGGTTTTAAAGCCCCAGTCCAGCTGATAGTCTCTCTGCAGGAGCCCTAGCTGCAGCCGCTGATTTCAATCAGGGCTTACCACGCGTGCTTGGAGGGCTCCGACTGAGCTCCCTTCTCTCTCCCTTCAAGGCCCTCCAGAGTAATGATTTTGTACAACTCTTTGGGAGTTATGGTTGCCTACAGCAGGAAAACATTAGTTTAGTAAAAAGAGTGTTCCAAGAAAGACAAACTAAACATTGGTAACTTTTGTCCCTTTGGAAGAGAGAATTCTGGAGGTCTTTTTCAGTGCCTGCTGCCTTGTTGCAAAGTTGTTTTTCTCTGTACACTGAATATACAAGCCGCAGACCCTGGCAGCAGTTTCAGACTGCAGTCTCACTTTGCACATACCTGGCAGGAAGTACACCCCATCCGTGCTTCCAGAAAAAAAACTAAATAAACAAGAGACTCCTGGGCTTGTATGGCGGAGTGCTGTAAAGTGAGAAAGTGCCTGTATAGATTGTACCAATATACTTTTTATTTTTGAGAAAATCTTCAAGAGTGCCTGTGCAGTTTAACTGGGAAATACCAGCGAAAAAAAAAAGGCAGGGAGGATTACACTGCTTTTATTGTTTATTTTGTACCTAGCTAGTTAAACTCACAAGACGACAAGGTTCCAGATTTATGTTCGCAACATTCATACAAAGCTTGCCTGTGGAAGATTGGTGTGGATAGCGCGGCAGGGGTTTGCCTTCCTTTATTTCTGTTAGGCTCGGCAGTTTGCGGGCTGCTCCCACAAACCGCTGCCAGGGGCGGATTGGCCTATTGGGGGATCGGGCATCCCCCGGTGGGCCGATCGCTCCAGTCACGTGGTCTGCGTGCGCGGCCGTGACATAGCCGCTCTCGGCAGACCACGTGACGTGTCCTGGGCCGGACTGGGCGGCGAATTCCCGGGCCAGTCCGACATCGTGAGTCCACCGCTGACCATTGCTCTCACCTCTTCGGTTGGGCCAGCCACATCCCGCTCCGGCGCAGCAGGGACGCCGCCGTCTCCTTCGACGCAGCTGCATGTCGCCATCCCTCACCAGCAGGCAAGGATGCCGAGGGCTCCCCTAGGGCACGCGTGCCAACGCTGCAAAATTAAAGGGCCCATGGTGGGAAAAAACCTTGTAGTGCCCTTCATTGACGTCGCACAGTGCTCCCTATAGAAGGCCAGCCTGGACGTTTGCCTGATGCCTCAGCAACGGGTTCAGCTACTGCCTAGTAGTGCATGCTGCTTCCCAGTCGTTCCAATCTGTCTCTAGCCTTCTGTCTCTAGCACCTATGGCCCAAGTGAAAATCTGCACCCTCCCCCTTTACACAACACATGACACCACGAGTTGGGAGACTCTGTTAAATGTTTGTACAGCAATGCCCATGGCAAGTGCAAGGGTATTAGAGGCCCTAGGAAAACGTTACAGCCTTGTACCCCCCACCCCATCACACCCTCCTCTCACACAATTAAAAATTATGCATTTATAAAATAGATTTTACATGAAAAAGAACGTTAAAAGCACAGTCTTCTGAGGTATAAATCACTTACCATATGTATATTATATTTACATGCACTGCTGAGGTGCCAACCAGCAAACCCTGCAAAAAAGGAAGAGACACTTGGAATCTATATGGTATTAGGTCTACTGTAATGCATCTTGGGCATGGGCATGATCCTCAGAGAGGCATGAGAAAAAATAATTTCTATATAAAAATAGCACTAACTGCCAGCACTCAAACAGCAACAACCCTACCTCTGAAAGTTAATACTACAAATTTTACACCAGGCCAAAAATAGTAATTTGCTCCCTATTAGGAAAACAGAACAAGCCAAGCTTTTCAGTCATACATGCAAAACACAGATAGATCCTCAAATACAGTCTAGAGACCATACAGTATAAATAGAAATGTACAGACAAAAACTGAACTGGAAACTGCAACAAGCCAAATTCTGTATGCACTGCAACAATGTAAAAACCAGAAACATTACCATTCCTCATAAAACAAAATTAGTAAAACCATACAAATAAAAAGAATAATTCAAAACAATTAATGAATAGAATAACATTCAATAATTAAAAACTCATATAAAAATCTTTCAAACATCAATAAAATATTTCAAAACAGACACATCAAATAACACCCAAAAATTAAAATAAGGTTTTTAAAAAATTCCCTGTTATCCATATCTTGGAACTTTTGATTTCCAGATGCCCTGAAATTATCATGGATTAGCAGGCAAAGAGTAACTGGTGTAGTTGTGCACACACATGCTCCCTGTCATACACACATATGCTCTCTGTCACTCCCCCACATACATACATACATGCTCTCTCTCACTTTCCCACACACAAGCACACATGCTCTCTTTCACTCTCCCACTCATGCACACATGCTCCCTCTCACTCTCCCTCACACAAGCACACATGCTCCCTCTCACTCTTCCACATACATGCTCTCTCTCCCACACACATGCACACATGCTATTTTCTCACACAGAAGCACACATGCTCTCTCTCTTCCACACACAAGCACACATGCTCTCTCTCACTCTCCCACATACATGCTCTCTCTCTCCGATATACCTGCACACATGCTCTCTTTCTCCTGCACACATGCTCTCTCACTTTCCCACACAAAAGCACACATGCTCGTGCTCTCTCACTCTCCCACATACATGCTCAATCTCTCCCACACACATGCACACATGCTCTCTCTCTCTCACTCTCCCACACAAACACACATGATCTCTCTCACTCTCCCATACACATGCACACATGCTTCCTCACTCTTCCACAGACAAGCACACATGCTCTCTCTCACTCTCCATATATATGCTTTCTTTCCCACACACATGCACACATGCTCTCACTGTCCCACACACAACCACAAATGCTCTCATTGTCCTGCACACATGCTCTCTCTCACTCTCCCACACACACATGTACATGCTCTCTCTCATACTCTCACACATGCTCTCACACTCTCCCACATACCAGCACACATGCTCTCTCACTCTCCCTACACAAACACTCATGCTCTCTCTCACTTTCCTGCACACATGCTCAAGCTCACTCTTCCTGATAATGCTCTCTCTCTCATTCACTTCCTCCTTGACATAGCAGATAGTAGCAATTTCCTTCTTCAGCCCTCGTAGCCAAGGGAATGGATTCAGGCCAGGGGGCATTGGACTACTTCTGGCAGGGTGTGCTCCTCCTCCTCCTCCTCTTCAGCATGGCCCCGCTGAAATTGTCGGTATGGTAAGCGCTGCCTTCGTAAATGGAAAAGCAGCACAGCCCCACCAGAATCAGCAGCGTTGCCAGTGGGGCTGCGCTGCTTTTCCACTTACTAAGGCCATGCCAACCACACCATCAATTTTGACAGGGCAGTGCTGCTTTTCTTTTGCTGAGGACCTGCCAGCTGCACTGCTCTCATTGGCAATTTTTGGGAGCAGCGCCTATAGCCATGGCCATATTGTCCATAGGCATACTACGGCTCTGCTAGCCTTTGTCCCAGGCTGTCTCCAGTCTTCATTATAGCCTCTCTCCAGTCTTTGATCCAGGCTATGCCATACTTCACTGCCCGCTTGTTCCAGCCCTTGCCTGCCAGCCTCAGCCTCTCAGTCCTCTTCCTCTCCTTCAGATGGATGCTTGGTTTGACATCTGCCTGGACTTTGGATATGCCTGACCACTGCCTGCCACTGACCTTCACCTGAACTTCATATACACCTGACTGTTTCCTGCCTCTGACCTCTGCCTGGACTTCAGATACACCTAACACATCGCCTGCCTTCAACCCTACCTGACACTGGATATAAGAACATAAGAATATGCCATACTGGGTCAGACCAAGGGTCCATCAAGCCCAGTATCCTGTTTCCAACAGTGGCTAATCCAAGACACAAATACCTGGCAAGTACTGAAACATTAGATAAATCAAAAGCTACTTGTTACCTTGGCCGCGCGGGTCTCGGTGAGACAGCGCGCGGGAAGGGCTGTCCGGGGTCCGGGGAACAGCAGGGCTGATTCAGCGGCATCGGCAGCGCGGTCTGGTAGGGATCGGAGCGTTTCTCCCCGGCAAACAAGCCAGCACCTTCGCGCGACAAGGGGAGCCAATTCTCGCGCGATTCGAGCCCTGGCCACGCCCCCCTGACGTCAGACGCCGGCAGAGGCACCTCTGCGCGGGAAAATAGACTATTTAAAGGGAGCAGCTTCCCTGATTCGCTGCTTCGGCCACGATTGTTCTCTGAGCTCTCGTCTGGTGATTTTGCCTTTGGTTCCTGCCTGCTGACTGTTTGCCTGACTTGGACTGTGTATTGGATTTCGCTGCCTGCTGCCGGCCCTGACTCAGACTGTGTTTTAAGTTTCTCGCCTCAAGGTAAGCGGTCTAACCGGTGGTTCCACTAATATCTGCAGAGTTAGCATAACACTACTATTGCTTATTAATTACCATAATAGCAGTTTATGGATTTTTCCTCTAGGAACTTATCCAAACTTTTTTTAAACCTAGTTATACTACCTGCGGTAACCACATCCTCTGGCAATGAATTTCAGAGCTTAACTATGCACTGAGTGAAAAGGAATTTTCTTTGATTTGTTTTAAATGAGCTACTTGCTAACTTCATGGAGTGCCCCCTGATCCTTCTATTATCTGAGACAGTAAATAATCGATTTACATTAACGTGCTCAAGTCCTTTCATGCTTTTGAAGACATCTATCATATCTCCCTTCAGTTGTTTCTTCTCCAAACTGAACAGTCCTATCTTCTTTAGCCTTACCTCAAACAGCAGTCATCCCAAGCCTCTTATCATTTTGGTAGCCCTTTTCTGTACTTTCTCCAGTGCAGCTATAGCCTTTTTGAGATGCGGCATCCAGACTTGCACACAGTATTCAAGGTGCGTTTTCACCGTGGAGCGATACAGAGGCATTATGACATCCTCCATTTTATTTTTCATTCCCTTCTTAATAATGCCTAACATTCTGTTTACTTTTTTAATCGCCACAGCACACTGGATCAACAATTTCAATGTATTATCCACTATGATGCCTAGATCTCTTTCCTGGATGGTAACTCCTAACCTAACATTGTGTAACTACAGCAAGGGTTATTTTTCCGTATATGCATCACTTTGCACTTGTCCATGTTAAATTTCATCTGCCATTTGGAAGCCCAGTCTTCCAATCTCACAAGGTCCTCCTACAATTCATCACAATCTGCTTGAGACTTAACTAATCTGCTTAATTTTGTATCATCCGCAAATTTGATCACCTCATTCATCGTACCCCTTTCCAGATCATTTATAAATATATTAAAAAGCACCTGTCCAAGTACAGATTCCTGAGTTACTCCACTGTTTAAGTTTTTACACTGTAAAAACTGATCATTTAATCTTACTCTGTTTTCTGTCTTTTAACCAGCTTGCAATCCACAAAAGGACATCGCCTCCTATCCCATGACTTTTTAGTTTTCTTAGAAGCCTCTCATGTGGGACTTTGATGAACACCTTCTGAAAATCCAAATACACCACATCTACTGGTTCACCTTTCTCCATATGTTTATTCACCTCTTCAAAAAAATGTAGGAGATTTGTGAGGCAAGATTTCCCTTGAGAAACTCCATGTTGGCTGAGTCCCATCAAACCATGTCTATCTAAATGTTTTGTGATTTTATTCTTTATAACAATTTCCATGATTTTTCCCAGCACTGAAGTCGGGCTCACTGGTCTATAGTTTCCTGGATCACCCCTGGGGTTGCATTGGCCATCTTCCAATCTTCAGGTACATCAGATGATTTTAATGATAGGTTGCAAATTAATTGAAATAGGCCTAAATTTCAATTTTTAGTACTTTCAGAACCCTGGGGTGTATACCATCCGGTCCAGGGGTTACTACTTTTCAGTTGTCAATCAAGCGTACCACATCTTCCAGGTTCACCATGATTTGGTTTAGTTGATCCAAATCATCACCCATGAAAACCTTCTCCAGAATGGGTATCTCCCCAACATCCTCTTCAGTAAACACCAAAGCAAAGAAATCATCTCTCTAGCATGCCCTGATGTAAACCGATATGATGTGTACTTTAATGTCGGTATAGAAAAGCTGTTAAATAAATAAATAAATAAATAAATAAATAAATTTAATCTTTCTGCAATGGCCTTATCTTCTTTAAGTGCCCTTTTAACCACTTGATCATCCAACAGTATAACCGACTCCCACACAAGCTTTCTGCTTTGAATATATTATTTAAAGTTTTTATTGTGAGTTTTTGCCTCTACAGCCAACTTCTTTTCAAATTCTCTCTTAACCCATCTTATCAATGTCTTACATTTCACTTGCCAATGCTTATGCTTTATCCTATTTTCTTCTGATGGATCCTTCTTCCAATTTTTGAAAGAAGATCTTTTGGCTAAAATAGCCTCTTTCACCTCACCTTTTAACCATGCTGGTAATCATTTTGCCTTTCTTCCACCTTTCTTAATGCATGGAATACATGTGGACTGTGCTTCTAGGATGGTATTTTTTTAACAATGTCCAAGCCTGTTGCACACTTTTTACCTTTGTAGATGCGCCTTTCAGTTTTTTTCTAAATATTTTTCCCATTTTTTCAAAGTTTCCCTTTTGAAAGTTTAGCGCTAGAGCCATGTATTTGCTTACTGTCCCTCTTCCAGTCATTAATTCAAATTTGATCATGTTATGATCACTATTGCCAAGCCACCCCACCACCATTACCTCTCTCACCAAATCCTGCGCTCCACTGAGAATTAGATCTAAAATTGCTCCCTCTCTAGTTGATTCCTGAACCAATTGCTTCATAAAACTGTCATTATTCCATCCAGGAACTGTATCTCTCTAGCATGCCCTGATGTTTCACTTACCCAGTATTTGAAATCTCCTATTATTACTGCACTACCAGTTTGGTTAGCTTCCCTAATTTCTCTTATCATTTCACTGTCCATCTCATCATTTTGGTCAGGTGGACGGTAGTATACTCCTATCACTATACTCTTCCCCAACACACAAGGGATTCCTATCCATAAAGATTCAATTGTACATTTAGTCTCATGCAGAATCTTTATCCTGTTGGAAAATATGCCATTCCGGACATAAAGAGCCACCCCGCCACCAAGATGCTCCTCTCTGTCATTGCGATATAATTTGTACCCCAGTATAGCACTGTCCCATGGGTTATCCTCTTTCCACCATGTCTCTGAGATGCCAAATAAGTCTGTCATCATTCACTGCTATATACTCTAATTCTCCCATCTTACTTCTTAGACTTCTGTCATTAGTACATTTCAAATTGTGTTTTTTGTTTGTATTTACATTCTGGTTTTCAGTTGTCAGGGATAAATTGGAATCTTTTAGTTCAGGGGAGTTTTTAATTATAGGCACTTGGACTACTTTTCTTATTATTGGAACCTCTCTGTTGGGATGCCCTAATTCTAAAGCTTAATTAGTATCCTTTGAAGATACCTCCCTCCGAACCATGCACAGCTGAGCAACTGTCAGCTTTCCCCTTTGTTCTAGTTTAAAAGCTGCACTATCTCCTTCTTAAAGGTTAGTGCCAGCAGCCTGGTTCCACCCCGATTAAGGTGGAGCCCATCCTTTCAGAAAAGACTCCCCTTCCCCAAAAGGTTCCCCAGTTCCTTTCAAAACTGAATCCCTCTTCCTTGTACCATCGTCTCATCCACGCATTGAGACTCCGGAGCACTGCCTGCCTTTTGGGACCTGTGCATGGAACGGAGCATTTCAGAGAATGCTACCCTGGAGGTTCTGGATTTAAGCTTTCTACCTAAGAGTCTAAATGACTTCCAGAAACTCCCTCCCACATTTACCTATGTCGTTGGTGCCCACATGTACCACGGCAGCTGGCTCCTCCCCAGCACTGTCTAAAATCTTTTCTTTTTTTTTTTTTAATTTTTTATTTATTGAATTTTCAAATTTCAACAATTGAAATATCATCAAAGTAAAAAGGAAAAAACAAGGTATACTGTTCACAAGTAATACAATTTCCAGAAACATAATATCTTCCAACATTATAAGTAAATGAGGAGACCCAGGAAAAATTAGCGGTGTTATAGGAAATTTAACCAAATAATATAGACACACGGTTATTTGCCGATTCATAGTATTTCAAGCCAATACTTCTGGATGTTAATCGGAGTGGGAATCTAGATATACACGTAACTGTTCCAATTCCGTAAATACATATCTATTATTATTGTGTACCAGCATGCATCGACAAGGATATTTCAAGTAAAATTTTGCTCCTCTGGTCACTATTTCATTTCTCAAAGCTAGGAAGGCTTTCCTTTTTTCTTGAATTCTTTTGGTAACATCCGGGAAAACTCTAACTTGGTATCCATAGAACAACTCAGTCTGCTTTTTAAAGGATCTCCTTAACACTTCGTCTCTGTCCGTCTAAAATCTTTTCTAGGTGACATGTGAGGTCCCACCTTCGCACCAGGTAGGCAAGTTACCAGGCGATCCTCACGCCCACCAGCCACCCAACTGTCTACATTCCTAATAATCAAATCACCAACTGTGATGGCCGACCTAACCCTTCCCTCCTGGGCAGTAGCCCTGGGAAACACATCCTCAGTGTGAGAGGACAATGCACCACCTGGAGAGCAGGTCCTTGCTACAGAATCATTTCCTGCTGCACCAATTTGATGCTCTCTGATCATGAGAATTTTCTCCTCCAAGGCAGCACCAGGGCTGCCAGACTAGAATTGGGACTTGGCTACTGTGTCCCTGAAGGTCTCATCTCTCTGTCTGCTTCAGCTCCTCCAGATCTGCCACTCTAGCCTCCAGAGATCAGACTCAATTCTATGAGAAACAGGAGCTGTTTGCATCGGATGCACACATACAATTTCTCATCGGTGGGTAAAAAATCATACATGTGACACTCGATGCAAAAGACTGGGAGGCCCCCCTCTTGCTGCTGGATTGCTGCCTTCATCTTAAATTTGTTCAGTTCCTAGTTAAGTTTTAGGTGGCTATGGGAATAGGAATGCATACAATTAGGGCCCTTTAAATATATTAGCGTATTCACTATATTTCTGGTAGTGAGCTACAAGGGAGTGATCAAATTCTTGATAAGGTGTGGGGAATTTCTGAGTTTAAGTTAAAAGGCTGATTTTTTTTTAAGTGTGAAAGTGACACCTGCCTATAAATTAAAGGATGAGCTAGGAGTGGGTGGGAGGGTTGGGAAACAAACATACAAACTTCTGTTTGTTGCCTGTGTTTCTGACTACCTATTTAAAGTAAATACACAAACTTCTGTTTGTTGCCTGCCTTTCTGACTACCTATTTAAAGTAAATACACAAACTTCTGTTTGTTGCTTGCCTTTCTGACTACCTATTTATTTATTTATTTAGAATTTTTCTATACCGGCGTTCATGTGGCAAAGAATACACAAATATACCCCAATAGTTTACTTCTCCCCAATACTTTTAAGTTTTAAAAATTTCTCCAAGCAGTACTTACTGATTCTTTCCAGCCACCAGCAAGGTGATCCTCTCCTCTCAGTGCTCCCACTGGACTTTCCTTTCCATCATCAACAGCCCTGCTGGTCCCAGCACCCAAAGGCTCAACCCGAGGGGAATGTGGGCTGGTATAGGTGAAGGTCCTGACCAGTCTCTGCTTTGCCTGGTTCTGCCTGCTGATGGTGAGAACCTGGGCTCCTCCCTGCAGGTAGAGTCAATCTCATCTCGGCCCAAGGGTCCACAGACGCAACAATTTCTTTATAGTTAGGGAATAGGTACCATAAAAACAATAAGACTGAAGATTCCACTGGGACAACAGTCTGCATTCCAGAGATCACTGCATCCAGAGGAGGCACAGCAGCCACAAAGAGAGACAGGACAGAGAGAAATGTGTACACACCTGACCTCTGTATTTTTTTTGTCTGCCCAGACTAGAGAAACAGACAACTTGTGCTGTTACTGCTGACTAAGTTCTACAGAAACACAGTTAAATAATACTGACTAGTGACGCAAACTAGAAACATATTCTAGATGAACTGAAACATGTTTTTTGTCAAATGTATACTTACCTGGATGAGTTTGCAGAAGTCAAAATCCTAAGAAAAAAGGACTGAAAGGATGCCTTTATACCACTGGGGTGTCACTAAGGATCTTAAATTTTGCAACCAGATAAGAAATAAGATATCTTTTTATGATATTTGGTGAAGGACTTTGAGTCTGAACTGCTCTTTGAAAGTTGTGAATTGACTTCCGGCGATGACGTTAGCCGAGCGGCAGCGCTGAAGGAGAGCTCCGCAGCCCCTCCTCCCCAAAACGGCCTTTAATGCGGACCCTGAGCGGCGAAACCTTGTTTAAATTGTGCTGGAGTGCTCCCTAGACACCTGGGCCCCACTGGGAAATCTAAATGGTGGCGAAAAAACAAATTTTTGGGAGCCCCGAATCGGGCGGTTCAGAGAGCCTATGCGGTGCCTCTGCCTCGTGGTTTCCTTCCCCAGTACCTGCTCCTGTACAGGGTCCCGCGGCGGCGATTTTCCACTCAAAGTACTCCAGGCAGGCCCCCACGAGCGCGGCTACCGGCTACCATACTCAGCCGGGTGGGTAATGAGACAGTGCAGCCACCGGACTCCAGCAACTCCTCGACCACGTGTACCAAAGATGGCCGCCGCACCAGCGAGCCCCAAGGTGCAGGCCACCATTTCTGAGGAGGTGATCAGGCCGATCACTGGCAGCGTGACTGCAGCGTTGGAGGTGAGCCTATTAAAGATTCAGACCTCCATGGATGGCATAAGGGACACCTTGGAGGGGCAGACTAAACGTCTGGAGAGAGCAGAGCAGGTGCTTTCCGATCACGGAGCTAGGCTGGCAGAGGCAGAACACAGGGTGGCAGAGCTTCAGTCTAAACAGACAGACCTGATGGCCAAACTGGAAGATCAGGAGGTTAGAAGCCGCAGAAATAACATAAAAATAATTGGGCTCCCGAAATCACTTACAGAGGACGAACTGGTACAATTTGTGAAGATCTGGCTTCCTGAACGTATCGGGTTGGTGTTACCAGGAAGCCACCTGCTCTGCGAAAGGATTCATCGAATTGGCCCACCTAGGGTGTCCCAGGACAGGCCTCGCCCGGTGATGGCCCGAATTCTCAATTGGGCGCACAAGGTGCAGCTGCTCAGGGTCTGTAGAGTATCAAGGTCATCGTTTGCTGATCTTCAATGATTTCTCTGTAGCTACAGCGGCTCTCAGGAGAGAGATGACGCCATCTTGTACTGAGTTGCACAAGCAAGGGATCCGTTTTGCTCTTCTTTATCCAGCAAAATTACGTGTGCAACATGATAACAGAGTTCTATTTCTCCACACAAAAGCTGAAGCGACAGCCTTCCTTGCTACTCTGCCGCATGCGGCTGCGACATGAATTCATTTTCTTTTGGCTAACAGTGCCTATATTGCAGCGCCTTAATCCTGCGGGGATGTCAAGGATCTAACATGTTCCTTTCTTTGATGGTTAATGGGGTGGGATGACTTCATTTCACTCAATGTTTATGTGCCATTCTGAGTTTCAATGAGTTCACGGCTCTTCATCTCTGTAGCCTGGCACCTTTATAGTTTGGGCTGCTACGATGATGGCGCATTGGAGAAGGTTAACGCTGGTTTTGATACATTTTTTATGCTTTTGCATTTTGTTCATATTTGTTTTGGTTGATGTGGAGGAGGGGGGCTTGAGAGAGGGGGACCCTGGTACGCCTGGTTAGTGGGGGGTACTAGGTGTGGGGCCCCATACCTTTTGGAGCTGGATAGGATGTTTGATTGGGTGCGGATGTATGTATGTATGGGATGCTTGTGGGGTTGGGGATGGATGGTTCTTGGGGGAAACTGTACGAGGGGTAAGGGAATGATTGGGGGATTTGGGGAAGGGACCAAGGAACTATTTGTTTTTCTTTGTGTATCTTGGGTTCTGGGGCCCTGGCTGGGAAGCTCTAGACCCCTGTGTTGTAGAGGAACTGAGGCCTTGGGTAGAGTCTTTGGGTAGGGCCTTTGGGCATAAATATTTTTGTGTTAGGAATGGAAAGGGTTAAAGTAACATCCCTTAATGTGGATGGGATTCATTCGCCAATTAAGAGGAAAAAGTTATTAGCGATGTTTCAGTGTGCAAAGTCACAGGTGGTATTCCTACAGGAAACGCACTTGAATGACGTGGAGCACGGGAAGCTGAAGCGAGAGTGGGTGGGGCAGTGCTGGTTTTCTTCCTTCTCCCTGCACAAGAGGGGCGTAGCCATTCTTATGCACAAGCAGTTAGCATTCCAGTTGACCCAAACTTATCATGATAAGGAGGGGAGATATGTGGTGGTTGTCGGAACTCTTAACCAGCAGCGAGTGGCATTCTGTAATATTTATGCGCCCAACACCTATTCTCACACATTTTTTGCTCAGTTAGTCAGGCTGCTGAGTTCACTGTCTGGGTACTCTCTCATAGTAGGCGGAGATTTTAATGTAGTGGCCGATAAACAGATGGACAGTAGTCCAGCTAAGCGGATTGCACTGCAGGATGTGATCAAGGTGTTAACTTTCTCTGCCGGGAGCTCCAGCTGCTTGATGTCTGGCGGGTGCTGCACCCCTTTGAGAGGGATTATACTTTTTATTCTAATCCCCATCAATCCTATTCTCGCTTAGACTATTTGCTAGTTACTGATAAAATGTTTCCAGTGGTGGAGGAGGCGGCTATAGGGGCCATTAGCTTATCGGATCATGCACCGATCCATGTCCTGGTGACCTGTGGTGGGAGGCCCCGAGGGATTTTTTCTTGGCGTATGCGGCCAGACTTGTATTTAGATAATGTATTTCACACTCACCTTCAGGCTTGTTGGAAAGACTACATGGGATTTAATGACACACCGGATATCTCCCCCAAGACGTTATGAGAGGCAGGGAAGG
This sequence comes from Rhinatrema bivittatum, assembly GCF_901001135.1. NCBI lineage: Eukaryota > Metazoa > Chordata > Amphibia > Gymnophiona > Rhinatrematidae > Rhinatrema > Rhinatrema bivittatum. The sequence continues at coordinate 453,557,618 of NC_042616.1, forward strand.
TGGTGATGCAGGGACACATCATTGCATATACTGCTAAGGTGAATCGTCAACGGAATGCGGAGATCTTGCATCTCACTGCGGAGCTTAAGAGTGCACAATGGCGACATATGCGTGATCTGTCCCCCACTAGTAAGGGCCATGTAGAACAGTTGCGGGAGATGCTCAACACTTGCTTACACCAAAGGGCCTCCAAATCACTTCGGTATTACAAATATCAACTATACAAACACGGTAATCGGCCTAGTAAAATGTTAGTACACTTAATACAGCCCCGGAATCAAAAGACAGTTATTGCAGGGCTTAGGGACCATAGAGGGAAATATCTGACCATTCCTGCGGAGATAGTGAGCAGATTTCTGGAGTATTATACAGAGCTTTATGGGAAGAAGGGCCAGAATCTAGATGTCACTTCCCAATTCTTTCAAAAGATACACTGGCCCCATTTGTCTTATGATCAGCAGTTGCTATTAAATAGGCCTATCATTGATCAAGAAATCTATTCGATGATTCAGGGCCTGAAACAAGGGAAAGCTGCGGGGCCGGACGGATTGGGGGCGGAATTCTATAAAATCCTCAAATTTCACCTTTTGACCCCAATTTCTAAATCTTATAATGAGCTGGTCAATACCATGGATTTACCTGCTGAGACAAACCAATCGGTCATTGTGGTCCTCCCAAAAAAGGGCAAAGACCCGGCAGATGTGGGTTCATACAGACCTATTTCCCTGCTCAATGTCGATCTAAAAATTTTGGTGGCAGTACTGGCAGCCCGTTTAAATTTAATTCTACCCAAACTAATTGGAGCGGATCAGACGGGATTAGTTAAGGGGCGCCAGGGAGTATGGAATATACGACGCTTCATAGCTGCCTTAAGTTATTATTCCACGGAAGAAGTCAAGCCATGATTTTGAGCTTGGATGCTGAAAAGGCATTTGACTCAGTGTCCTGGGATTATTTGTTCTGGATGTTGGGTCAATATGGCTTTAGAGGGGCGTTTGTAGCGTGGCTTATGACCTTATATAAATCCCCGAGTGCCCGTATTTTCCTGAATGGAGTACTCGCAGATCCCTTTGCGTTGCACTGTGGGGGTGCGACAGGGGTGCCCCTTGTCTCCGCTTCTTTTTGTGCTAGCGGTTGAACCCTTGGCCATACGTCTGCAGGAGGAGAAGGGTTTCTCAGGGCTCAGTCTCAGCGGTCACCAGTAAAGGTAGCGCTTTTTGTGGATGACATATTACTGTTTGTAGGACACCCTCGCAGTAGTGTGCCTGTTATCATTACTAGGTTTTTTTTTAATTTAATTTTTATTGAACTTTTCCACATTTTACAGGATAAAGTATACAGAGAAGAACATTACTTTCATACAATTCAAATTCACAAGAATAAATAATATTGTACTTCTCTTACATATCCTCTATTCATATTGCAAGGAAATTAGAGGCTTTGCAGGTCTCATTAAACAGAGCAGTTAAACAAAACATTTACAATGACACAGGAAAATAATGATTGTCAGTACTTCATCTAACTACTAACTTATCCCAATTACTATAGAGTCATTTAAGAGTGGGAATCCAGGTTTGCTCTTAATTGTTCTGGAAAATTAAAATATATCTAGAATTCTGATAGGTGATAAGACATCGACAGGGATATCTAAGTATAAACTTTGCCCCTTTTTGCACCACTTCTGTTCTCATGGAAATAAATTTATCATTACTGTTTTTGACCAATTCAGGGAGATAGCGGGGCTCAAAATTAATTACTTAAAATCTGAAGCGTTGGCGTTGGACCCCGGGCTCCAAAGCAGCTGGCAAGGACCATTTCCTTTTACTTGGGCGCCTGGAAAGCTCCGATATCTTGAAGTATGGGTCCCCCGGGATTTGCAACTATTATATGATCTTAACATTACCAATAAAATCGACGCCATTTTACTGCAGCTGACCGCTTGGAGCCCTCTCCCGCTGAGTTTTTTTGGACGATGTGCATTGCTTAAAATGATTATTTTTCCCTAAACTCCTATACCTTTTACATATGCTACCCTGCTGGTTATCTGTTTGCGATGTACAGCGCCTGCTTGCTGGGTTATCTCGATTTCTTTGGAGGAGTAAGAGGGAGAGGATAAAGTACACTGTCTTGGAGCATGCTAGGGAGGCGGGAGGTTATGGATTGCCTGATTTGTGGCTGTACAATGCCGCCTGCCAGCTGCGGTTTGTGGGGGAATGGATTGTCGGTCAATATTGTTATTGTGATGAGGGTTTGCTGAATAGTATGACTGCTCCCTGGACACCTTTCTCTCTTCTTCAGTTAAACCCGAAGGGGCTGCAAGCATTGGTTTACCCGAGAAGCTTGATTTGCCCTTGCATCGAGGCCTGGAGGTGGCTGCGTCAGTCGAGCGGCCTGAGGGGTCTTGCGTCTCTGATGACTCCACTCCTGGGAAATTTGGACTTCCGACTGGGGCGTGACTGTCGGGGCACCTTTCAACTTTGGGCAACCAAGGGGGTGGTGTATCTCTTTCACCTGTTCGATCCAGACACTAATGAACTTGTGGACTTCCAAACTCTCACTAGAACTTTTCACATACCGCCCAAGCATTTCTTTGGATACTTACAAGTGCGCCACTATATTCAGACTTTTCACTGGTCAAAGGAGGAACTCGCCGCGGAAACTTAATTTGCCACCAAACATTTCAACACTATTTGTCTGGCTAATTCTATTATGAGATGGAAAAGACTGGGGGCGGATTATAAATGCAAGGAACATCTAAATACATTAGCCTCCCGCTGGTTGACCATTCTGAATAGCGAAGTGACTCCTGCGCATCTGCAGCGTTGGTTCAAGCCTTTACACTCACAGAACCCGGATCTGGGGCTTCGGGAGCTTCAGTACCGACTCCTGCATCTCTCTTACTATGACTATGTGCGGCGTTTCCGGATGGGGCTTACGGATACCCCACTCTGCATAAAGTGTGGCGTGGAGGAGGGTACTCTGCTGCATCGCCTTTTCACCCTCTTTGGAATCAGGTGATGCAGGTTGTTTCTCAATGTACTGGCCTTCAAACACATTGCGCGGGCGCTATGGTGGTTACTCATCCGCTGCATGGTTCTCTCCCATGTCCGCTAGCCAAAGATAAATTTGCTCGCCTAGCGATGTTACTGGCATGCCGGACCATACTTTCCCGTTACAGCCTGGTATTCCCGGATGACAACGGAACTTCAACTGGAGCGCATGGACTGTCTCTCGGGCCATCGTAAAAGGGACAAGCAGTATGAGGACTGTTGGCAGATTTTCTTTCAAGGTCTCCCCGGAAGGATGCAGGCGAACTTACACACAGCGGGGTATTCTAATGTCTGGACTTAATTGTTTCCTTGGTCTCAGGGGGAAGTGGGGGGATGTAGGGGGGCAGGGTTTGAGTGGCTGGGGGATGCCTGACGTGTGTCTGATCGGGTGCTAGTAAGGGGGGATGGAGCAATTTCCTTGGTTTGGGATATGTATGTTTGCTTTCTGGGGGGTGGGGTATAGGGTTACTAGTTTGCACAAGCGTTAAATGAAAGTCATAGGTCAGGGGTACGTGCAGGGTCATACTTTCCACATGCATTTATGCTGTCTTTGGACACTGGTATTTCTCATTGTGATTTGCCTATGGTTTGTAACTGTGTATTGTGTTTTTGCTTGGAGTGCAGCCTCTTTACATGACTTTGTACTGCCCTTGTTCAATAAAAAAATTATTTTGAAAAAAAAAAAAAAAAGAAACTTGTGAATTAGAATCAGAAAACAGCAAAGGGAAGAGTTTTTTTTGTGCAACACATTTACTGCTTGGTGTAATTCAGTTGTTTAACTGATGAGTCTTGCATTGTTTGATTTCTGTTTATACATTGTTATATATGCTATCAAATGTTATGAAGTATTTTCTGCCAGTTGCTAGAATTTGTTTTATTAAAATTGCTTCGTCTTTAAATAAAAATATATTTGAAGTGTTACAATAACAAATTGTCATTTCTTCCAAACAAAATTTACTTGGCTTTCCCCTCTCTACCTCTGGACCCCTTTAAGCTACAGAATCTGATAGGGAAAAGGAAGGTTTTTGGGTTTTTTTGTGGCAACCAGCGAAAGAATATATCTCAGAAAAACCTTTCAGATTAACAACCATAACATTTTCCCTCAGTCACTATGTTTGGGAGAATTTTTTTTTTTTTTGTTCCTCTGGGTGTTACAGGAGAATGCTGGGGTCACCCCTAGAGGAGGGAAGATAGAGAAAGTGTGGGGGAACGGAGTGTGGGAGAAAGTTGATACGTGCTCCCCCTCCCTCAAGTCACTCCGAAGCTCAGGATGACGTAACTATAGCATTTGCAGAGAGGTGGTTGGATGGGAAAAAAGGTTGGATGCAGGGTTTGCCGTTTCAGACTGCATAAAAAATACCAACCACTGGAAATTAAACCAAGCCTGGCAGAGTCTTCTGAAATAGAGTAATTGCTGATCCTGATCATGAAAAGAAAAATAAGTGATTGAGTTAGAAAATTAGCTGTGAAGGAGAAATATACAGCTGACAAGACATGTTGGACTCATGGCAAATGGAGAAATCCGGTGAGAGGCTAAGCAGCGAAGTGTTTAGAATATGGGTCAGCCCGTCATGCAAAGGGCTTTAGTGAACAGGAACCACAGACCCAGCAGTGAAGTGAGGAGGAGGGAGAGAGAATGAGACACTAGTGGGTGGGGTGAGGAGAGAGACTCCTCACCTCTTGTATTCTCCTTGCCCCTCCCTTGCCTCTTCCTTCTTCCCAGCTAATTTTTTTTTTAATCACAATTCGCCCTTGGGCTCCATAGCTGAACTAAGACAGGACTGTGTCCTCGCTCAACAATCCTTGCAGCTTTGCAGTCTGCTTTTGCTTTCAGCTGTCATTCTTCTCTCTAATAACTGAATGTTCTTCTGGCGAGCCTTTATCCTTCTGACACAATGTAATGTGTGTGTGTGAGAAGCACTTGGAGCTAATACTGACATTCTCCTCCCAGGAAGTTCACCCTTTACTGTAAGCGTCTGCATCCATCTCCTCCAGGGCCACCGTAGGGACTGTGGAAGTCCCAGAGTCTGTGATCATTCCACAGTAACCCAATGCTTCCACTCTTGCTGAGACAGTATCGGGCCGGGCAGCTGATATGTGTGGTGGGGCTGGTTTAGGCCTCTGCTAAAGCTGATACAAACCAAAGTATCGGAAAATGATTTGTTAACTGAGATTCGGTATTTATCTTTTCCAGGGCTTGTTAATTAGGTGATCAAATGCACCTATAAAGTCTTGTCACAAACGTATGAAGTATTTGGAAGGAGATGTCAAACTCTCTCTGGTTCCATCCAGAATTACTCCTACACATATTATATTTCACCACTGGGAGAGCATGAGATATTATTGCTATGGAAGATATCAGCACAGGAAATCAGATTCTGTTCTTTGATCAGCTCAAAGGCAGGTACAAATTTCCCCCAGAACAATTTTGCTAGCTTATGTAAATCTGAGACATTCTAATAAAACAGTAGATGAGAATGGACAAAACACCCCAAACTAGCATTGACAAAATTTATTAGAAATTAACTTAGGAGACTGTAAAAGAATTACATGGATCCTATCAGCATTTATTTTACCAAAACCTTCTAAGAGGTGTATCTTTTCTCCTCATCCACACTTTTTTATCCCTCTTTTAAGTCCCTCTGCCATAAGTGGATCTGGGAACCCTCACCAGTCCTGAAGGTGATGATTCCTCAGTGCCGCAGGAGGTCCCTGCAGTGTTGGCGGTTGTTGGCTTCCCTCCCTGGAATTCAGCTTTTGGCCTTTGTAGAGTTTCCAGCCACTGCCAGCCCCGACAGACAAAAAATAAACCCATATACCTCAAAACTGCCCCAAGCGATGTAATTTATAACATCTAATCACAAAACATCACCATAAATTGGAAACATTTTTTATTTTTGTGAAACCAGACTTCATATATCAGAGAGCTTTCCAATTATTTGCAATTGCTCTCTACAGTATTAAATACCCATTTTACTACATGAACATTTATCATATGTAGTTATTCAACACTTATACTCATTGGTCTTTGTTGCACAATCTTTTGTTTAAATTATGTAGTGAGAAACACTTATCCTTTAAGTTGAGCTGTAAAAATGCTGATGGAGCACTCGTGATTTTTTCTGCCTGCCCGACATGGCTCGTGTTTCTGAAATGCTTTGTCAGGGGCAATATGGCAACTTTTATTTGCTTCTATAAAGAAAAACAGATGTTAAAGTGTGCCATCTTAAGAGTCAGACGGGTATTTAATACTGTAGAGAGCAATTGCAGACAATTGGAAAGCTCTCTCATATGATATATGAGGTCTGGTTTCACAAAAATAAAAAATAATGTTTCCAATTTATAAAAAATAAACCCAGGCATCATTACAGCCTGAGCCTCAGGGCTGGCCCTAGATAGACAAAACTTAAAAGGCTACCCAAGGGTTAGGAATGGGGGGTTTTTTTACCATTTGTCAAACTTTCCAGTGGACATGGTGGTATGCCATGGGACCATCTTCAAAGGAATACACTGTAATAGGGGAGGATCCCCCTCTGAATGTGGATACTCCATCCGGATGCCTCTGAATGAAGACCCCATGCTCCAGAGGCCGATGTAATGAGACCTGAGCTAAGGCTATGCACTGAAATTCAGCAAACAGTTTCTTAATGCAGGCGCTAAAAAAGAAATGTAATTCCCGATGCAGTAAGCAAATGGTATACTGATGTATCAGGAGATAAAATGATGTGCTCAGCACAGGTTGATCGCATGTTTTAATTCAGGTGGTGGGCAAGTTTCTTGAACAGGGTGATGGACACAAAAGTCATGTTTGGTGGACATAAAAGATTTTTATGTGCACAAAACATGATCTATACTCATTTTGTGTGCATAAAATATAATTTAGGAACACAAAAAATGCTTTCAGTGTAGAAAACATGCTTTGTGTGTGCACTGCATGTTTTCTGCCCATAAATCTCGATTACAGCTTCCGGCACCCGGAACTCCTGCTTTTGCCCATAAACTGACACTAACGCTGGAAAATGTATTCCAGCTCTGACCAGAAGTAAAATTTCCAGCACTAAAAACTTGTGAAGCCAGCGCACCTCTGCATTGTGGGGTTAATGCCTTCATTAGCCTGGGGTTTCCCTGCGAGGGTGCTAAGCAATATGCACAGTTCTGCGCGCACATTTCTTTGTGCACACAATTCCTTGCTGCATCGGGAGTAAAGTTTGTGCACAAAAAAAGATACTTACAACTGCGGGTAAAAGCAGGCGCTCTGCTGTGCGTACCTTATTGCATCGGCCTCCAAGATTGCTAGCAGGGAAACCTTGCCTCCGAATGGCGCACACTGGTCTCCATCAGGTGTCGGTGCTGGCACTGCAAGCATTTTCTTAAACTCACAGGTAGGCTGTGCTGATGGGTGAGATCAGTACAGCCAACCCCCACACTTTAAAAATGCTTGCGATGCTGACACCTAGACTAGACAGAGGCCAGTGTGTGCCATTCGGAGGCGAGATTCCTCTGGCGGCAGCATTAATACGTTCGGTGGCACGTGTGCTTAGGATTGCCGAATCCTGGACTAGAGGATATGTTCACACAGATATGGAGAAGGTCGCACAACAATCTTAGCATGCCTCTGACTCTGGCCACTCCTCTGTTCATTCAAAATATGCAATTACTAGGCACACCAATGGAAAACAGAAATACAAAGTGATTATGTGCCACCTTCACCAACCAACGTTTCTGCTCGCCAAATGAAACCTGTATCGTTTAGAATCCATGATTTGGGTTAGGAGCGTGCAATATTTGGAGGGCAATTTTGAAACGGGGCGGCTGCAAGCACATTTTCCAAAGAGGAATCTCCCTGGGGAGTTTCCCGCTGAAGATCCACCCGGCATGCACCCCCATGGGCACTTCTGCAGCTGCGTACCATGTGCCCATACGGGAGCGGGTGCAAAGCCCAGGCTGTAAAATTCTATCTCTGGATGTATTTCCTCTCCCCTGACCTAACTTCACCCCTTTTCCTTTCATGCAGGTCCAAGCGAGCTTGCTGTGGGATGGCGCAAGGCTCTTACCCTCATACAGTGGGGGCCAATTTTCAAAACACATCTTCACGAAGGTAAGCAGTGCATGCCTCTTACCTGTGTATGAACTTTGGAATGGGGCCCCTTAGTGTTTTCTATTTGGGGGTTGCCTAGTAATTTCACTTTTTATATGAAATGCTTGTGGTTTCTTCCACTTCACTTCCACTTCCAGCTTCACCGGGAACTGCACTCTAGAAGAACTCAGTCTTGGTTTTTAACAGGGTTAAGATAGAAAAAGTGTGTGAAGCATTACCAGGGATGGAAGTGACTTACCAAGAAGTAACAGAAAGCTGATTACACAGTTACAGGGAATGTCAGGTTTTGGCTGTCAGTACCCGAGTAGCTGAGGGTGTTCAGCAGTTCTGTAAAATGTGTGTTTCAATGGTAAACAGTTACAATTAGAGTTACTGACACCCAAAACTAACTACGGTAAGTCCAGCTGCTGGAACTGTCAGCATTGCTCAGTTCCCTGGGCCTCCTGTGGCACTGTCATAAACTTAAGAAAAACTCTCCAATTTATTCTCAGGCACCTCGATGCTGGAGGTGGCTCTTCTGAGGGTGACTGCTTGATGAGTTGCCAGAACCCAAAGAGCAAGCACTCACTGACGTTCTTATCTAATAAGAGACACTTCCCGTAGCATCGATTCACTTCTAACGAGGCCTAATGCAATGAATGAATTTGCATACTGTTTCCAGGGTTTTGAAAAGTCTCACAAAACAGAAGTTTCAACTTTTCAACAACAGTTCAACTGTGTCTGAACGTTTTACCACTAGGAAAAAAAAACAGATGATAGAAAAATGAATGTTCTTACAGTGCAGTGAAAAAGTTAATAAATGTTACATTGATCAATCAGAAAGCCATTGCATATTTAATTGTTAAGGTACAAAAGTATCCAATTACAAACAGATAATTGAATTACTTTCCTGAACTGGTCTCCAGCCACCAGGGCAGTCACAGAACTAAACAGCATTCCTCCTTCCCTTTCGGGGATGCGTGGGTGAGGACTGGAACCTGCAGAAAGACTTTCCCATTTTGGGATTTTGGTTGGGTGTTGGAATATCCTATCCTCACCAGCTTGTGGGCCACCCTCATTTTGGGATGAGTTTCAGGGGTGCAGATTGCCACTGAGCACATGCAGTAGTCAGAGGGTTAGGAGCCATTGAGAAGGTTGGTGGAGAAGCAGGAGATCAATCCAGGATCTCACAGCGTAGAGAAGTCTCGTAGGAGAAGATTTTTGAGTAGGTCCTCCAGGCCTAGTTATTTGAACAGGTTTTTGGAAGGAAGAGGTTTCTGAGAAGTTTGGAAAGAAATTTTTTAAATTTTAGATTAGTTCCTAACAACCCTTGCACTGTCCCCTCCCCTCCCCCTCCCACCTGTTTCGGCGCTGACTGTGCGCTTCCCAGGGCTGCTCGCGGTCCTGAGAAGCGCACAGTCTCTATTTCTCTTTGCTGCGAGCGGGATAGGCCCCGCTTGTGGCACCCGTGGCTGCTCTTCGGCGCCCCCTACGGCTCAGTGCCCTAGGCGACCACCAAAGTTCGCCTAATGGACGTGCCGGCCCTGGTTCCTAACCGAGAGAAAGGACCCCCTGGAAGGAAGGGCTGGATCCCTGTTTTTTGCTCCATGCACTCAGTTAACAGCAAGGGAGTAGACAGAATATAGTTATTTTAGAGTTTTGAGACGTGTTTAAAGAATCCATCTCTTTTTGAAACTTGGGGAAGTTTTTCCATTACCCCAAGTGTATGTTTGAATTTATTTATTTTATTTATTTAGAGAATTTTATATACCGACAGCCGTTTGCACATCGTATCGGTTTACATATAACTTATAACTAGTTGGCAATGCCTTTACATAGAACAGGAAAAAGCGTACAAAAACTAACAAAGTAACCTGGATAACTAAGAAACTGTTTACAGGATTCAATGTTATATCGTCCATAATTTGGTTAGAGAAGGAGTCCAAGGAATGGTTGAGTATCTGGGAAGGCATAAGAACATTACAGGATTTGCGATCGAACGAAGGTGGTAACAGTGGAGAGTATTAGAAAAGGTTTTAGCGGGGGGGGGGGGGAGGGATGGTATGAGAAGTTTAACTAATTGTTGACAGGAGGGGAGGTAGAAGCATATTGTTACAGGTAATGCAGAGCAGAGGTACTAGCCGCAGCTCTGTGGGTTGTCAGGAGGGTGGTTCTCGCATAAAGGGTAGGCCTGTAGGAACAGCCAGGTTTTCAGCTTTTTTTGAATTTGGGAGTAGATGTTTCCGTGCGTAAGTCTGGGGGCATGGAGTTCCATAGGGTGGGGCCGGCCAGTGAAAACGCTCTATTCATTGTAGTAGTTAGTTTAGTGGATTTGATAGAGGGGGTACGAAGGGTTCCTTGGAGGGCAGGACGAGTTGGTCTGGTGGAGGTACGAGAAAGTAGTGGGGGGTTTATCCAGTCAGTGTTTTCATTGGTGATGCTTTTATGTATAAGGGAAAGAACTTTGAAAAGGATACGAGATTGTATTGGCAACCAGTGGAGTTCTATGAGGATAGGGGTGATGTGGTCACGTTTTCTGGAGTTAGTAAGGATGCGTGCTGAGGCATTCTGCAAGAGTTGTAATGGTCTGGGGTGTGTGGCAGGTAGGCCAAGGAGGAGTGAGTTACAGTAGTCTATTTTGGAAAATATAATAGACTGTAGTACTGTACGAAAATCAATGAAGTATAGCAGGGGTCTGAGTTTCTTGATGGTTTGTAGTTTGAAGTAGCAATCACTTAGGATAGATTTAATGAAGGGTTTGAGAGAGAGCTGGTTGTCAATATGGATACCAAGACTACGGGTGTGGGAGGGGAATGACGTGGTGGAGGAATTGGAGGAAAACTTTCCTACCCTTATGGGGGAAGGGCATCTTGGACCAGGACACAGTAGACAGAAAAAGGCACCGTGGACAAAGAAACCTACTTCTTTCTGATGTGTATTTTTCTCGTCTTACTTATGATTTTTGAAATCATATCTTGGATATTATTTTTCAAGCTTAAGTAAAGTGTTTTATGACTTGAACAACCAACCTTGGGCTCTGAATGTTTATTCAAGTGTGCCCTTTTGGATCAGTGGACCCCTCACTGTGAGTTACTGTGAATTTTGAGCAAGAGTGAGAGTGGCTGTGCAGCATCTAGGTCCCCGGAGACTCAGGCCTCCTCCGGCCCTAGAGCTGAAGTTTGGTGCAAGAGTGTGTGAGAGGTCCGGGCTAGAACAGACCCAGCCCTGGGTCGTCGCTGAAGCCCCTGCATCAGGGACCCTCTGCCATTCGGGGGGGTTATACGTGCTTGCATGCAGACTCACAGACTGATTAACGAAAGGATTGATACCCTCCTTGCAATGACCCTGCCAGCCACTGAGCTCAGACCAACATCTCCACTGGTGCGTACCTGAATTCAGAATAAAGCACTGCCTGTCATGCCAGTACTGCAGTACAATCCAGGAGCCCCAAATAAAGGATGGGTAAAACAAGTGATATACTATCCGGCATCAACCAGGGTACACCAAACCTCTCCACCTTTCCACCATCACTACTAGCAGGTGGCTCCAACAAGCAGAGTCAGTGCCAGCGTCTAAAATGAGTTTCTTCTACACAGTTTCGTTTTACAAGCAGACCTTTCCGTGCCTGGTCTAATCTGTTTCCTGTGTTGCACCGTGGAACTACTCCCAAGACTGAATATGAAAGAATGTTCTGTTTGCATTCACCACTTATGTCCTGGAGCTGATTCCAAAACTCCATCTGTACGCATTTAATGCAGCATCATAACGAATCCTGGAGTGAAGACGCCCCCCAGAGTCAGATCACTTACTGTAGGATGAATGAAGGTGCCCCTCGCTGGGCTCTCCTACAGTGATCACAAAGCAGCAGCGAGTCCAGAGCGCATGCACGGTCAGGGCTAGATTAGCGGGATGTGAGGAAAGGCGGGGACTCCAAGTGCATGGCTAACTCGGAGCCAGTGAGTCAGGCCTACTAACATGGCACGAAGTTGCTGAAATTGGGCTACCTTTCAGCAAGCAGCCTTTGGGATATCTCTGTAAACAATAGCTCCTCCCATGAGGAAACATCCCAGTAATCTCCAAAGTCATTTCACCTCTGTAAACCGCCCCTCACAGAATCCCTGGAAATGTGCTTTATGCAGAGCCTGGGAATAGTCTTTGCCTTTTAAAAAGCAGTCATCGTCAGTTGTCTCTCTCTCTCTCTCTTTTTTCATTTAGCACAATTTCTCCTGCTGTGCATAGTCAGTAAGGGGGAAAAAAACGTAGGTGTTTCTTCAATAAAAGGTTTCTGGAAAGACAGCATCTTCTCTAGCTTCGAGCTGCTGTTTGACATAAAATCCAATTAATCAGGACCCAGCTGCATCTAAAAGCATCCAGTTAGGAAGAAGGGTTCAGCTAACATTTATTTCTAATCATTGAGGGAGGGGTCCAGAGGAAGGAAGGAAAGAATAGATTTAGATTTTATGCTTCTTTTCTCCAAAGAAAATGAATCACTCCATTTGGGTAGCCCTATGGGCTTTCTTTGCAAAGCCTCCACCCATTGGAAAAAACAGGCCTGGTAAGGCAGGACCCCTGCTGCAGCTGAGCATGAGTGAAAAATGCTGAATTAACAGCCCTACAGATTAACGTCTGCTGCCTAGCTTCAGAATAGGTCCAGTACCGCAGGGCAAGACACACAGACAGAAACAGGCTCACACGCCTCAGCGCAGGAGCAGCGCAGGCAGCAGTAGGACAAGCTTTTCTGACCCTCTGTTCCACCTCATTCCCTTGCCTGACCTCTGACACTGCAAACCCAAGAGCTAATTTTGTGTGTGTTGTGGAGTATGGTGTTCATCTGCCCAGTGGGGAATGGATTATCACCATTGGTTCATTCCACATGAGGGCACAAATGACTACTTTCCAGTTCCTCAATATTTTGCTGAGCTTTTTAGGTCTGGGGATAGCTGGATTCCACCTTAGCATTCCCCTAAGAGTTCAGCTAATATGGCCAAGCCTGCTGCAGACTCGGCCGATGTCCTTCAGGATCCTGTAAGCTGCTAGGGGGCACAGTTGGGACCAGTGGCTTAAATACAAGGGGGGGGTCAGGCTCTGTCTCCATCCGCTCCTTCATCCAGACCCCACTACCCCAATGCATTTTGACAGGCTGTGGCACATCCGTAGGGAAGACAAGGTAGCGCATTGTCTTTGAAACGTGAAGCCTGTTTAGTGTTTGGATCCTGGAATCCTTTTCTCTTCATGGAGTTGCCTGCAGCACCGTGTCCATAGGGCAGTCTTTCATGCAGCCTGGGCTAACACAGCTTCTTAATCATCCATAGGAAGTGAATTTAATTCTCTTGACATTTGAGTTATGGCAAAGAAATCTGGCTTCACGAAGCCTGGGGGTGGGGAGGAAGGGAAGGTACGGGTGTCATTACTGTGAGGAGAAACCCCCGATTCTGAAGGCCTTCTCCTTCTCCGGGCTGATGGATGATTTGGGTTTGCCGGCAGTGCGGGTTAAGTGCTTTCTCCAAGGTGTGCTCTCCTAGGAAGGAAGAAAGGGGAAGAATTAAAATGATAGGTTTTATCAAAATATGAGTCTGAGCTATGTGCACTATGAAGTAAAGCCGTGACAGATTTAGGATTTTGCCGCCCCTGTGTACTGCTGCACACCCCCCCCCCCTTCCCTCAGATAAGGGACGATAGAGCCAAAGGTCTAAGGCACAGCCTTCTTTGCTCTGCTCTGTCAGCTCCCAGCTCACCTCCTCCTCTCATGTTCCTAATTAACAAGAAGAGAAGGGGGCGGATTAGAGCAGTGGGGTTCTCAACCCGTGTGTCACCCAGGGGTGGAAGGTGTGTCACCAAAGATTTCACATAGCAAGCCTAGGCTTTCTATAACAGCCACATGTGCTTGCTGTTTGAGGAGAGTGCAGAGTGAGGAGCTGGCACTTAAAATTCCTCATCACCGCTCCCTGTTGCTGCTTTTTCCTCAACCCTGGCAATCACTGCCACCACCAATCCAAGCCAGAAATGTCACAGCCATGCTGTATCCCGCCGCCGCCTTCCCACCGCACCTCCCCTCAGCTTCTTGGAGTTTGCTTTTCTCTGTATGCTTGTTTATAATTTATGGTCTTTCATTCTGTATTAGATTAGTCAGTCTGCATTCTGCATGTTTGACAGAGGTGAGGGATTCTGCTAACTAGGATGTAGATTCAGAGTAGGAGTCTAGAGCAGCCTGGCTTTCTTTGTTTTTCCAATAGTAAGTGGACTGTGTTCTATATTTGCAGTCTTGCTGTTTCATAGGTAAGGTTATTGCCTTTCAAGTCCGGGGTGTTAGTATTCATGGTATGGCTGGTATTTTTTTTTAGCAGGTTTTCATGTTATTTCACAAAGTGGCTGGCAGGGAAGGGATTCTGAAGTAATATTATTGAGGGGCTATCAGAATTTGGATATATTTTTTTTATGGTGAGTTGAAAGAGGAAATTTCCTAATTCTGTTTTGTATAAACTCCAGAATAGGTCAAAACTTTCTGAGGTTGACAGTGAAATGCATGAGAGTTTCTGTATCGAAAAACTGTTTGCTCCATATGCATATCAGTCCCAGATTTCTCACTGATGCAGTAAGCAAAGATTCAAATGTTTGTGAAAAGAATAACGTTTAATAATGTTATTTTATAAGCAGTTATTGAAATTAAAGAATGTTATCTTTCTCCTGCATCATTTTCAACCATAAAATATCTAGAATTAATTTTTTTTTAGTATAGCTGTCACGCAGGTGAGCATCATCTGTCAGGTGTGTCATGACGGAAAAAAAGGTTGAGAAGCACGGGATCAGAGAGTGTGGCTTTTCTTTCCTGCCTGCTGTGTGCTCCGGCTTCATTCCTCTCTTCCTGTTCCGTGCACAGGACAGGAGGGGAGGAGCTGTAATAGAGAGCAGAGCAGTTCCTCTTTGCTCTGTCCCTTCCGGTCTCGCCCGTCCCCTCCTGCTCTCTGCACTAGGAGGGGAAGGGCTGGAGCAAGAAGCAGATTCAGTACAGTTGGGAGTGGCAGCAAATCTTCAGCCGGCCTGCTGCCCCACCCAGCTGCTCTGATTTATGCTGCCCTACAGGGCGATACAGTAAAGCGCGGCCGCGATTACCCTGTTTCTAACCCGCTTTGTACCCACAATTTGGCTGCGTAAGTCCAACCCGCAATTCACTATCCCTTTTAACCCATCCTTACCGCTTCTTTAAATCAACGGGTAACCCTTTCCACCCGCGGCATGTATATGGTATGTAAACGATCGGATTAGCTATTCCCTGTACTTCCAATTTGGGCGCTCAAGGCACCTTCGCTGGCTTGAGCGCCCAATTGGGACGTACAGGCAGTGCGAGCTCATCATGCCAGAGCGACGGAGCCAGGGCCGGGGGGGGGGGGGTGTGCGGGAGGGGGCGGGGCAGCGGCTCCCCTACCTTTCCTTCCTGCGGGGCAGCTCCAGCTAACCTGCCTGCCTGCCTCCCTCATTCCGCCGCTCACTGCCTCCCCAGCGCCATCTTGCAGCTTGTGACGTGACCCCTGACCCTTGAGCGCCCAAACGCCAGCGAAGGTGCATGAACGCACGTCCAATTTGGGCGCTCAAGCAGCGAAGGCGCATGAGCGAACGCCGTGACCTCGGAGGTCCATCCGGGCACTCAGGTCACGGTGTGCACTCATGCGCCTTCGCTGCTTGAGCGCCCAAATTGGACGTGCGTTCATGCACCTTCACCGGCGTTTGGGCGCTCAAGGGTCAGGGGTGACGTCACAAGCTGCAAGATGGCGCTGGGGAGGCAGTGAGCGGCGGAACCGAGGGAGGCAGGCAGGCAGGCGAGCCGGAGCTGCCCCGCATGCAGGAAAGGTAGGGGAGCCACCGCCCCGCCCCCTCCCGCACCCCCCCCCCCCCCCCCCGGCCCTGGCTCCGCCGCTCTGGCAATCTTCCAGTTGCCTGCCGGTGCTATTTTTTTGGCCTGATGAGCTCGCACTGCCTGTACCTCCCATTTGGGCGCTCAAGCCAGCGAAGGTGCCTTGAGCACCCAAATTGGACGTGCGTTCATGCACCTTCTCCGGCGGGTCTGCTGGAAGCCGCTTTCGCTGCCGGCTGCCCCCGGGAGGCAGGGGAGCCGCGGTGGGCACCTCGGGAGGAGGGGAGAGAGGACTGGGGCTGCTGGAAGCATGCAGTAAGTTTACTTTAGTTACAATTTCTATTTGCTTTAATAACATGTCGAGTCGATTTTCGCCCTGCGCCTTGCTTCGGGAGGGGGGGAGAGAGGACTGGCAATCCCCGATGCCCGAGCGTAGGAGAACCATCCACTTCCTGGTACCTGTCATTTGAAATGACATGTGAAATGACAGGTACCAGCGCACCCAGGATACTGTATAGGCGCTGTATAGCGCCTATACAGTAAAATGGATTGCGCTTCATGGACGCTTCTTGGACACGGCTTGCATTTGCATGCCATTTAAATACGGTATCGAGCGGTATGTGATCCGAACTGTGCGCGCGGCAAACGATGGTGAGCCCGGCACTACCGCACTCTTTCTACCGCGTCCTTACTGTATCGGCCTGCTAGTGTGCCTACTGGCAAAGCCAGGCTTCAGCTGACGTGTACACTGGATGAACCCAATGAGATCCCCTTCCATGGGAGGTGCTTTGTGACCCTGTTCCGAGCATGGCTGCTCCCAGGGATACAGGAGAAAAACTTACTGGGAAAATCTCAAAAAGAATGGCTTGACAGAAGAATCTTTAATTGCGAGAGGGTGATTATTAATGCTTACCCAATGTAATTCTGAAATAGTGCAGAGGACGTAGACAGGACATCTTTTGGCAACTATTTGCTTGTTAGATCATATATCACCACCTGACTCATCGGTCACACAATAGGGAATTCATATTACTGGGTCCTTGGCTCAAGGGGACAGAGTAAAGCTGTGTTAGGCCCTTTTGTGACCTGGGACGCGGCCACACAGTACTCCAAGCAATATGTTGTGATTCCCAAAGAAAATCAGTCTCTTTACTGAAGAAATGTATAATCATGAAAATATTTACAGCAAACCATTCAGGTGCAGGACAGCACAAGGTTACAAATGAACATCACAGTTAGTACAACTTATTCACATAAACCTTACTCACTGAACTGCTGGCAGACAAATCCCCAAGCTGGCCAAACTTTCTCCACAAACCTCTACTGCAGTAGATCTTGGGATGTTGGAAACACCTTTGCTTGTTACAGCAGCTCCCTGCTCCTTATTTCTTTTCCCCCTGCAAGTCCTCGCCATTCTGGCTTTCAAAGAATTTAATTCAGAACTAGAAACTATCCTGGCTTAGGACTTCATTCCAGCGTCGGGAATCCTTCCTTCAGTGGAATCCCAAACTCAAACTCCTTTCTTTCTGCTTTCTATAAGAGAAGCTCCTAACTTCTCTCAGGATTAGCTCAAGACCTGAAGAGCCTTCACGTGGCAGACAGGAGCGAGCTTCTGTAGCTCCTTTCTCACATGGGAAAGCTTAGAGGAGCCCTCTGCTCCTCAGGGGAGAGGCAGAAACTAACCTCTCTAACTCCTTTCCCCACAAGGAGAAAGCTTAGGCTAATGTTCCTCCAAATGGTTCTACACTATTACCTACTGGCTAAACACCAAATCATCACTTCTTCTCAGTACTGGAACATTCTCTATTCCAGGGGTTCTCAGCCCACCCCTCTGGATACTCTCAGTCAGCCCAGTTTTCAGGATATCCACAATAAATAGGCATAATATAGATTTGCATGCACTACCTCCATTGTCTCAGACCATTTATTGTGGATATCCCGAAAAGCCAACTGGTTGAGTGTGTCTTGAGTAATCTGTCTCTGCTATGCATTTCCTAGTCACAGCTTTAACAGAGAGCTTAACTCTGGCCTTACTCACAGAGGAGGCTGCTTCTTCACTCGAAACTTTATTAACAGGTAACACTGGCTTTGCCAGTCGCTAACATTATCCCCAGTATTTTTTCAGCAATGAGCAGTAGGGGGTCGCTTATATATATATCTATATCGGATTCCTCCCCTTTCTATAATCCCACTTTTTAAGGAAGGCTTGTGTGGGATACAAAAATCCCCATGAGTATGCTCAGTCTTTAGTGGTTTGGAGAGGCGACTAGAGAAAGGAGAAAGGCTGGAGATCATCCCTGGCTCTCAAGCATCTTGGAAAAGATAGAAGAAAGGAAAACTACTATTTTTTTTAGAAGACTTTTGGATAAAAATTGATCAGTTTCAGAGGGAAGGACATTCCCCAAGTATCCAAAAGGACTATATCAAAGGATCTTTTTGCCCAGACTACCAGTCATCAGCTGGGATAAGAAGAAGTTTTGGTTTGAGAAGAGAATCAAGAGACTTGAGGACACTTCTGAAATTTGTGCTGGAGTTACATTCTAGTATCCCACCCTCACCAGCTGAGGATATCTTC
The DNA here is from genome assembly GCF_901001135.1 of Rhinatrema bivittatum. Taxonomy (NCBI): domain Eukaryota; kingdom Metazoa; phylum Chordata; class Amphibia; order Gymnophiona; family Rhinatrematidae; genus Rhinatrema; species Rhinatrema bivittatum. The sequence continues at coordinate 453,576,169 of NC_042616.1, forward strand.
TCCATGGATGAAGGTGCAAGAGAAGGGAGAATAGTGAGAAGATCTATAATGGACCATATTTTTTATTGTAATGATTTGTTTGATGTTAGTTTAGATTTTTGTGATTTTTGCCTTGATACTCTTCTTTAAATTGCAGTAAACCAATTTTTTTGAACACGACCTTTGGACTCTGATTTTTTTCTTCCTTTACCCTATGCACTGGGTGAATGATATTGCACTGGAGGTGCATCCTTGGGCCGAGGTGGGGTTGACACTACCCGTAGGAGGGATCCTATGGGTCCCCGCTGACGGACGGAGGCCGGCTGGCGCTTCACCAATACCAGCCCTCATTCCCTGCGGGTTGAGCCTTTGGGTGCCGGGGTCGGCTGGACTTAGGTGGCCTCCATCAGTGGTCGTCGATGGGTGGATCGAGGTCACCCCAGGGGCAGCAAGCAGTGTAGATAACAGTCTGTACTGGACGAGGCGGAGTCCCAGAGACCCGGGTGTCAATAGGGACACAGTCTGACAGAAGGCGCCTGAGCAAGAGCAGGCCGAAGCCTGAATGAACCACGTCCAGGACAAGGGCTGAAGAGGCATCTTTAAGCAAGCTGGGTTCAGGATTGGCGGCAGGCTGGAAGCAGTGGCAAGCAAGGCTGAGGTCTGGATGAGGAGAGAGTCAAATGATGGTCAGACGAAGCAGAAGTCCAGGGCTGGAGAGAAGCAATGGCATGGTCAGGCGATGCAGAGGTCTGGGGCTGGAGAGAAGCAACGGCATGGTCAGGCAATGCAGAGATCCAGGGTTGGAGAGAGGCAACGGAGTAGTCAGGCGATGTGGAGGTCAAACCAGGTTAGCAATCCGAAGGAGAGATGAAGGAACAGGAACTCAGGAACAAGGAAACAGGAACAAAGGCTATCAGGATCAGGAGCAGAAGGAGCAACGAGCACTCGACTAGCGAGGGGACCTGTTGCAAAGGCAATTTGAGAGAGCGGAACCTGGCCTTATATACCAGAGCTTAGCCGACGTCATCATCCGGGGCCGTGGCCAAGTTCCCGCCGCTGGCCCTATTAAAGGAGTGATACTGGTTGAGAGGAGACAGAAAGTGAGTGGTGGGCACAGAGGGGGAGAGCTTCTAGAAAGATTCGTGAAATCATGGCAGACCCATCTCCTGTTAGCCCTTGGTTTTGTCAGAAGAAAACCCTTCATGTACAGAAAGTTTCCAGGTTAACAGGTAGCCTTGGATCTGTAGAGACCATTAGGTCTCCACTGTCTAGTTGGTCCATAGCTTAAGCTCTAGGCTAGGATTCCGGCTCCTCCACAGAGGCCTGGCTGGATTGGTCAGCTCTGCGCTATAAAAGCAGGCTGTGCACGAGGAGAGGTGGGGCATTCTGAGTTGATTTTTTTGAGTTGCAGTTCTAGTGGTAGGAGGGTTGTTGGAGTGCTCCCCATTGTTGGGCCCTACCACCTGAATCTAGGGAAAGTGGAGATTTTGGAAAAATTCTGGGAGAAGAGGAAGAATATTGGAGAGTTTTCTCATACCGGACCATCAGCCTGGAACTAAGGAAAGACTTTGCCCTGGCCAGTACAGCCCAGGTCTGGAACGGATTGTCATGGAGGAGTGGAAGAGGAGTTTTGGAGAAGAGCTGTTGTATTTTTTTCTAAGTGCCTAAGGCGGATGGCCACCCCAACCTTGGGGGGGCAGGATAAGGTGCTGTGATTCCTTCTGCCCAGCTAAGTGACCTGACATGGAAGAAGAGAGAAGGATTTTTTTGTTACTATTTTTATGGGAGGAATTTTTGCCACGAGCTCCTGCCAGCTGAGAAGGAGGAGAGATTTTAGATTTTTTAACACTATTTTGGGGCTTCTTACTACCAGGAGTACAAGTTTTACCATCAGAGAAAGAGATAGGAGATCCTCGCCCACATTCTAGCTCTCAGGAGCGTGGGGTCTTTTTCTAGTGTTTGCCATCCTAAAGGACACTGACCCAGCTAACAGAACTGAGAAAGAGGCACCTTTGGATTGTTTATTTTTGTGTGGAGATAAATTAGAGAATTTTTGTTTCAACAAGTTCTGGAAGAAAAGTCCATAAACCATTATTAAGTTGGACTTGGGGAAATCCACTGCTATCAATTTTTTTGGATCCTACCAGGTGACCTGAATTGGAAACAGGATACTGGGCTTGACGGACCTTTGGTCTGACCCAGGATGACAAATCTTATGTTTTATGTTCTTTCTTGTGAACTGGACTTCAAGTATTTTTGGTTGCAGTAAATTTATGTTGAACACCCCACCAGAGTGTCCAGTGAGTTTCTTCATAAGAACATGCCATACTGGGTCAGACCAAAGGTCCATCAAGCCCAGCATCCTGTTTCCAACAGTGGCCAATCCAAGTCACAAGTACCTGGCAAGTACCCAAACATTAAATAGAGTCCATGCTACTAATGCTGGCAACAATCAGTTGTTATTCCCTATTGATTAATAGCAGTTTATGGACTTATCCTCCAGGAACTTATCCAAACCTTTTTTAAACCCAGCTCCACCAGCTGCTTTAACCATATCCTCTGGCAATGAATTCCAGAGCTTAATGGTGTGTTGAGTGAAAAAGAGTTTTCTCTGATTTGTGTTAAATGTGTTACTTGCTAACTTCATGGAGTACCCCTAGTCCTTGTATTATCTGAAAGACTAAATAACCATTTCACATTTACTCAATCAAGTCCTTTCATGATTTTGTAGACCTCTATCATATTCTCCACCCCCCCCCCCCCCAATCTGTCTCTTTTCCAAGCTGAACAGCCCTAACCTATTTACCCTTTCCTCATATGGGAGCCCTTTATCATTTTGGTTGCCCTTCTCTGTACTTTTTCCAGTGCAACTATATCTTTTTTGAGTTGAGGTGACCAGAATTGCACACAGTATTCAAGGTGTGGTCTAACCATCGAGCAATACAAAGACATTATGACATCCTCTGTTTTATTTGCGATTCCCTTCCTAATAATTCATAACATTCTGTTTGCTTTTTTGACCACCTCAGCACACTGAGCCGATGATTTCAATGTAACATCAGCTCTGATACCCAGATCTTTTTCCTGGGTGGTAGCTCCTAAAATGGAACCTAACATCATGTAACTACAGCAAGGGTTATTTTTCCCTATATGCATCACCTTGCATTTATCCACATTAAATTTCATCTACCTTATGGATGCCCAATCTTCCAGTCTCACAAGGTCCACTTGCAATTTATCACAATCCGCTTGTGATTTAACTACTCTGCATAATTTTGTGTTATCTGCAAATTTGATCACCTCATTCATCATACCTCTTTACAGATCATTTATGAATATATTACAAAGCACCGGTCCAAGTACAGATCCCTGAGGCACTCCACAGTTTACCTTTTTCCACTGTGAAAATTGACCATTTAATCCTACTCTCTGTTTCCTGTCTTTTAACCAATTTGTAATCCGCGAAAGGATATTGCCTCCTATCCCATAACGTTTTAGTTTTCTTAGAAGCCTCTTGAGGGTCTTTGTCAAACGCCTTCTGAAAATCCAGATACACTACATCTATCGGTTCACCTTTATCCACATGATTATTCAATGTCCTTGCTTGAGATGCCCTCAAGCAAGGACATTACAATAGTAAATGCTCCTTGAGAAAGCAACCAAAGAGAAACTGAGAGATTGTGTACTGGTTCCCACCCCCATGGGCCTAGAGTTTACCCTTCTCCCCCACCCCCCAGAATGAACCCTGGCACCCTCGGACAAAGTGGACTATGCTTGGAGAAGGAGAGTTGGGAGTAGAAGTGGCCTCGGGGAAAACTGTGGGCCCCTGCATTGTGGGAGATTCACTGTGTAGCATTAATAAGGTGGGATTGGCTTGACCATGGGAGGACACTGTTTTCTTGACTAATTTCTTTTGCCTAACTTGAGTCGACTTTATTACAGGAAAACCGGCTCAAGAATTTTGGCAGTGCTCTCTTGTATCTTGAGTAAAAAAACAGAAAGCTGTGAATCCAACTTAGGTCTCCCTTGTGGCAGTCCTCAGCCACTGGGAGGGCCCAAACTCTTTCTTAAGAGAAACAGGAAGGTCACATACTACTTTTAAAGGGAATCCCAGCATAATTCCCAAGTTACAAAGAGAAGAAAGATAACGATTACATTTTTTTTTTAAACAGGAAAGATCCAAGAAGATACTTCCAAGCCTAGGTTACAAGGGAAGGTTTGTCACCATGCTGCCCTTAAGCTGTGTTTGTCTGTTATTATAGCCGTGCTGAGAATAACTAATGTGTACTCAGGCACACGCCTTAATTATATTGAAAACTCGCTTTAGAAAATATTTATCTTCCAGCTCTGAACACTAACTTGTTGAATCACAGTTTTGATGCTTTTCTCTTTCAGTTTATTCTGTACGCTCTCTGTCTCGTGTCTAGGCCCTGCTGTTTCTTTGCAAAGGCTCTTTTCCTTGCACACATGCATGCTTCTGGAATATATATTTTTTTTTAACAAGGATGATCATTTCATCCCACCCTGTTCCAGTTCCTTACAGTGGCATGCTCATGTTGATTTTTTTCACTATTTATATTTCCAGTTGGCGTTTCCTCTCTGATGCTTTGAAACAACTACTTTAGCTTTCAAAATGATAACGATATTTATTTTGAAAATTTTGTATCCTGCTCCATCCACAGTTCTGGGCAGGGTAACATCAACATGGCACTTATTCCCACCCCAGTTCCTCAAAAAATCAACTTGTTGGCTGCCCCCACCTCCCTGCGCTGATGACATTAGAAGCCCTGCATCTCTAGACTTGTTATGTCATCAGTACTCAGGCAACAGTGTTCACTGCCCATTGTGAAACAGCTCCAAACTCTCTTTCTTGGCTGGCTCAACGACCCAGTGAGGTGGTGGAGCAGGACATCCAGATTTGATCTCTGAGCCGAACTTCTGCTCCTTCATCTACCTGGAGCTTGAGGGTATGGCAGAAACAGTGTTCACAGCCCCAGGAGAGGGAATCTTGGCCTTTGCTCAGTGATGAAACCCACTGCATGGCTGAGGGCATGAATGTGTGCGTTGGGTTCTAGAGAGAGCTGCGGCCCCTTCTTCTCAGTCACAGAACTGTTGTTGCAATGCCTGGCCTAGATAAGAGGGTGTGAATTAAAAACAAAATTAGGAAAAACCTTGCTTGATTGTGAATGAAGGCTCACGGTGCCATAGCTCAGGAGAACGGAGATGCCTGATGCCTGGGCCCTTCATTCTGAAGAATTCCCTGTTTACCATCTGAAGAGAAATGCGAGGTCCATCAAGCTCTGCGTCCTGTCCCCGACAGTGGCCTATTCAGGTTACAAGTACCCAGCAGGAACTTAAAGCATAGATCCAATTCTTGCTCATTTGGCAGATCCTCCCAGTCTGACCACCAGATGTCCCTGTCCCTGTCATTCGAACATAACCCTCAGTCCCTCCCACCTGGAGAGTCTGGATTGGATGCCTGAAGACTATTTGGCTCAGCCAAGTTAACACACCATGGGGTTCAGTTGAGGAAGGAGTAAAGATATCCTTTTTTTGCACACGCTGGTGGGGCCTCCCAGCTTCAACCAAAGGAGTTTGTTTTAGAAGAGATACCTTCCAGTGCACTCCCTGCCGGGGGATCCTTCTTATAAGTTACAGAGAGATAGGCTTTTAAGCCTGATACCTTTCAGGGGCAAAAGGGCTCTCACCAGGGGACCAAAAACCTGTGAGCCCACTCTAAACCCTAGGTGGGCAAGCACCAGTGATGGCTCCTGCTGCCAGAGACAGTGAAGGCAGAAGAGATATCCAGTTAAAGCTTTAAAGTCTTTTATGGACTGGGATTGCAGAGCTGAGAACTAGCCTGGTCCTGCAGACATTTTCCCCCAAGAGAAGTCCCCCCAGAAAGATCAAAGAGTAACAATGAAAGAATCATTAAGGAAAGAAGAAAAAGAGCAGGAGACCCCAAGCGGATCTCTAAAACCACAGGACCGAGACAGGCTGAGTGTCTGAGAAGAAGATGTCCAAAGGTAGGATTTTTCAGTAAGTTGGGGACCTCCTCCACTAGGATTCCCGAAACAGCCGCTGGGGAAGTTTGTACATTTAAGATCACCATGGGCTGTACCCAGAGGTCTGGTTAAAGGACACCTACCTACCCAGAATAATACCTGTACCATCAGTCAGAAGTAAATTTGCACATCTGGACAATGGACTTTAATTTATGAGTATTAATCAGAAACTTTATTTTAACAATCAGACTTGGTCCTGTCTGAGTCATTTCAGCCTCTCACCCCATGAGAAGCACTTACAGTTCTGACGCACACTGGAGTTCTTTTCTCATCATCTCGGTCATATGCGAGAGCTTCCCCCATAAAAAGAGTCGTCCCCCCGGGGACTGAGAGTCAACGCGGGATGGAAGGGTTAGCCGGAGCAGCCCTTGAAGAAATAAATTAGTTATGTGCCCTAAGGAGTGACAATCCTTCAAAACAAGAGCTACATCCATAAACAGGAATAAGCAGTGGCTTTCCCACATCTGCATGGCTAATAATGGTTTAAGGCCTTTTCCCCCCAGGAATTTGCCTAAACCCTTTATAAACCCAGCTATGATGATTTCACCAAATACTGTGGCAGCAAATTCCACAGTTTAATTGTGCGTTAAGTGAAAGAAATGCTTTCTCCGATTTGTTTGAAAACTGTTCCCTATTAGTTTCGTGGACTGTCCCCTGGTATCATTGGAAAGAGTAAATAACTGTGCCCTATTTATCTGTTCCACCCCACTCAAGATTTTATAGATCCCTATCATACCTCCTCCAAGCTGAAGTGTCCTAACCTCTTTAGCCTTTCCTCACAGGGGTAATCATTTTGTTCACCCTTCTCTGTACCTTTTCCAGTTCTGCTGTATCTTTTTTTTTTTTTTTTTTCAGACGCAATGACGAAAACTGCTCACAGAACTCAAGATGCAGTTGCACGTCGATTGATAAGAGGGCATTATGATGGCTTCCGTTTTATTTTCCATTCTTTTCCTTATAATGTCTAACATTCTATTTGCTTTTTGGACGGCTGCTGCTGCACACTGGGTGGAGGATTTCAAGATATTGTCCCCAGTGACTCCAAGATCTTTTTCCTGGGTGGCGATACCTAATAACGAAACCGCGCAGTGTGTACTTAGAGTATGGATTTTTCTTCCCTGTATGTATCACTTTGCACCTGTCCAAGGTAAGAGAAAGGGGGCACTGAGGAGGGCTTTAAAAAGTGCCCTGCGGGGAACCAGGAAGCTGTCCCTGCCCACAGTCCTCAGTGCAGCTTTTATTTTTTGGTGGGAGGGGGCATGTTTTTAAAGAGGCTTTCACAATACTTCCTGACCCTGCTTTTCCCTGTTCTTGTAAACACATGATAGCTCTGTATCTTGTAGGTGGTATTGTGACAGGTGGCCCTTCAGCAGCTTTCCCTGGCCCTCACAGGCAGTTAGAGGGTCAGGCTGGCTCCATCACCCACGCTGTGGTTTGGTGCAGTCTCCAACAAGGACTTCTCTAGGACTGCTGCCTCTTTTCTCTCTTGCTCTCCTTATCACTCTCATCTCTCTGCTGATATAGTTGATCACATTTTTGCTTCCTTCCTCACCTTTATTCCTTTATTAAAAATGTATATACTGCCTCCCTGGTCTTGGGAGAATGCCCAGATCAGTTTACAAAACTGCACATAGCTCTCCCTTATTCCTGCTACCTAAGTTTCCGGATGTGGTTGGAGGGAGGGAGGGGGGAACGGGTGGAGCTTGGTCTCTCACTCTCCTAAAGCTTCACCCAGAACTCTCTCTTCTGTGTCAACTTTTTTTTTTAATTCTCCCAACTTTATTCAGGCTGAACTGTTGCTGGCAACCTTACCTGTTAGGGGAAAATGAAGCCAGCCAGCAGCCCTGACTATTGACAATTCTGGATTGTTTAAAAAAAAGGCAGCAATGCATAGGTAAAAGAAAAACAAAGAGATGAAGAAAAAAAATTCTCCAGGGATATCAAATCCACCACATGGGCCACGATGTGGGCCACCAGAACAGGCTGAGCCAGGCCTGGTTTTGCTCCGTCGCATGCATGGAAATTTAATCCTTCTGTTAGGGAAATTGGTACCAAATGGGGCAAATATAGGACTGGATCAGCCTGTTGGGGTTGACCCGTGTGAGGTGGCAACCCTACCCACCTATAGGGCTGCCACCAGATTCCATGTCATAAAGAACAGCCTAACCCAATCCTGGTTTGACCCCATTGCCTGAGGGAACTTGTAGTTCTGACTGTCTCATTGATGTACCTAAGAAAATGAGAACTACAAGTCCCTGCATGCAGTGGGGTAACACCAGGACTGTATTAGACAGCTCCTTATGACATGGAGCCAGATGGCAACCCTAAGACAGGCTGAACACCTCAACATGTGCCATACTGTCATAGCCTGTTTTTACAACTACTTGGGTACAGGGTGGGATAGGGAACACTGCAGAGGAATTGCACAGAAAATGAGTAAAAGCTATTAGTAATTTCACCCCCTTTAAAAAAAAAAAGAAAGCAATATTTATATTTTGTTTTAGATTAAATCAAAGTTGACATTTTCTGCTAAGTGATGGTGCCGAAAGTGCTGGGCATGTCACCTTGCTGGAGCCCAGCCTACATTCGTTCTCTCGCTTGTCTAAGTCCCTCCATGCAGAATCAGCATCTCTCTCCTTTATAGTGACCTAGGACTATCTCCCTCCGAGCCAGTTTCCCTTACTGGTGTTACTCTGTGGAAATAAAAAGCCCAGGGTCTGGCTCGGTGCGAGGCTAAGGTCATGTCTGCTTAGGTCAGACCAGCTGCACTGCTTAGTGTGAGATAGGCAGAGACCAAACTTCCAGTTCCTCCACCTCCTTCGTGATGTCAGCCACCCTCAGCAACGGGCCGATACAGAAAGAAGCACGGGAGAGCCGGCGAGCGCCCGCTCAGGCCACTCTCCTGGGCACGCGATTCAGTATCGGCCCGCATGCAAATGAGGGCCTGCGGTAAAAGGAGGCACTAGGGACACTAGCGCATCCCTAGCGCCTCCTTTTTGACAGAAGCGGCGGCTGTCCGCGGGTTTGACAGCCGACGCTCAATTTTACTGGCGTCGGTTCTCAAACCCGCTAACAGCCACGGGTTCGGAAAACAGACGTCAACAAAACTGAGCATCCATGGGCAGATTTTACTTTTTTTTTTTGAAATTTTTTGTTTATTTTTGGGGCCTCTGACTTAATATTGCTATGATATTAAGTCGGAGGTTGTACAGAAAAGCAGTTTTTTCTGTTTTTCTGTACCCTTTCCCGGTGCCGGCCGAAATTAACGCCTGCCTTTGGCAGGCATTACTTTCTGTATCGCGCAGGAATAACTAATAGGCCCGTCAACATGCATTTGCATGTTGCGGGCGCTATTAGTTTCAGGGGGGTTGGCCGTGCGTTTTCGACGCGCTATTACCCCGATACAGTAAAGTGCGCTCCACTGGAGCGCACTTTACTGTATCGGCCCTCAAGTTACTTAACCTCTCCATGCTGGGATCAATGTTACATTTATGGCAGGGGCACTGCAAACGTGTGCACCAGCTTCTAAAGCAGCACATGCCTAGAACTGATAATTCGAGTCTCCCTGGTCTTGGGCACTTCTTGTTACCCAGACAGTGGAAAGCTATGTGCAAAATGTGCCCTAAACTGACCTCGCTGGATAAAAGGTATCCCGTTCGGCTGATTACAGTTCTGAATTCTTTCTAGCAGCAAACTCTGTTTTCAGGTGCCCCCTTTCTCAACTTCCTTAGCCAAATAGAAAACTAATCCCTTAACAATGAAAGTCCTTCTCTGCTGTCAGCGATGCTTAATTATTAACCAAATGGAACAGAAGTCTTCCCTACCATGCATTGCCATTCAATCTCAAAATAGATGCAATGCTTTAGGTTGTTAAGTAGAAGTCTCTTACCAACTGGTTGTATCCATTGCTTTATATCAGGGAGGTTTGGATTGCTCCCCGCTGCCTTTCCAGGGACGCTGTGACTGTATTTAGCCGGGGATCTGGCACTGATGCCATAGGCAGGCTTACAGACACAAAGTCTGCCCTTTGTTTGGCGGTGGCAGGGCTGTCTCTGCGTGCTTTATACACATTTCCCCTGGCGTTTTTCCTTCGGAAGCTGCTGGAGATCCTCCCAGAGAGCCTCCTCACCAGGCCCAGCACCCCACCCTCCTCCTTCTTATTCAGTCCCACGTCGTCCTGCAGCTCCTCAGGGGGCACCTCGATGTTCCCCGTGTACCAGAAGACCCACCAGATCAGGCTCAGGAAGATGACGATGGCCCCCGCGTAGATGAGGAAGTCATAGAAGAAGACATGAGCGAAGACTCCAGTGAGGAGGATCACCAGCCCAAAAACGTCAAAGGCCACCGCCAGCCAAAAGCAGCAAGAGCAACGCCCAAGCCCAACATTGGCGAACACCATAGCGCGATCAGGCAGGGCAGAGCCTAAACTGGTCTTGAAGCAGTGGCGTCTCTGCAAGGAGGAGAGGAACCAGCAGCAGGTGTGCCCCAGTCAAAGTTCATAGGAACGCACTGAGAGAGTTCAGTTTTCCATGCAGAGCTGAGCAGGTGCCTTCCAGGATATCTGATGTTATGGGCACGGAAGTGTACGCTTTCTTAATACAGTTAATATGACTAAAAGTAAATAATTAACTAGAGATCAGATAAGGAAACTCCTGCAAGCAATATTTAGTGGAACAACTGATGACTGCTGGGGACTGAGAATAAGGGAGACAGGCTGCAAAGTCACTGAAAACTTAATCCCAGCCTTGACAGAATCAGAGCCTATTATCCACATGATGGATTCACCAGTAGATTCCCATTTCCAAACCATGAATGTAACGTGGATTATTATACTAAAAGAGCACCTCCACTCATAAACCTCTTTACATCCTAAAGTGACAGGAAGTTAGACACTCCATGCAGATGAATCTTGAATGCTTTCTGGTAGATTGGGTCATGTCTTTGTGTATATTCAAGCTGAGCTCCATGTAAGACTGTATCTCTTGTTTCTCCTCCAGGAAGTGGCAGCCCTTGAAGGGACTCTTCAGAGAGCTCCAGTGAATGCCTCCAGCAGGTGCAGCCTCCAGTTGTGATCTCACAACTGCTACCTGCTACCAGCTCGCCCTGCTAAATCCTTCTCCCACCTGCCTCGCCCTCGCCAGCCAAAGACCTTTTAGAAGCCGCAAGTTATTACTCGCTCTCTGCAGTGGAAGGCAGTTCCCCAGCCAGGTATGAAACTTCTATGCAAGTAGATTCTCTACAGATCTATCTTCCTGCTCCTCAGTACCCAAAGCCCAACATAAATTACCAAGCGGCTAATTGCAGGTTACCTGGTAACCCTGGAGACAGCAGATGCAGGTGACCTCTAGTGGGAGATGTGTGTGTTATACTGAGCATCCATCTCTATACTGAGAGCTTCAAGAAATTCAGTATTGTGGCCAGCATTATTGTTTGTTGTTAGTAAGGGGAGCTACCATGTGGGGAGCTTTTCTTCAGGCTTATCAGAGAGTCCTAGCATCACTCGGGAGTGACACCTTGTGGCCAGACTCAGGTTGCAGGGTTCTAAAGAGGGCTGCGGCTTATTTTCTCTGGCTGAGTACTGGTCACTGCAATCGGGCCAAGAAATGGGATGGCAAGGGTGATATGTGACCTCCCCTCAGGGAAAGGGGGATAAGAGAGAGCCTGCTACCACCGAAATGAACTGCAGCAGGAAGAGGAAGTGTAACATGAGCTGCCACAGCAAGGCTGAAAAGTTTGAGACCCCTACTGTGAAGGTGATCAACTCCTATTATACAGGTACTATCTGACTCCCGTGGAAATTCTCCAGAGCCCCTATGAATTCCCTTACCCTCCAACCCCAGCACAGCCTATCCTCCTTCTCTGAACCCCAGTACAACCTACTCAGCCCCATCACAGGCTACTCCCTCCTCCCCCCTCCCCCTTCGCTGCAGCCCAGGAGTAGCAGCCTGCACACCCCCAGCCCCAGCAGAGTCAGCCCCCCCTAGGCACAGCCTGCCCTCCCACCAGCTTGAGCCCTAACTACTCTAGCCTCCAAATACCGGACTTGTTCTCTGAGGGCTTGGAGCTCTTTGCCCTGAGTGCACACATACAACTTTTCACTAAGTGGTAGATAATCATTCATGTGGCACTCGGTGCAAAAGATTGAATAACCCCCCTCTCGCTGCTGGACTACTAACTGCATCTTAATTTTGTTCAGCTGTTAGCAATTTAAAAATTCTAAGTGAGTAGGGATGTTGAAATTAATCTAAAGTACAGTGGTCCCTTGACATACGAACTCAATTGGTTCCAGAGGGCTGGTTGTAAGTCAAGACTATTTTTTCCATAGGAAATAATGGAAATACCCATAATGCGTTTCAAACCTCCCAAAAGCACCCCTTACCTAACCATTCTATAATAAAAAATGCTTGTATAATGTCTGTAATTACCAAAAACACCTATAATTTCCTAGTGTACTCACCAAAATGTTATAAAATGTGCCTAGCCTACCAGAAACAACAATTTCACCTCCTCCACCAGTTCCTTTACGATAGCTGCATATGGACTCTCTACCTGGGTAACATCAAGCTAGGTTGAGAGAACATTGCACAAATCTAATCTTTGGGTGAGTTTTCTCACTCTGAAGGTCATCAAATGTTCACAAGAGTGCACTGTTCTGTTTGTACACCACATTCTGCATGTCAAAGTGGCCCCTAACCCCTACACTAATACCTACACCTCACCTCACCTCATCTCGAGTAACTAGGTGGGCCTCATATAGGAGTATAAATACCTATCTAGTATGAGGGCATTATGGATAGTCTCTCTCTCTCTCTCTCTCCCTCCCTCCCTCCCCCCCCCCAAAAAACATTTGGTCATAACTCAAGGGCCCACTCTACTTTTAAACTATTGGTTTATCTAAAATTTGGCAGTGATCCTGCAAAGGCTACAATTAATCTAGTTATAACTATCCAGTTATGCACCTTATTGATCCTTGTTTTGAACTAATTCCTTGTTATTGTATTAAATAAATAAATCTGCTGTTAAAAATTTGTAGGAAGTAATGTTTTGGCATATACCCTCTGATCTTCTGCCGCTGGAAAGATGGGGGATGGGGAAGGTGGGTTGTGGGTTCTGAAGCCTAGATAGCTCACAGACAGATCGATACTGTAAAGTGCGGCTGGAGATTCCCCGTCTGTAACTCGCTGTGGGCGCACAATTCGGACGCGTAAGGCGATCCTGCGATACAGTCTCCAGTTTCACGAGTCCTTAGCGCTTCTTGAAACCAACCCGTAACCCCTTCCGCACGCGGCATGTATATCAGAAGTAAACGATCGAATTAGCTATTCCCTCCCATACAGTGACGCGCGCCCCGACTATTGCTATTTTACCCTGCCATTTTGCCCCGCGTTTAACCAGCTAACTTACCGCCTACCCCTACCCCTGCGTTACAGGCAGGGGCAATGGTAGACGGCAAACTTTCCCTCAAATCATTGCACTACACATGCGATTCCTTAAATTAACTTAAAACAATAATGCTAGATCCATATATACAAACATTTGCAGCGAGCCCCGCTTTTGGTAAAGTTGTTATATATATATATATATATATATATATATATAAAAATACCTAGATGTCAGTTTCCGAATCCCCCATCTCCACGTGCATTTATCCAGGTGGCGGCGGGAGCCGGCGGGCGGGTGGGCGCGTGTTTATCCGGGCGGCAGCAGGAGCCGGTGGGCGGGTGGGCGCCCGTTCATCCGGGCGGGCGTGCGTTCATCCAGGCGGAGGGAGCCGGCGGCGAAAGCGGCCTCCAGCAGCCCCCGCCGGCAGTGAATGAATGCACGCCTGTGTACGCCCGTGCAATTTCGGCGCTCAGGCAGTCACATGCCGTGACGTCACGACGCTTGACGTCACGCCTTGAGCACCAAAATTGCACGGGCGTACACAGGCGTGCATTCATTCACTGCCGGCGGGGGCTGCTGGAGGCCGCTTTCGCCGCCGGCTCCCTCCGCCTGGATGAACGCACGCCCGCCCGCTGCCTCCCGCCGCCGCCTGGATAAACGCGCGTGGAGCTGGGGGATTCGGAAAGTGACATCTAGGTATTTATATATATATATAACAACTTTTGTTTTAGTTTTCGCGCTGCGCCTTGCTTCAGGAGGGGGGAAACCATCCACTTCCTGGTACCTGTCATTTCAAATGTCAGTTGAAATGACATTTGGAATGACAGGTACCAGCGCACCCAGGATACTGTATAGGCGCTGTATTAAGCGCCTATACAGTAAAATGGGTTGCACGGGCCTAACGCTTCGCCTAATGCTTCGCAGACGCGGCATGCATTTGCAAGCAATTTAAATAGAGTATCGAGCGGTAGGTGAAGAGAACTGTGTGTGCGGGGAACGAGGGTGCGCCCGGCACTGCCGCACTCTTTCTAACGCGGCCTTACTGTATCAACCTGAGTGTTCTCTAGAGTTCTTTTCCAGGGCTGCTGGGAGACATTTGCAGACAAGCCTTCTAATCTTCTGCTGTTGGAAAGGACACGGGGGCCTGTGAAAGCTCAAACCTAGATGGGTCATGTGCCTTCTAGTTCTCTGCTGCTAGAAACAGGGTGGGGGCTGTGGAAGTTAAAGCCTAGACATTTCAGAGTAACCTATACAGTCCCCTTTGACAGCCTTCTGAAAGGGGATTGGTCCTTTCACTGACATGTGACGGTGAATGGACCAATTGGCAGTAAGTGAAGCAGTGAATACATTAATATTAAGTGCCTTGTACGTGCAGATTACCAAAACGGACGCTCAATTAATAGCGTCGGTTTTATCCCACAGCAGCTAATTTACTGGCACACTATGCACACGCAATATACATGGCCCAGAGTGTGTATATTGTGGGTGTATATTGTGCGCCCCCAATTTTTTTTTTTTACTTCAAGACTTTTTTTTGTGTGGTGCTGTTTTCTGTGTTTCTTCCTACTTAGTATTGCGACAATACTTAGTAGGAGGAACCACAGAAAAGCAGTTTTTTTGTTTTTAAGTTGAGCCCTTGATGCATAGGAAGACTTTACACCTACTCCGGGCAGGCGTAAAATTTGATGGGTTAAAAGTGTGTCTCGGGTGCATGGGGAATAGCCTCATCTACATGGAATTTACATATGATGGTTTATGGTTTATTTTGGTTTTTTAAACCGTCACATCAGTAATAAAACCATCACAACTGTGTACAGTCAATAAAAGCAGAAAATACAATAAAATGATAAATATAAATAATAATGGTTAATATCAGCTAAAATACGAGTGCTATTAGCTATGTGCGATTTTTGACGTGCATTTTGGAGGCGCTGATCCCCTTATTGCATCGGGTGTTATGGACGCATGTCCATTAATACGCACATCCAAGTGCTTGTTAACCTGTGTGCTAGGCTCAGCACATGATAATGCACTGACCTGATAGAAATATATCAAAACAAGAAACATGATGGCAGAAAAAGTCAGTATGGCCCATCTAGTTTGCCCATCTGCCCAATTGATTTAACTTTATATTTCCCATCATGCCCTTAGAGATCCCCTGTATTAATCCCATGCTTTCCTGAATTCAGATTATGTTTTTGTCTCTATCACCTCCACTAGGAGGTTGGTCCATGCATCCACCACCATCTCTGTAAAGAAACATTTCCTCAGATTACTCCTAAGTCTACTCCCTTTCACCCTCATTCCATGACCCCTGGTCCCGGAGCTTTCCTCCTAAGCACATTTAAAGATAGATATAGATATACTGCAGATATAGATAGATAGAACATAGATGACTCAGTTTCAGGTTAGGAGATTTGCATATGATAACCCTGACTCTTACTGCTGAAATACAGTCAAATATCACATTGCAAATAAATAATAGCAACGTACTAAACTGTAGAACTTTGACTACAAGAGGAATTTGTATTGGAAATGTAGTGAAAGATCCTCACCCTGACTGTAAAGGGGAGGGTGGGGCAAAACCCTTCGGCATCTGAGGTGTTTGGGGGGGTTGTGCTTATTTGTCTTTGTTTGTCTTCTCTGGTGTTTTGGTTGTGTGGTTAAAGAAAAGAGTTTCTCTAAGCTGATGAAAATTGCTTAGGAGCCTATGGACTTTACCAAGTTGGCAATCCTGAACAGTAACCAAGCTATAAGAGATGATGAGTTATGATTCTTAAAAACAAAACTCTCTTTCTAAGAAAGAATATTGAGTTTTTTGGGGGGTTTTTTGGCTGTGTAGAGTTAGACTTGGGGATACCAGTGGTGCATCCATAAGCTGATGTAATGCTCTGTGCCCAATTATTTTGTGGGGGTCTTCCTTAGTCAAGGACCTATCTGCTGCTTGGCACCCAATGCCTCCACCTAGGAAAGAAGGTATTGGTGGGTGGAGTTTCTCTCCCATCACCCCAGGAAAACCTGGGAAGCAGATGTGACTGTACATAGGGCTGGCACTAATATGTACAGGTTTTATTAGACTGCACAAGTACATGCATTTCTATATGATATGTATTTATTTCTCCATTTGTTTGTTTTTATATACTGGCGTTCAGTCTGAAATATCACATCGACGTACTACTGTGCAACTGGGATTCTAAGAAGACGAAGGCATCTTATTTTCCATTGTAACTTCATATTATTTCTTACAATATAACTTAGAATGAAACAGGAGCAACAATATAGCTTACAGTGTAACAATATAATACAATTTAACTTACAATAGAAATTAGAAGGAAACAGCAGCAACATTGTTTTCAACTGTCTAGCTTAGAGTAACATAGAGTAGAACAATTTTGACATTGCATAGAACAAGTGTCTACAGTTTGACATAGAGTAAATTATAAACTTTAAATAAGATCAGGAGACAACATTGAGGACATTCAAGTGGAGATGGGATTGGTTATTACTATGTATATATTTGTATTAATAGGGAGTCAAGGGGTCCTGGAATTAGCGAGGTATACGGCGCTGCTGGTGGGATAGTTGGGAGCGTAGGTATGGAGGAATAACTGGATGGTCAGATGGGGGAGGATGTTCATCTTAGGGCAGTTGGTAGATGGGCATTAAGTACATGTAGCTACATATGTATGGCATTGTGTACCAGGACTTTTTTTTACCCCATTTTGTCCCAGTAAAAGGAGGGAGTGTCTGTACTCAGCAGTGTCCCTCTTGCTGGCTGCTGAAAAAAGACCCAGTGGCTGATACAATACCACTCCTTTCCCCTCAAACCCTGCCTGATTATTCAGGCTCAATATCAGCCAGCAGCATGGGAGGGGGGGGGGGGGGGGAGAACGGTATAGAAAAGAAGAGTGCACTAGTGTGGAGGGTGAGCAGTCACAGACCATGGAGATGTATTGAGGCAGAGTGAAATGAAGAAAAGTGAGATGAGAGAGAGAGAGAAACAAATATTAGAGAGACCAATGGAAAGGGAGAAATGAAGAGATGTGAAGGAAGAGCAACCTATAAAGAAAAGAAAACCAGGAAAAGGAGGCAGGAGAAGACCTATATAAGATGAAAGCAGGAAAAAGGATGAGAGCAGTACAATAAGGAAATAACTCTCAGACAACAAAGATAGGAAAAACTGTAGATTCTGGTCTAGTTATTGGAAGGGGACTCTTGTTCCGCACTTAGCATTTGGTGCATTTAGATTGTAGTAGTTACTATTTTTGACACATTATCTGGATGCGAGGTAGAGTGGGGTGGAGCAGGTTATCCCAGCTGTAAAACGTTCTCCTTCCTCTCTTGCCATATCCCTGAAGTCAGCGTTGCTATCTGGAACAGGGCAAGCGGGGGAGAAGGGTAAGGACAATAGTGGAGGGTTCGGACAAAATGGAGAGGAAGTGGAGATCCAAGCAGGTGATGGAGAAAAGAGATGGATATAAAAAAAAAAGTGATGGAGAGAAGTGAAAAAGCAAACAATGAATGGAAATGTAGGGTGTAGGGCGCTGAAAGGGTAATAGAGACAAAAGGGAAGAGAGAGATTGCAGGACTTGATAGATACGAGATTACCCCATTTTATTTTATTTTTTTTCACTTCAGTTCCTAGCTGTGATGACCGAGCTATACCTGAGTGGAGGTATTTAAAGTGAGAGAAATCCCCCATATAGCAGTGAATGAAGGCAGAAAGGAGCAGGAGCACGCTGCCGGGCCATTAAAAAAAAACAAAACCAAAACAGTATTATGTAGATGTCAATATTAGAAAGACATTAGGAAAGATGTGCAAACTGGCCTGATTCCAGTACAGGGCTTACAGTAACTAGCACAAAATTTGAACTGGAAATCAGGGTTTTGGGCATAATATTTTTATGCTGTGAAATAAATTACAGAAACTATTCAATATTTGGCTAAAGAAAGAACTCTGTGAGTATTTTCTAAGCAACCATCATACTTGGCCACAGTGAGCTGTGGCTTATATGTGCAAGCTCGTGTAGCTACTGGGCTTGACTAATATCGGTTGCTGAGAAATCAAGAATGCTGACACTGTGTGCGAAAGCAACTACTGTGTAAGCACTTATCTGGTTCCACGTTTGACAAGATGGTATGTAAAATCCTGAAGTGCTGCTCCAACACTGCGGTGTTTCGGAGTGTAGGACTCCTTCCTCAGGGACCCTTCAGGTAAATATATACTTATGGTTGAAGCCTTTTGAGGAAGGAGTCCTACACTCCGAAACACCGCAGTGTTGGAGCAGCACTTCAGGATTTTACATACCATCTTGTCAAACGTGGAACCAGATAAGTGCTTACACAGTAGTTGCTTTCGCACACAGTGTCAGCATTCTTGATTTCTCAGCAACCGATGATTAGTCAAGCCCAGTAGCTACACGAGCTTGCACATATAAGCCACAGCTCACTGTGGCCAAGTATGATGGTTGCTTAGAAAATACTCACAGAGTTCTTTCTTTAGCCAAATATTGAATAGTTTCTGTTGTTGGATTTTTTGGCTATTATTGAGTCCGTTATACCACTATTGTGAAATAAATTACTACAGTGTTTTCGGGTTCCCCTGCCTAAACAGAAGGTTGCGCTTGAATCTTTGTGGTTTCGCCATTATCGGGTGCCTTTCATTCAAAGCGGCATGAGCCAACACAAGGGGCCAGTCCTGTAATGCCCCCTTCAGCGGCACAGGGTCAGAGGTCTGCCAGCATTCTCTTTGCAGGAGCTCTGCCCTCTTCCCTTCAGCACCAAAAATGGCCTAAAATACCAATCGATGCATCAGACCCATCCATGACAAGTAAGGTCTCTACCCCATTGTAACCAGGGGATAATGCATAGAATGTATTCATGTGCTTGTGCTGTTGCTCATGCTCTCAGTCAGCAAGTGATTCCCCATTAAGCACATATCCGCAGCTTGTAAATTATTTTACAGATTGCCACTGCTTAAGAACATAAGAAATTGCCATACTGGGTCAGACCAAGGGTCCATCAAGCCCAGCATCCTGTTTCCAACAGTGGCCAATCCAGGCCATAAGAAACTGGCAAGTACCCAAAA
Organism: Rhinatrema bivittatum; assembly: GCF_901001135.1. Classification (NCBI taxonomy): domain Eukaryota; kingdom Metazoa; phylum Chordata; class Amphibia; order Gymnophiona; family Rhinatrematidae; genus Rhinatrema; species Rhinatrema bivittatum. Next base: position 453,595,684 of record NC_042616.1, read on the forward strand.
ACTAAGTCTATTCCATGTTACCGTTGCTAGTAATAGCAGTGGCTATTTTCTAAGTCAACTTAATTAATAGCAGGTAATGGACTTCTCCTCCAAGAGCTTATTTAATCCTTTTTTAAACACAGCTGCACTAACTACACTAACCACATCCTCTGGCAACAAATTCCAGAGTTTAATTTCAGATACTTGAAAGATGTTAATGATCAAAAGACAACGACAAACCTTTTCCGAAGGAAAAAAATCAGCAGAACCAGGGGTCACGATTTGAAGCTCCAGGGAGGAAGATTCAGAACCAATGTCAGGAAGTATTTCTTCACGGAGAGGGTGGTGGATGCCTGGAATGCCCTTCCGGAGGATGTGGTGAAGACCAGAACTGTGAAGGACTTCAAAGGGGCGTGGGATAAACACTGTGGATCCATAAAGTCAAGAGGCTGCCAATGAAGAGTGGGTGACTCGCCAGAATGATGGCTACTGCCTGGAGTCAATACCCTTATTAAATAAACATACACAGGCTTACGGTGACTCCAACATCGCTCTAAGCTTCAACAGCAAGAGGAAATGTGGAAAAAAGGATTCACACTCACAAAGAGGGGAGTAGCTGGCTTGTTACGGCGGTTACTACCCCAAATCAAATAAGCCTGATACTTCACTTTCAATGCATATACAGCAAAGTTCTCTGATTCAACGGCAGGGGAGAAGAAAAACTGATACTTCACACATCCAGCAGAGCTCTCTGCTTCAACGGCAGGGGAGAAGAAAAGAGGGTTCGCACTCACAAAGCGGGGAGTAGCTGGCTTGTTACGGCGGTTACTACCCCAAACCAAATGTGCCTGATACTTCACTTTCGATGCACATCCAGCATGGCTCTCTGCTTCAACGGCATGGGAGAAGACTTATACGTCACGCATATCCAGCATAGCTCCCTGCTTCAACGGCAGGGGAGAAGAAAAACAACCAATAAGGGCTAATAACATAGTCTGGGTAAAACAAATAAGCATGGGTGCAGCTTGCTTATTGCGGCGGCTACTACCCCTAACGAATCAAGCTAGATATTTCACTTGGATGCAGCTCCATCACTGCTCTCTACATTAAAGGTGGGGGTGGAAGGGAAATAGAACCAAGAGCTAAGAGAAACAGATAAGTATGAGAGAAAATATGTGTGAAGCTTGCTGGGCAGACTAGATGGGCCATTTGGTCTTCTTCTGCCGTCATTTCTATGTTTCTATGTTTCTATAATTGTGCGTTGAGTGAAGAACTTTCTCCGATTAGTTTTAAATGTGCCCCATGCTAACTTCATGGAGAGCTCCCTAGTCTTTCTATTATCTGAAAGATTAAATAACTGATTCACATCTACCCGTTCTAGACCTCTCAAGTTTTTAAACACCTCTATCATATCCCCCCTCAGCCGTCTCTTCTCCAAGCTGAAAAGTCCTAACCTCTTCAGCCTTTCCTCATAGGGGAGCTGTTCCATCCCCTTTATCATTTTGGTCGCCCTTCTCTGTACCTTCTCCATCGCAATATATCTTTTTTGAGATGCGGCGACCAGAATTGTACACAATATTCAAGGTGGGGTCTCACCATGGAGCGATACAGAGGCATTATGACATTTTCTGTTTCTTTCCATTCAGTTTTAGTGTCCTGCATAGAGGTTTTCCCCCGACTCAGCCCCTCTTTTCCTGCGATGAAATTTGCTTTCGCCTCTGGTCCACAGAGCTTTCCCATTGGCTGCTGCTGTCCCAGACAGCCCTTCTCACACACTGCTGCAGTCCCCTTGCTTAGGTGAGATTTTTTTTTTCTGGCCAGGCAGGAAGGCGGGAATCCTGGACAGGGACAACAAAAGGAGGACTGTCTGGGAGAAAGCACTACATGTGACCACCCTAAATCAAAAGTTGTGAGATTTTATGATCCAGGGACATTTTGGAACTGGAAAAAAACAAAGATCTCAGGACGTACTTTAAAAGGAGTTTTCTGCACTTGCTAAATGCAGGAATTACTCAGGCTCTGGTCTTATGGGCTCATGGCACATGCGGAGCATAGAGAGAAGAAAACTCGAGCTTGGTGCTTATGTTGGTCTCCTTTTGCCCTGCGGTATGTTAGCTGTAATGCACCAGCGGAAGTCAGGCTGGCTTTTTCAGTGCCTGATGATGTCACAGTGAACTCTAGTTTTACTAAGAGAGATGAAGGAAGCCAAAAAAAAAAAATAATTAAAATGCAACCATTTGTATTATAAAAAGCAAACATACAAGGTTTTTGACCCAGGGCATGCTAAGTACTTCAGGGTGTGAAGTGAAGGAATCCAATGCCCTTCCAAGCTGTCTCACAGCAGGTTTGATCTAAGAACTCAGGCCTTTAATGTCATTCATTGCAGTGTATCCAATCCTCTATTTACCTTTGTAATTTGTTTTAGTTTATAAACAGTTAGATGAGACGGTCTGCCCAGCCTCATCCCCCCTTTTAACCAGTGTGCTGGGATATAGGATTCTTTGTTAGCCATGACTCTGGCTTTTCCTCCTCCCAGTTCAAGTGCCCCTGTTTTATTGTAACTTTTATTCACTTTTTCACTCTTCGCCTATTGTTCACGTTGATGTTAATGTTATTGCACCGCTGTTTATTGTAAACCGATATGATATGATTGGTATCATGAGTGTCGGTATAAAAAAAGCCCTAAATAAATAAATAAATAAATAGAAGCTGCTAAGGCAAACTGTAGCAGCTATGGGCAAAACACATAGGCTCCAATTCAAGATTTGGGCACAAAAGCCTGAAAGATCTGTTTTCCTGCAATGTCGAAGCAAGTTTATTTTCCTGCAGCTGTGCCTGAAACTGCTAAAGTTTAAGAATCAGCCACGTCACACAGCACGTTTTTGCCCAGGTTATTCCTGTTCCTGAAGTGGTGGGAAATTCAATCCCAGGGCAAAACCAAATGAGCCATATTGAATTATGTGCAGGGGACCCCCTTGCTCCTAGTTAGGGAATACATGGTATTGGAGGGATGATTACATTCCAGAGAGAAGGAGAATAATTTCTAGCAATGCCAAATTTTGCACGCAATGTCTAGGTTCTGCCAGTAGGTGGCAGTACATAAGCCCTGTTAGGGACATTTTTAGCTTTGAGCTTGCCTTCTGAGAGAGGAAGCAAGGTCCAGTTGTCCCAGTAGAGAGAAAAGAAGGTGATGAGGAGCTAGTTGGGGAGGGAGTTATCTCCCTGGTCTCCCCATTCTGCCAGGAGGAAGGTTCTGAAGCTGTTAAAGCTCTCTCCAGCTTCAGATCCGTATCTCGTGCAGGAAGAATTGCTGAAGACATGAATCTGAGGAGGGCAATGTGAGTAGAGAACAATTCGTGCTTTGACCAACTGGGGTCTGATGCTGGGGTCTGATGCTGCTCCTGCTCCAGAGCAGGAGCAGCATCAGACCCCAGCATGCATTTGAAAATGTCTGATTTGAGTGAGTCCCTGCCATGGGCTGTATCTGTTCTGACCTCCCAAACTGAGACCCTTTTACCCACAGCATTCGTGAGTCAAGCCTGTCTGTAGCAGCAAAAGAGGGAAGAGAGGAGTGGGCTTATTGGTTGCTGTCATCTGCTTGGATGTTACTATCCATAGGAGAACTGCACCTGAATTTTCACGTGATCTGCCGTTTTGAAGAAACTGTAAACGAAGTGCAAATTTTCTCTTTGTCATTTTTCTCAATAAAGAGACTTTGTTTGGGAGCCACATGCGCTGTGCCTCCTGTGCTGATTAATCTGCCAGCTTGACCAAGAGCAGGGAGACTCTGAAACTCGCCAGAGGGCCTAACAGAGCAATTCAGTCCCAAGTGAAAAAGAAGCAGTACATAGATGGATCTTTATTATTTTGTGAGGCTGAATGAGCCAGGTAGTTGCATGTGGCAAACAAACTGACTTGTGGGAGGGGAAGGGAAGGAGGATTGTTTGCTTTTGCACTTTTTTTTTTTTTTTGACTCTGCTGTTGTCTGAAATTTAATCCTGGTCCTTTGTTGGTTTTGCCCCAGCTCTTGTTTCCACTGCAATTTCCCAGCTGCTGGCAGAATACACATTTCTACCACTAGGGCTCATACTGACATTGCTGTCTCCAAGGTGACCAGGTAACTTCCATAGGGCTAATGGGAGGGGTTTTCTTTTTTTTTGTTGGTTTTTTTTTTAATTGCTGCTCAGTTTGCACAGGTAGACTAGACAGCTGGCTACATTGCTCTTGGGAGCTGGTGGAAGATTACACATTCATAGAAAGTTAATGCCTAGCTGGGGAGCCGCTTCTCCCTGTAGAGAGCGAACAATAACTCGTGACTTCCAAGACAACTCTGGCAGGTGAGGATGAGAGTAAGAGGAAGGCGGATGGGAGAGGCATTAGCATGGACACCTGATGGCAGGTAGCCCGGCCCCTGTTTGCTTCTCTCCTGTTGCTAGATCAGAGCTGGAGGCTGCACCTGCTGGAGACATTCACTGCGCAAGTTCCAGAGAGCCATTTGGATTCCTCTCCGGATAGTCTCTTCCAGGGCTGGAACTTCCTGGAGGAGAAAGAAGACAGATAGACAGAGCACGGACATCGCACTGACCGATTTCATTGGAAATGCACTGTGTGTCTCCTCTTAGCACATGCTGGTGCTAAGAGCAGTGTGGACAGGGTGGCTGGAATAGGGCAGTAACTTCTGAAGGTTGTGCCTTGCTTAGAAGTGAGATTTCGTAGATAAATCATTACAGGTGCACGGGCTTTTTTCAAAAGATAGTCTGTAATCGAGTTTCCACCCTGATGCTGTTAGGGAAGGAGGCAAGTCTGGTCACATCTCCAAGAAGCATACACCTGCACACAAATCTTTGCTCCTGCTCCCAGCAGCTCTGAGCATTTCCGACCGATGCCGTTTGCAAGCAGCTCTGCTATTTTTTGGATGGATTAGCTGCCCTTTTTCTAGGCACTCCTTTGAAATCTGAGGCTGGTTTTCTCTCCGCTAACGGAGGTGCAGTGCTGGAACAACGCAGGTGTCTACGCCCTTGCCATGGCATTCATCCGTGCCAGGCTGGGGCGTTGTTCTTCCTGTTTCTGGCTGGCAGTGGCCTTTGACATTTTCGGGCTGGTGGTTCTTCTCATCGGTGTCTTCATCAATGTCTATTTCTATGATTTCCTCATCTACGCGGGGGCCATCATCATCTTCCTGAGCCTGATCTGGTGGGTATTCTGGTACACGGGGAACATTGAGGTGCCCCCGGAGGAGCTGCAGGACGATGTGGGCCTGAGCCAGAAGGAGGCGGGCGGAGTGCTGGGCCTTGTGAGGAGGCTCTCCGGAAGGCTCTCCAGTAGTTTCCGAAACACAAAAAATAGTTCCCAAAGTTACATTGACTTCCCAGGCACCTCAGGACAAAGCAAAAGCTTTGGGCCAGAAGCTCTATCTATGGCATCAGCACCCCAGGTGAAAACAGTCTCAGCTTCTCTGGAAACAGAGCGAAGGGGGCAGAGCTCTCCCCGAGAGATCCATTCCTCCCCAATATAAACCCCCTGAGCAGCTGTGCAGTGAAAGGTAAGAAGCTTACATTTTACATAAAGACCTACTGTATGTATTAATTTCTTTTTGTTATTTAACCTTTGTGTATGAGTTAGATGACAATACAAGTATATGGCAGGACTACACTAGACAAGAATCTCCATAATGTACAGCAGCCATCTTACTGTATGTTTTAAAAACTGATAAACAGAAAACACAAGTAAAGGAACCAAACGAACTGCAGCTTAAATCTAGAGAACCACTGTGAACTGTCCAGTGTATAACAGGAGCTCCCACATCCACACGGAGTATCCAAGACACACCTGGACAACATATTCATATTATGTGAATTGGTATTCATGAGAAAATGAAGGTCACATACAATGATGGTTTGTTTTCACTGTTTTTCTGTTCCTTGTAATCTAAAAGCTGTATACGGGAAGCAATAGTAACATAATAAATGATGGCAGATAAAGACTAAAGTGGTTCCATCCAGGCTGCCCAGCAAAGGTGTTCAGGGTCTAACTGCGACTACTGTGCAGGTTATCTTCTCACCCTACCTTTCAGTTGCAGGATTGCAGCTTCAGCCTCTGTGGGGATTACTCCCTTGTAGGGATATGCATTTGTTTTTAAAATGAATGGTAATCTGAACGGAATGGGTATTTTCATTTTTACCCTGAAACGAATGCACAATCCCTCCAAAAAATTCTGAGACTCTTCTGATTCATTCATTCCAGAAAATAGTGGGAAACCAAGGAATTGAAGTTTTCCATTCCTGCAATTTCCAATACTTTATGTAACTGTCGCTCTCCTCCTGTGTCCGTCCTCACTGAGCAAGGAAAGAGAGAGCCATGTCTGACCACACCTCTCAGCCCCAGGTCTGTTATGAGCAGGGGGGAAGCTATAGTTCAAGGCCCCTGGGATTCAGATGGTCATTCAAACAAATGAAACGTTCTTCACAATGGATGTGGTGTTCCAACAAAATAAATGTTACTTAACATTCAGCTTCTTCAGGGATAAACATTTGTCAGAATACCTTTCCTAGGAGATGAATGCATAGCATCAATCTGTACATTCACAACATCACTCTCTCAGGATCCCCTTTAGTATTTTCTGACCCAGTATCTCCTAGTGAGTTGGCTTTAAAAGTTCCTTTACTTTTTGGGACACCCCTTGATACCTGACATCCAGTGCTTTGGTCTGCTGCATGGTAGGACAGTCTCCTCTCCTTACTTTTCCTTGTTGTACCTCAGGGGTGGAGAACCTCCCACCTGTGGGTCACATTTGGCTCACAGGTCAATCATATCCAGTCCACATCTCTTGCTCCTTCCTGCTTCCCTCACCTGAATCTGTGTGTGGTGAGAGCAGAGCAGGAGCTCATGGCATGTGGCCTGCACCTCTCCTCCCCCCCTCCCCCCTCCACTCAAATCAGCTGTTAGTGGGAGCAAAGCAAGGGCTCTTGCCGAGTCTCTTACTCCTCCCAACCCCCTTCCTCGCCCCTGAATTAGCTGTTTGTGGCAGGAGGCAGAGCAAGAGCTCCTGTAATATCTCCTAGTCTCTCTCCCAAATCGGCTGCTAGTGGCGGAAGCAAACCAAGAGCTCCTTCTGTGCCTCATGCTCTTCCTACCCCTCTTTACCTCTGGAACTGGCTGACCCCTAGGAGGAAGATGAAAGCTCTGTCCACAGAGAGGCAGTAAAATCATTAGAAGCAGAGCTGAGAGGGGACCATCAGAAGGGGCAGGCGAAGCAGGCTACCACGTGGGGTGCCCACGCTCCTCATCTAGGGACAGGCACTCCGTGTCGCAGCAGGAGCTCCTACACAGCCACTGGAATGCAACCCACGTCATCTCAGCGGGGTCCAGGCCAGATGCATCATCTAAGGGAGCCTGTTCTCTGCCTGATTCCCCCCCCCCCCCCCCCAGAGTGCTGCTTGGCCTGGTGACAAGCTTGCTTTTCTCTCCCCCCTCCCAATTCCCTGGGCTCAGAGGGTCCCCTTTCTCCCCCAGAAACAGCTAATGCAGCCCCCATAGGGTCTCATGACTGCTAATATAACCCCTCATCTATAAAAGGTTTCCTACTCCTGCCGTACCAGACAGACACACTTGCTTTTCTCCCTCTACAATAATGCCTGGGTGGCACTCGACTAAACTGATTGAACAAATCAGGGTGTGAACGCCTTTCCTCCAGAGATGTCAGTGGGCAGATGACTGGTTTCCAGATGTGGTACTGGTAAACCACAAGAACACAGAACTCTAAAACAGGACTCTCTTCTGGTAGGAACAGAAATCCTAAGGGTAAGAGCTATCGTTTGAACAAGGGGAACTCTTACACCTTCACCAGTCCTTTTCCTTAGGACTGGAGAAAACAGCAAGGGGGAACATTTATTTATGTGTTTATTTTGATTTCTTTGACACTCATTTCCAGAGTCTCTGAGAAACTTACAAATCAACACAAAAGAGAGGTTCAATAATTCCTTTCTCTCTTCTGCTTTCTAAACTCTATCCCCAAACAATCAAAGAGAAAGAACTCACAAACTGCTTCTTTTGGTAAAATAACTTCCCTCTGGACACACCACCAGATCATATACCATCTGTGACCCTCCTGAAATTCACATACTAGAGAGAGAGAGAGGAAACATGACTGCACCCGCCTTCTGAACTCCAACTCCTACCTTCCAGAACACTCTAGAACAGGGCTTCCCAAACCTGTCCTGGGCCCCCCCCCCCCCCCCCCAGCCAGTCGGATTTTCAGGCTATCCACAACGAATATGCATGAGATAAATGTGCATGTCATGGAGGCTCCGTATATGCAAACTTATCTCATGCATATTCGTTGTGGATATCCTGAAAACCCGACTGGCTGTGGGGGCCCCAGGACAGGGTTGGGAAGCCCTGTTCTAGGGGGTCTCTATACTCACCACTGCAGTGTTTCCCAGCCCTCTCCTGAAGGCACCCCTCGCCAGTCTGATTTTCAGGATTTCCACAATGAATATGCATTACATAGATCTGCATGCCCTGGGTCTCCAAAGTATGCAAATCTATCTCGTGCATATTTCTTATGGATATCCTGAAAACCTGACTGGTTAGGCGTGCTTCCACGAGAGGGCTGGGAAACACAGTTCTGGACTGATCTACTAAGGCAACCTCCCGAAAGGGGCGATCTAGAAAATGGGTCAGATCACTTACCTACACTGCAGGACATGTCTAGTTTATTTATTTATTTACAGTCATTTATATTCTGCCACGCTCCAGATAATCTGTTCTGGGTGAATTACAACATAACGCACACATAATAGAAACCAGGACATTATCTAAAAACAGTAAGCTAAGTCATTAACAGCAACGGCATCTTAATCATTCTCAAATGGTTCCCGGAACAGAGAAGCCTTTAACCTGTTTCCTGAAAACTCTGTTATCCTTTAGCTGAGGATAAACTACTGCACAGGGCCGGTGCCACCCAGGAAAACCCCATTTCCTGGTCACCTGCAGCCAAGCAGTTTTTACTCCTGGGACAGTTAACCAGAAGAGTACTTCCACTGATCGCAAGGCACGGGTCGGTACATACGGTGACACTAAGGCGACCACCTACGCGCGTCCGCGGGCCTCGCGCGAGCAACGCACGTGTTAAGAAGCCACGCGCCACGAGCGTACGTACCCATATGTGCGTCAAGAAGGAGGGGGCGGGGAAAGGGCGGGGCATGGGAGCGCGTCGGCTGGTTATCCACTTAATATTACTTCTGGCCCTAATGAGGAGTGAGTCTGGAGAGCTGGGGTTTTAGGGCGTTTAGCCCAGCGTGAGGGTTTGGAATCAAGTGGGTGCAGGATGAAGAACCAGAAGGGTCTTGAAGGCCTCGATATGAACTGGGCAAACTGGTGGACTACTTGGAAAAACTCTTTTTTTTCCTCTTGCGCGAGCATGTTTAAAAGCCGCCTGCATCCGCGCGTAAAAGCCGCTAAAGCTCTAGCCAAAATGCGTGCAGGAGGGCTCCTTTAAAAGAGACACGCGTGCTTGCAAGCAGAATTTGAAACTGCAGTGCCTCTCTGCTCGCGTGCCAATGCGCCCGTTTATTGGTGCACGTACATTCCTTCTAAAATTATCCTGTGAATCACGTGAATACTCTGGCCCTTCCCCCATGGATAGCTTTAAATGTTAAAGATAGCAGCTTAAACTTCAGCCTTTGGGTAACTGGCAGCCACTGGGAGAGATATGATCTCTTAATGGGATCCCAGTTATCAGAGGGGCAGCTGCATTTAAAACCAATTGTGAAGCCTTTAAAGGAGATTGCGGGAGGACCCATATAAAGGGCATTGCAATAATCCAGAGTGGAAAATTCAAGAGCCTGTATAACTGCCCTAAAATCATCCTTTTCTAAAATAAACCTTAGTCTTCGCAACTTGTGAAGCTTCTAAAATCCTGATTTAACCACCCTCGCTAACTGCTATCAAAAGGAAAAATCCAAATCCATCTGCACCCCCAAATTCCTAACTGAAGTTTGATTTTTTTTCCCTAAATCATTTTTATTAGGTAAGACGTGGAATCCATAAGCCAGATTGTATAACAATTTAACCTCCAAACATCCAAAGAACAAAGTAATAACATCATCATCAGAACCATCATAAACCAGGTATAATATACTTGTGCCTTACAATTTTTCAATATAGTCCCTCCCCTCCCCTCACCCACAAAACCCCCAAAGGTTTCCACCCTCTCTGCTCCATCTGCATTCATAACCAGCCATAAACACACACACACATCCCTTCATCCCAAGCCACCCCCTCCCCCACACCTCACACTCATGTCCAGCCCTTTGCTTAGTAACCTTTGTTGATTTCCGTTTTGGGGAATTTCCCAACCCTTCAAGTTGTAATTTCTTGTTGGAAGGCAGTGAGTGAAAGAAGCAGTGTCAAGTATTCAAATCATTTTCAGACACTGCAGGAGTTAAGTAGCATACATCATAGCTTTCCATTTGCATAATGACAGACATCTGCTGGCTCCAAACAACAGCAGAGGGAAGCCCATCAGATATCCATTCTCTCAAAAGAGCCGTTGCAATCAAGCAGCATTGCCCTTTGTTCATTTGGGGAAACAAATCTTTCAATTTCCATTGTCTCCCAATAGCAGTATTTCCCCCTTTTAAAGGCAATAATACCTGTACACGCCTACAAGGACAAAACAATATTTTGCCAAAAAGTGGATAATTTAGATCAAGTAAGAAATAGATGCCTAAACGATCCCACTTCCCTTTGACACTTGTGACATTGTAGATTGTCTACTAATCCCATTCTTTGCAAGCGAATCCTATCAGCTTGACAGTGATATAGAATTTTATATTGCATTTCTTCATAATGTATTACAATCAGAGCTTATGGTGTCCCTGAATAGTACTTTACGTTCTGAAAGAGTATATGGCTCTCCAGTTTCACGCTGCCAATAATCCGCCAGCCCCACTGACATCTGAATCTAGATTACTTGTACAAAATTTATACCACTGTGATTTCGAATTTTTCCCCCCATTGCTATCCTTTCCATCTCAGTTGACCAATGTATTTCTAATTGAAGAAACTCTGCCAAGAGTCCCAGAGAATGAAAATAGGGTCTCACTTGAAGAAAACCACAGAAATATTTGAAGGAGATAGGGAATACACGTTGCTTTTGTTGAAAGTTCATGAAACAGCACTGCTGTTTTATCCATCAGCTGTAGAATAGAAAGCACTCCCCAGCACGTCCATTCTCTAAATACCTGGCTATCCATCCCAGGCCAAAAATGAATATTATTCTGAGTAGGCAGGAAGATAGACTTCTGTGCCAACATTTCCAGTTTCTTATGTATATAACTCCAAGCGAGCATCATAGACTTTAATAAAAGATTCCCCCTTACTCTCCAAGGCATAGAAGAATCTGTAAGACGGATAAGTCCCAAGAGGGAATAAGGAGTGACCATCTCCTCCCCAGCTGGTTTGCATCATATTTATATTATATTTATGTACAATATACTGCCCAACACAGTGCATTTCACATGCCAGATTAGAATCATGAAAATTCAAGGCATCATAGCCAACTTTTGGCTGTCTGTTCCTCCATAAGAACCGAATGAACATAGATTCCAGAAGGGCTGAATCAGCCAGTGACTGCCAGCATGGCAACATCTGTTGAGGATACAACAGTTTGGGGAGTAATGCCATTTTGAAAAGATCATTTCTGCCAAATAAAGAAACAGGTAAATCCTTCCATCAGTTTAGTTGATGAGCAAAACCGGACAAAAGGTCCCATAAAATTAGATTCATGAAGAGACCTTCAGTTCTGGAGAATCCCGACTCCCCAAGTATTTAATCCTGTTAACATTCCACCGAAAAGGAAAGGGGCCACTCCATTTGTTTACCAGTTCTGGATTGAATGGCTTAAGCCTCTGCCTTGTCAAAATTTATGGTGAATCCCGCAAAAGATTTAAAGGAAGAGAAACTACCCAGAATGGGTCTCATGGCTTTCATGGCATCATCCAAAAAACAGCAAAAAATACGTAGGGGAAAAGACACATTTTAAACTCTTTACAACCAGCTGTAATCCCAACAATCTCATCGGCTTGCCGAATCCCGATAGCCAAAGGTTCGAGTGTAAACACAAAAAGGAGAGGCGATAGAGCGCCCCCCTCCAAAGGAGCAGTACATATTGAAACCAAAAAAATTGGGGCTAACTAGATAAGGGTTAAGGGACAGGGAGAAGGGAAAAGGTAGGAAGGGAAGTTAGGGGGGGCAGGGAACTGGGATAGGCCTACTCGCATCGCTGTGTGTTGTTTTTTAAAATCCCCTCCCCCTGCATGCGTGAGCCGCAACCTGCCCACACGTGCCTGCGTGGATATTAAAATCCAGTGCAGATGTGCGGTTCCCAGCGCGTGCACACGGACGCAGCTGTTTTATAACATGCATGCGTCGCCTCGTGCATGTTATATAATACGGTTCCCTCGGGCACATGCGCACCAGGTTTTAATATCTACAAGTGCCTGTGCAGGCGGGGACGCAACTTGCGAGGCGGGGGGGGGGGATTTTAAAAAACAACACATGGTGACGCAAGAAGGCCTACCCCAGATACCTATCCCCCTAACTACCCTTCCTATCTTTTCCCCTTTCCTCCCTGACCCCTGCCGAGCTGTCCCCAGTTTTTTTGTTTTAATCCTTACTGCTCCTTTGAAGCAGAAGTAATTTCCGCACGCCGGCTGGCTGCCAGCGCACGCTCTCCCAGGACAGCATCTAATGGCGCTATCCCAGCCGGCCCCTGCCCCCGGCCTGCCCGTACCCTGCCCCCAGCCCTCCCCTTTTTGATCTGCTGGCGCGTCTGCGTGTGGCGGCAGATACGCGCGTGGCCCGGGCTGTTTCTAAAATGCACCCGGTGTGGGCGTGGCCCTTCCACGCGCGTATCTGCCGGATTTTACGCACGTCGGCATTTGAAAATTCAGGTGGAAGAGAACAACTAGCCTTTAAAGAAAGTTAAGTGATTTAGAGAAGTTCTAATGTCCACCATTTCCTTCCCGTGACTCTCTGACGTTGAAGAGATATGCGTTCTCTTTTGGGCCTTCAACAGATTTGTAATCCGAAGGATCTCCGCATCCCGTTGCTTCCTCTTTTTATCACATAAGCCAATATTTCCCCCCTCGTGACAGCTTTCCCTGTTTCCCACAGAATTATAGGGGAGACTTCGCAGTATCATTAAACTGACAATATTTCTTCCATTTATTTTTCAGGAATTCACAAAATTTAGTGTCTTTGAACCTGGATTAATTCTCCAAAGTGAGCCTGCATTTCTTTGTAATCCCACTTTTAAGATAACACTCACTGGGGCGTGATCTGAAATTGTAGTGCTACCAATATGAGAAATCCCTACCCTTGGAAACAACTTCTCAGATATTAAAATATTATCAATTCTGGAATAGCTTTTATGTGGCTTGGAGAAGAAAGTAAAATCCTCCGGGTGAAAAGTCCTCCCAAATATCAATCACTCCCAATTCCTGAACTATCTGTGCATCAACTCGGCCCACATGATCCCCCCTGATCCGAAAACTGTTGCTCAACCTCTGTCAGTCGCCGGTTCTGTGACTCCAGTCCTGCTTTAATTTCATCTCTGGTTGATTGGACCCTTAATCGTCGATCCTCCAAGGCTGCTGACACACTCTTGGACAGCACCTGAACCATTTTGTCAGACACCACCACTATGGCCTTCTCAGTTGCCGCCTTAGGGGCGTCCGGTGCCATTTTGGATTCCAGCTGCCTCCCCTTTTCTCTCACGGAGTGGGGCATCTGAACACTCATTCCCCCCTCTTCTTTTAATAGCAATTTTGTCCATTCAACTCCCCACATTCAACAGAGGGACCCACGAAGCTCACAGTGCAACTTCTCGCTATGCTGCCATGACCGGAAGTCCTGAAGTTTGAATTGTAGAGTCCAGCCCCTCTAAGGACGATTGTTTTGGGAAGCTGTCACCACAACCCTTGTAACTGGAAGGATTTCTATCTTTGACACATCCAGCGATAAACTGTTGGCACCCATCCGAGCTTTTACTCTGCTAAAAATGTTTCCAATAGAAACAATGGCCTTTTCCGCTGTCCCTGTTATTGGACACACCAGCTGAATATTGTCAGTGAAGAACTTAAAAAAAAAACCTCCCAGTTTTTGTAACAAATTACCAAGGGGAGCAGTTAGAGGTTGAATAAACATCGGTGATAAGGAAAGACCCTTGAGGGCCCCCAAAAAACCACTGGGTCTCAGGTGGAGCTACAGTCTCCCAAGCAAACCTGCTGCTCACGACCTGCCAAAAATGAGGAGAACCAATGTAATACTGCACCCTTGGTAAAAGGGTCACATTAATTAGTAAAGAATCCTATAGTTATGCTTGGGGCTGTGACTTAGCTAAGGTAATTCCAGCTGAAGTCAAGTATACCACAACATTTAGTTTGGCTGAGGTTCACAGATCCTCAGGTCAGTCAGTAGGGCGTACCTTGGGAATAAAGGGGAAAATCCAGCTGAAAAATATCTATAATATTTGTACGCATCATCTTCCAATAGTTATAAGCTACAAAGAAAAACAGTTTCTCTCCTCACTGCTATTCTTCCAACATAATTAGACTTTGTTTCGTTCGTGTGGGATGATCCTTACCGGTGTGTAACAGCCCTCAACCAAACGTTTAAAGAAAGTTTACTTTGCTAAAGAAAGCAACTGTCATTTTCATGAAGGCCTCAAAGGTAACTTCCCACTTGCTGATGGTGAACTCGCTGTAGCAAATAATAGCCGCGCACAGTAAATAAGCAGAGTCGCTGGGGTACAAGGTCAGCGGGCGGCGTCCGTGCAGTATTCTGACGGGGCACAGTGTGGGGAGGGGGGGGGGGGGAGAGGATAGTAAGGCAGAGGGTTGTTCAGCAGGAGGGGAGCTGAAGGGGTTCAGGCCCCACTGCGAGAGTATGTAACCAGCCTGGGGCTAGAGGGAATGTGCGCAGACTGCGCGTGTCTGGACAAGACTTACAGGCGAGGAGGGGACAGCGGAAAACTGGAGGTCACAGACAGGCTTAGAAACGTGAGGAGCGGGGAAAAACGTGGAAACCTTCAGGAAAAGAAGCCGCAACTGGGTTTCTTTTATTTTGTCTTCCCTCCAGGGCCTGGTAAGGAAAGTTTGGGGGAACAACTGAAAAGAAACTGTCAGGTGAAATATTTTCTTCCAGAATAAAGAATGAACTTTTTTTACAGGACTATCTAAAATCATACTGCTGCTGCTCCCCTTTGGGCCTACAAATGCTTTCTAAAGGGGAGGTTATCAAGTCTTCAAGCTGAAGGTACTTTAGGTAAACATTTACAATACCAAGCAAATATACGGTACATCTCAGCCTCATAGTAACGTAGTGAATGATAGCAGATAAAGACCAAAATGGGCCATCCAGTCTGCCCAACAATTTTTTTCCTTAAAAAAAATATATAAAATTATTATTATTATAATTTTAAGGGTGGTATCAACTGCTAGATGTAATAATAAAGTTAACCCATTTCTTCATTTCCACACTGAACCAGGCCACAGGTGAGTAAGGAATGGTGCTAAATAAATAAATAAACACATGACTAATGAATAATGTTGGATCATGGAATGGTATCACCCCCCCATGAGCAGCATGGTGTTAGAGCTCTGTATGAATATAGTCACAGAAATAGCTAGACCCTTGTGTTTGATTCTCATGGCCGTGTCTTTCTCTCTGCTTTATTTTTTTTTTTAGGGCTGCTGGGGGATCGCAGCTTTAACCTTCCAAGGCTGAAGCTGGGGCCAGGGAGATGCAACAAGGAGTCCACAGCAGGGGACATGCTCCTCCTTTCTCATGGGACTTACACTCAACAGACGCGAGTCTATCAAAAGGGATGATCACCACAGAGCGTCAACACAAAGAGCCCCTTTCTTCTGCAGCCCCTGTAACTCACCTGCTGCTTCTTGCAACCTCAGTGTTCGAAGGGGACTGATGCATAAGACTCTTAGGGAAAGGCTAACTCTGTTTACATCCTTAAAGTATTCTTTTGTCAGATAAAGATGGGTTTTCTTTTTATAATGCCTGTTACTGTTGCAGCCCCTCGAGCTGAGAGATGTGACAAAATGTAAAATTTTTTTGCCTTTTTTTTTTTTTTGGAAAATTTTAGTGTTGGTGACACAGGTCACTCCAAATTACCTCTAACATAGAGGCAGCCTCTCCCAAAAGAACTCCTTCCAGGGGCCGATGCAATAAAGTGCATTTTGAATAAACTAGAGTAACACCCGATGCAATTAGGGGATTAGCGCATCTATAAAGCACACCCAAAGAAACACGTAGCTAATGGCGCCCATCACATGTAAATTCCATGTAGATGAGGATATTAGTTATTACCCCCTGATACAATAAATCCTCTCGACAAGTTTAATGCCAGCCCCGAGTCATGGGCCTATGAAAAAAAAATAAAAAAATACTGTTCTCTGTGGTTTCTCCACAGAGGAGGAACCACAAAGAACAGTAGATCTACTAAAGACCTACTAGAAAATTAATGAAATGGATTGATTATATTAAAAAAAAAATTCTGGCCGCACAGTATGCATGCTCCAGGCCAATTTCACCCCTTGCTATTGTACGTGTATATTGTGCATCCATTTCATTAATTCTTTAGTTGATAGTGTTCTCTATGGTTTGTGAGCACCCATAGCCACGTCTCCTGGGTGCTAGGGATGCACAATTTCTCTCTAGCACGTCCCTTTTAATGCATCAGCTTATTTAAATATAGCATTGGGTGCCTAGGAGAAGTAGCTGTGCGTGTATTAAAAAAAAAAAAAAGGTGCCCTGTTTGGATACACGTCTTATTGTGTCGGTCTGCCAGTAAGGGATGCTTTTTTTTTTTTTTTCAGAGAAGGCCGGTTTGTGTCAGTGGTAGAGTTGCACAAACCACTATAGGCTTCAGATAGGCCACGAAACCTTCCTCAGCAAATGATAGCGTTTGGTTAGTAGCAACTTAGGCCAGATTCAGGAAGACAATCTGGAGAGGGCAGATTTAGGAAATAACAAAAAATAAATCACTCATTCAAAGCTTAAACAAACAAACAAATCTCTTCTCAAGATTAGTATAGATTAGAATCCCCCCCCCCCCCCGAAAAAAAGAAAATAATTTCTTAAATTGTTTTCGTTGTCAGTTATGAAATGATGGAAGTTTTATTTATGACATAAATTCAGAGCCAAAGCAAAAAAAAAAAAAAAAAATCCTTGCTACTTTGTAAGGATAAAAACAATCCATCAAGAAGATCATTCCACTTACAATCATTTCTTTTGTAAGAACATTCTGTCTACAGAACTTCTATTGTAAGATGGATTCTGCTGCTAAGGACTTCTGTGCCAGCTATTAAACCTCTTGTTACAAGAACATTCGCCTCCCTGGACACTTGTTACAGGAAGGCTCCTCCTAGGGAGCCCATGCTTCTCTTTTTCTGTTAGCCTTGCTGTCTCCAAGAATATAACTCCTGTCCCGCAGGAGTTTGCTGGCAGTGCTCTGCTCGTGGGGCTCCTGGCGTAAGCGCGCATCGCTCATGTTTTGCGTGTTGCTCTACCTGCTCTGTTGAATCTGTTGCCATGTGTTACTGATCAGAAACCTGCGAGAGCGTCGCCCTGATGTGGTCAGAGTATATCAGGACAGCACAAGCAGCTTAACAGCGACCTTGACAGAGGGGACTGTGAAAACACACTCACTATTACAGACAAAACATTACAATTTCAAATGTAAAAATATATGTAGCCATGCCAAGGTGAAAAATCAAAGAATGCTTAGGGCCAGGTTAAGTGTCATGGGCACTGGCAATTAATTTCCAAAAGAGACTAGAGGTGTTTTAGTAAAATAGGAGCCTTTACTGTTAACTCCAGTCAGAGCCGGCGGAGGCACTAAGCGAGCTAGGCCTGGATCTAGGGGGCCAACCATTAGGGGGCGCGAGTCATGTGGGGCCGCGAGCGGTGGCAAAGAGGAGTGGAGATTTGGTGGGCCACAAGCAGTGCCCAACCCGCTCGAGGCCCAAAAAACCACACGCTCGGTAGGAGTCGAGGCCTCGACCAGGGAGTGGTGGTACAACCGGGGGGGTGGGGGGGTGGCGGGAACAAGGCAGAAGGTGCCTAGGCCGCCTAATCCCCTTGCACCGGCCCTGACTCCAGTATTAGGACAGCCTGACTGCAAGCTTCTCCCATAAATGCCTTGCAGCTTTTTTCCCCCAGCATCTCTAGTGGCTCAACAAGCACGTACAATCGGGGCCAATTTTTTGGGTTGTGTGACCTGTGCGATCAAACAAGGCACCATATACTGTGTGCACCAACGTGTCTCTCCCCCCCCCCCCCCCCCCCCCAATGTAGCCATAGAGCTGTCGTTGCCAACACTCCTTTCCAGGCCCATGGGGCCGAAGACCACTTTCTGCTGCAAGCCCTTTCCCCCACAGTGCCAAGGAATAGCTGCTGTGTCTACCGCTCCCCACTCTCTCATGGTCCGCTGGCTAGAGAGAAGCACAAGGGCTGGAAACCTCTAAACACCTCCTTCTATAGTGCTCCTCTGTCCCGAGCGGTTCGGTTTAAAGGTCAACTGTTTAAACCACTTTGGGCCGGAGAAGTGCTGGCAGCAGAAGGAGGTACCTAGAAGTGCCAGGCCTCAATGTTGCTCTAATGTCTCTGGGCAAAACCAGGTCAGGCGGAGGGACCCAGGGAAGGAAAACTTTGGCTGGGAAGAAGAGAAGAGCGTGAGCCTCTGGGGCTGAGGGGGTAGGTGGTAAGAAAAAGGAAGGGTAGCTGGGGGAAGAAAGGATGAAGGCTGCTAGGATTCAGGGGTGGAAAGGGGGTTGCTGTGCTAGAGCAGCCCACTGGTAGGTAGGTATATAAAGGGCTGGGCTGGGCGTCAGTGCAAGAATGAAGGATCACCGAGGGTATCAAATACCCTTGCATTGGCCCTGGAGCAAAAGTCATGGAGAAGAAGCAGAAAATGGAAAGGAGATCCTGGAAAAGGAATTAGGACAAAACTGATAAGAGGATCACAGGAAAAAAGAGATCAAGACCAATGCAATTAGAAAAATAAAATGGCCAGACCACAAAGGCAGAAAAAAAATAATTTAATTTCCAGTTTAGTGAATGGAATATGTCATCTCTGGGAATGTGCATCTCTGATATCTTTGGTTTTTGCACATTATAAGAGGACATTAATTTGCTTTTTTGTCCAGTGGTGCACTGCGTGTAGAGTCTAGCTTCTTGGAGTTTCCATTTGTTTTTGTTTCTATGTTTTTATTTCTAGTTTGTGTAACATATTCTGTGTGTGGGACAGAGGTGAGGAATTCTGCTTGTGTGTAGTATCTATATAGGGCTATGTAGCAGTCCTACTAGTTTGTTTTCCTAATAGTTGGTGAACTGATGTTGTAGGGCCTAGTATAATATTTTCAATGCTGCTTTTTTTTTTTTTTAGGAAAAGTGGGGGAATTCGTGCTGTTATGGCATGGAAGATTTGCTATATAGATTCTAACAGGCCGATGCAATACCGATGCACTAAAAATGTGCATCCAAACCGGATGCATATTTTTTTTAATACGCGCACAATCATCTCTCCCGGGCTGTTGCGGCTCCGGGGCTGGTGTTAATTTTTGAGTATAAAAATGTCCAGCTTGCGGTATCTTTCTGCATTGGACTTACTAGCTAATAGCCTCTTCATCGTGCATTTACATGTGATGAGCGCTATTAGCTACGCACTGGTTTGGATGCGCATTTTGGACGTGCTAATTCTGGTGTTGCATTGGGCATAAGTCTAGCGCATCCAAAACACACGTCCATCTGCGCATTCAGCAGCACACCGACCTTAGCACCTGACATTGCATTGGCCTGTATGTGAGTTTTTGTATAGGGTATTGCTTTACGTCACAAAGTATCTGGTACTGGAGAGAGTTTATGTTACTTTTACTGAAGTGACACCAGAATTTACCTTTTTTTCTTGTAGGTGATTTGTAAGGCGAAACATTTCTTCTCTGTACCAGTTGTTGCAGGAGTTAGATGTAGTGTGTGATAGAACTTGAAGTGCAGGATTGATATTGAGGGTTCTGTCACATCCTGTATGAACCCTCAGACTTCAGTGGTGGTGTCTGATCTTCCAGGTGTGCCTCAAGGGATCAGTCCTTGGCCAGTTCTTTTCAACATTTTCAGGAGCAACATAGCAAAAAGATTGTCAGAGATGTGAGAGGCTGGCATTTTTTACCTGTCTGTCCACTAGGTGGCAACATTGGTCTTTCCCTGTTCTAGCTGTTATGTCAGGAACTAATTATACTTCCCAAACAGCACAGAGGGAACCAGTCACTCTGATTTTTCTCCCTTTCTGTGTCTATGGTGATGATGAAGGGTCAAAAGGAAGATGCACTGACGGGCAGAGATTTGGAAGGAAGAGGGATTTCCAAAGATTGCAACAGGGAGGGTAATTTTAAAAAGCATTTCCACAGGCAAAAAGTGTTTACCCTCAGAAACGGCTGATATGCGGGTAAACGTACGCGGTTGTGTCCTGTTCGAACCTAAGTTTACCCGGACTGAGCAGAGGCCTTGCTGAGGGCAGGGCTGGGGAGAGGTTTGCACTCGCACATGTCCAATTTTCAAACGTGAGCATATTTAGCACTTGTGCGCATAAAGTAGCACGATGTGAATCCATGTTATTTTCAAAACTGCGACTTACACGCATAAATCGGGGCCCACAAGTAAGAAAGGGGCGTGCCAGGGGCGATCCGGGGCAGGACCAACATTTACACACATACGTTGCTATTGTAAATCCTGCTGCAACCCCTCCTTAATGTACAAGTGCGGTACAGATAGGCGCATAAACTTATTTTTACTCTTTGGGGAAGGAACCCAGGCTAGCTCTCCCCTTCCTTCCCAGATGCAGGTTCGTTAGACTTGGGGATGCGAGGAGTCCTCTCGGTTCCCAGAGCGGGATGGCTAATTCTCTTTCGATATCCCGGGAAGAGGGGGTACTTTTCTATTTGCTGTGCACTGAGTGCCAAGTAACCACGCTGGAGTCACTGTGTTGGTGTCCAAAAATAATTCTTTATTGAAGACAATAATTAGGAAATGGCACAACTCTGCTCCACTCTACTCGCTGCACAATGAAATATTCTTTTACAATGCACTCCCTGTTCTGTAGGCGTAGGAGGGAGCGCTAGGGGGCGCTCCTGATCCGGGGAGAAGTCTGCCCTTGGTCCTCGGAGAACCGGGAGAGGAGCTCCAAGGAAGCGCCGAGGCAGGTGAGACGAAGTCCCGTCTGGGCTGAGACCAGAAACCCAGGTCCCCGCCGACCTGCACAGCCTCGGTGAGGCCAACCATGCAAGGTTGGTCTCTGAGTGGTCCTCCGACCACTCCAAGCCCTTTCGGACCTGCCGCTGGGTAACGGCAGAGGCGGCAGGCCAGACAGAAGACAAGGGTGGACGAAGACTCTGGAGCATGAAGACTCAGACGAGAACTTGGAACGTGGAGACTTAGACGGGGAACTTGAAAAGACTCAGACAAGGACTTGGAAGTTGGAAGGACTCAGACGAGGATTCAGAAACAAGGTACTGAAGTTGAGGATTCAATATCAAGTACTAGGTTGAGGCTGCGACGCAGCGCACCCTACACAGCCCACCCACGGGGCTGGTCGCGGACCACACTGGATGCGGGGCAGATTCCAGACTCCAGAAGTGAAGCAAGTGAGAGGAACATGTCTCAGATACTGTAGAGGCCTGCACCGGGGCGCGCCCTACACAGCTGCCTGTGGCTGGTCACGGACCACGCTGAAGCAGTGCAGGTTCCAGCAGCGTCTAACACATGTACGGAGCAGGCACAAGGGAATTCGACGGCCGGAACAAGATTCAGGACACGGGACCAAGACGGGACTTGGCTTAAGGCAAGGATAACCCTCTGGAGACTTGTGCTGCAGACGAGAAGGCAGGCCTTGTGCCACGAAGCGCCCTACACAGCCCGCCGGTGGGGCTGGTCACGGACCACGACATGGCATGCCAGGAAGGGTGGCGAAGAGGAACCAGAGGTACAGGACATCAAGGCTGGATCACGGAACATCAGGAACATCAGGACTGGATCATGGAAGATCAGGACTTGGATCATGGAACATCAGGACTCAGACTCAGGATACAGACGAATGGACATCAGGAACATCTGGAAACATCAGGAACATCAGCAGAGACCAGGAACATAGACGACAAGGGATCCCATGAAGAACATAGAGAGATGCCGGGCAAATGCCAGAACGAGGAGTCCTAAGGAGGACTAACCCCTTGCCAAGGCAAAGAAGGAATGACTGCAGGGCCCTTTTATAGGGCTGAAGAAGGAAGATGCCCAGGGAGGAGTTCCAGGTGGGGCCCTGGGCATATCCGGCCGCGGACCCTTTAAATCTAAGAAGGAGGCGCGGCTCCATGCCTATGGAGCAGGAAACAGGAAACAGCAGGACCCTGGACAGCGGCCATGCTGCCGCTGACACCGAGCAGGAAGAGGAATGGGCCGCAGGACAGGCCCCGGCATTGGAGGCGGCAACCTGCTGCGGAAGGCTGGCTGAGGAGCGGCTCCAGCCGCAAGGAAGACCGGGGACAGTGGCCTCCGGGCCGCGGGGCAGGAATGACGTCGGTGGCTCCTGCCGCTCCGGAGCACCAGCCGTGCCGAGCACGAAGGCGGCCTCCTGGCCGAGGAAAGACATCGATGGCGGCTCCTGCTGTGCCGGAAGGCACAGCAGGAGCCGCCATCCATTCTACTCTAGTAGAATAGCTAGTGCCCGGGGATGGCAACGGCCTCCGGCCCCGAGGTAAGCGCCTGCTCACGGCTGGGCCTGCGAGCAGGAGTGCAACCCTCCCAAATCTGTGCAGGAATATCTCAGTCTGGCCAGGGAAGTTCCTACCATCTAGGGCTTGGAAACATAGGTTCCCCAGGTGGGCAGTGTCCTTTGAATGGGCAGAAGCACCCCTTCCAACTGGCAAGAATACTCTATTTTTGTCTCTGCACAGAAAGATAAATTTCTTTCACTCCCCAAGCACTGATGTTAGGCTTTGCCTTTTACTCACAGTTAGCTGATTAAACCCTCCTTTGATCTTATTGCAGTCCTTAGACTTCTTCTTCGAATCCCTGATGGGAGGGATCCATTGGACCAGGAATTTTTGTGTTCCAAATCAGGCAGGAAGGGCAGTCAAAAAAAAACTTCCTCCTGAATATTGAACTTAATCTTTACACAACTGAGAATAACACTGAGGTGACTCCTTACAGCAGGTCACTGTCACCCCCTTCCTCACTGAGGCTATGGGGGCAGGTCTTCCCTAACTTGACCAAACCCAGACACATAGCTCCTCGTTCCCTGGGCCCAGGAGCTGAACAGGTTCCAGCAAGGTCCCTATCACTTTAAAGTTCAAATTCCAAAAAATGCACTTATAGGGATAACTCCTACTAGACAGGTTGTGTACTGGCTGGGCAGAAACCCTCCCGACCCTGGCCAGGACCACCAGACAGGGCTTGCTTGGCTCCTCTAGCTGGGCCTGCAAAATAACAAAAGCTAAGCTCCTCTCTACCTCTGAACACTGTTCACAATTCAAAGGACCACCTGCCTAGCTGTAGCAAGGACGTGGTTATATACTGCTACAAGTGGGCTGGCCATTCCAGACTCCATAGAAGGAGAGTCTGCATTTGGATTCCATTATCCATTCTACTCTAGCTAGTGGACTGATACCAAACACCCAGGACTTACTGGTAACTTGAGAAGAGGCACCGCCATAATGATGTGCATATGTATTTTACTTGCATATATTTACTTCTGCTCAATATCTGGTGTAAGTAATCATAAACATCATTAAAAAAAAAAAAAAAAAAAAAAAAGACATGTAGAGGGTCTGGGTGCAATGGGGGAACTTCAGGCTGAAGAGCCAGGAGGGTCTTCACGAGCTGCAGATGGACTAGGCAAACTAGTAGACTAATTGGTAAAAGTGGTTATTATATTGCTGCGCACATGTTATAAAATCCCCTGACTTACAGGTCTAAAAGCCAACTTACAGTGGGTAATAGCATCAATATGAGTTGCGCACACTTATCTGGCTAATTTCTAACTTATTCTCTTTCGGATAGTAGAAAGACTAGGGGCACTCCATGAAGTTAGCATGGGGCACATTTAAAACTAATCGGAGAAAGTTCTTTTTTACTCAACGCACAATTAAACTCTGGAATTTGTTGCCAGAGGATGTGCTTAGTGCAGTTAGTATAGCTGTGTTTAAAAAAGGATTGGATAAGTTCTTGGAGGAGAAGTCCATTACCTGCTATTAAGTTCACTTAGAGAATAGCCACTGCCATTAGCAATGGTAACATGGAATAGACTTAGTTTTTGGGTACTTGCCAGGTTCTTATGGCCTGGATTGGCCACTGTTGGAAACAGGATGCTGGGCTTGATGGACCCTTGGTCTGACCCAGTATGGCATTTTCTTATGTTCTTATGTTCTTATTCGGCTAAGTGACACCTTTCTTGCTACTTAGACAAATTTGAACTTAATTCGAATAAGTAGCGGCACTTATCTGGCTATATTCCAATTTATCTGGCTAAGTAAGGCTAAGCAGCAGGCCTACATAGCCAGATAAGTCTGAAAAGTACTATTTGTCCATCTAAGTAGTGCTTTTTGGACTTATCTGTCTATATGCATTTATCCGGATAAGTCTGAACTTGTACAGCTGATGGTTTTTACATATACGAGTATTTGTGTGCACATATGTACTCATATTTTATAACCTGCGCATATCCTTTCTGCTTTGGTTATAAAATGCAGTAGTGACTTTACGTTCGCCCATATACAAGCATAAGTGGGCAGACGCGAGCAGTTTTGAAAGTTAGCCTCATCATCATGTTTGAGAATTCAAACATAGGCATGCAAATTTTCCCAAAAAAACTCTCTGTGCACTAAATAACAGGTGTAAGTCTGTGTGTGAGTACATTCAGAGGGCTAATTCTCAAAGTGAAATTGTGCGCCTAAATCTGCTTTGAAAACTGGGATCATTTATGTGCTTGTTTGCCAGCTAATCTATGCATGATGTTAAAAATATCACTCCCAAAACTCTTTAAAAGAAATATCTCTTGCTTGACTTGATGTACTACATTGCAAAAATCTTCCTCCTAAAAATTCTAATATGTCTCTTTATGTTGAATGAGACTTGGTAAGACATTCCTCTGTTATCTCATTCTCCCACAAATGTTGCTTTTAAGAGATTTCCAAAATTCAGGCTTATGAGAAAATACTGCAGATTGGGAGTGAGGTATATTAGCAGAGCTGTGTGCGGTGATCCCAGTACTGCAGAGCTTTCCAAACTTGTCATGTTGGTTACACACTTTTTAGACAATAAGCACAACTGTATATATATATGATGTATCACAATATATTGAATTCAAAAAAACATCATATTTAATACCAATAGAGTATAGCTGATACCATGTAGTCTTGTATGTAATAAAGCAGAGAAAACCTCATAAATAAATGGCGGGCTTTGCTTCATTAGCCTCAATTGCCAATTGTTTAATTGTGCAGTCACCGGCAGTACTCGGACCGTCACAAAGTTTTTTATGCAAAGAAACCGATGATTAAAAACTTTGTGACGGTCCGAGTACTGCCGGTGACTGCACAATTAAACAATTGGCAATTGAGGCTAATGAAGCAAAGCCCGCCATTTATTTATGAGGTTTTCTCTGCTTTATTACATACAAGACGACATGGTATCAGCTATACTCTATTGGTATTAAATATGACACTTTTTAGACAAACATAATTTCACGACACAGTAATTCAGTCTTCTAGCAAACCAGAGGTTAAAGGTTAAACGAACGAAACGTATTTTGACAATTTATGTATGTTTCCTTAAATATATACATAAATAAAATGTTTCACGACACAACATTTCTTATGAAAACCTTTCATTTATATTAAAAATATATAATATTCCAAGCGCTATTTTCCAAAAAAACAAGCCCAAGCACATGTCTGTCCCCCACATACTCATCTCTCTCCCCCCATCACATGTCTGGCCCCCACACTCATGTACCTCTTCTTTTTGATTGTTGCCAGTTTTTCATGAAAAAACAAGTGCTATTTTCCAAAAAAAAAAAACAAGCCCAAGCACATGTCTGTCCCCCACACACTCATCTCTCTCCCGCCCCCACACTCATGTACCTCTTCTTTTTGATTGTTGCCAGTTAAGTGCTTCACTCCCTTCAGGGTTCAAGCCTGCCGTGGTGCATAACACCTTTCATGATCACCAGACACTGTTGCTTGCAGTCAGTACTCCTTGTGGCCAGGCCTTATTAGTAGCAGCAGCCAATGACAGGGACAGCTGGGATCAAGTCCCTCCCATCAAGCCCCCAAAAAACGCGATTGACAGCAAAAATCACCCAATAATAAGTAACCCACGAACTGAAAAAAAAAAAAAAAGCGAATTGCTAGAAAAAAAAGCCCAAACTCACATCTGAGTTGATGGCGTGGCACGTGACACACCTGCACACTGCAGGCAACACACTAACATGTCGCGACACACAGTTTGGAAAGTTCTGCAGAACTGGAATAACAGGGGGTGCTGCAAGGCAGGATTGAGGTACATTGGCAGAGCTGTGTTTGGTGGTCCCAGTAATAGAATATCAGAAGGTGCTGCAAGGCAGGATTGAGGTGCATTGGGAACACTGAGAGGAGAGGATCACCTTGTTGGTGGCTGAAAGGAATCAGTAAGTTTTTGCTTGGGACATTGTCTTTTTTAAATGTATTAGGGCAAAATTAACTATTTGGTAATATTATTTAGTGTGTTTGTGCCTTTAATAGTCAGAAAGGCAGTGAATAAACAAGTTAGACTGTTTGTATTTTTAAATAGTCAGTCAATAAGGTAGCTAGTAAGCAGTAGGTAGTGTGTTTATTTTTAAAAATCTGCAGAAATGAGTGTTCTGCAGAACTGAGTGTTTGTATTTAATGCAAACTGAGTGTATTGGGAAAAAAACCACAAAAAACAAACAAACCACAAAAAGTAGCCAGAAGTTAGAAATAAACCAAGAGCAGTGTATACCTAAGTAAAAAAGTTGAACAGTTCAGTTCAGTTACTCACCTTGGAAAGGTGTTGAGGTAGTGTGATTGGGTTTGAATAGACCAACATTTGTTAATCAAGAGAGCAGTGAGTCACTCTGGCTGACTAACTGAAGTTAGTCAGTGCAGCAGGAAAGGATCCAGTAGCAAGGACCTGCTCTCCAGGTGATGCATTGTCCTTTCGCACTGAGGATATCTCCCCAAGGCCTACTGCCCAGGAGGGAAGGGTTAGGTCGGCCGTCATAGTTGGTGATTTGATTATTAGGAATGTAGATAGCTAGGTGGCTGGTGGGCATGAGGATCGCCTGGTAACATGCCTACCTGGTGCGAAGGTGGCAGACCTCACGCGTCACCTAGATAGGAGGAGCCGGCTGTCGTGGTACATGTGGGCACCAACGACATAGGAAAATGTGGGAGGGAGGTTCTGGAAGCCAAATTTAGGCTCTTAGGTAGAAAGCTTAAATCCAGAACCTCCAGGGTAGCATTCTCTGAAATGCTCCCTGTTCCACACGCAGGTCACCAGAGGTAGGCAGAGCTCCGGAGTCTCAATGCGTGGATGAGACAATGGTGCAAGGAAGAGGGATTCAGTTTTGTTAGGAACTGGGGAACCTTTTGGGGAAGGGGGAGTCTCTTCCGAAGGGATGAGCTCCACCTTAACCAGGGTGGAACCAGACTGCTGGCGCTAACCTTTAAAAAGGAGATAGAGCAGCTTTTAAACTAGAACAAAGGGGAAAGCCGACAGTCGCTCAGCAGTGCATGGTTCGGAGCGAGGTATCTTCAAAGGATACTAATGATGCATTAGATTTAGGGCATCCCGACAGTGAGGTTCCAATAATTAGAAAAATAGTCCAAGTGCCTGTAACTAAAAACTCACCTGAGCTAAAAAATTCTAACTTATCCCTATCAATTAAAAAGCAGAATAAAAATACAAACAAAAAACAAACTTTGAAATGTTTGTATGCTAATGCCACAAGTCTAAGAAGTAAGATGGGAGAATTAGAATGTATAGCAGTGAATGATGACATAGACTTAATTGGCATCTCAGAGACATGGTGGAAAGAGGATAACCAATGGGACAGTGCTATACCGGGGTACAAATTATATCGCAATGACAGAGAGGAGCACCCGGGAGGAGGTGTGGCGCTTTATGTCCGGGATGGCATAGAGTCCAACAGGATAAACATCCTGCATGAGACTAAATACAAAATTGAATCTTTATGGGTAGAAATCCCTTGTGTGTCGGGGAAGACTATAGTGATAGGGGTATACTACCGTCCACCTGGTCAAGATGGTGAGACGGACAGTGAAATGCTAAGAGAAATTAGGGAAGTTAACCAAATTGGTAGTGAGGTAATAATGGGAGACTTCAATTACCCCAATACTGATTGGGTAAATGTATCATCGGGACACGCTAGAGAGATAACGTTCCTGGATGGAATAAATGATAGCTTTATGGAACAAATGGTTCAGGAACCAAGGAGAGAGGGAGCAATTTTAGATCTAATTCTCAGTGGAGCACAGGACTTGGTGAGAGAGGTAACAGTGGTGGGGCCGCTTGGCAATAGTGATCATAATATGATCAAATTTGATTTAATGACTGGAAGAGGAACAGTGTGCAAATCCAAGGCTCTCGTGCTAAACTTTCAAAAGGAAACTTTGATAAAATGAGAAAAATTGTTAGAAAAAAACTGAAAGGAGCAGCTACAAAAGTAAAAACTTTCCAAGAGGGATGGTCATTGTTAAAAAATTCCATTCTAGAAGCACAGTCCAGATGTATTCCACACATTAAGAAAGGTGGAAAGAAGGCAAAACGATTACAGGCATGGTTAAAAGGGGAGGTGAAAGAAGCTATTTTAGCCAAAAGATCTTCATTCAAAAATTGGAAGAAGGATCCAACAGAAGAAAATAGGATAAAGCATAAACGTTGGCAAGTTAAATGTAAGACATTGATAAGACAGGCTAAGAGAGAATTTGAAAAGAAGTTGGCTGTAGAGGCAAAAACTCACAGTAAAAACTTTTTAAAATATATCCGAAGCAGAAAGCCTGTGAGAGAGTCAGTTGGACCGTTAGATGATCGAGGGGTTAAAGGGACACTTAGAGAAGATAAGGCCATCGCGGAAAGATTAAATGATTTCTTTGCTTTGGTGTTTATTGAAGAGGATGTTGGGGAGGTACCCGTAATGGAGAAGGTTTTCATGGGTAATGATTCAGATGGACTGAATCAAATCACGGTGAACCTAGAAGATGTGGTAGGCCTGATTGTCAAACTGAAGAGTAGTAAATCACCTGGACCGGATGGTATACACCCCAGAGTTCTGAAGGAACTAAAAAAATGAAATTTCAGACCTATTAGTAAACATTTGTAACCTATCATTAAAATCATCCATTTACCTGAAGACTGGAGGATAGCAAATGTAACCCCAATATTTAAAAAGGGCTCTAGGGGCGATCCGGGAAATTACAGACTGGTTAGCCTGACTTCAATGCCAAGAAAAATAGTGGAAAGTGTTCTAAACATCAAAATCACAGAACATATAGAAAGACATGGTTTAATGGAACAAAGTCAGCATGGCTTTACCCAGGGCAAGTCTTGCCTCACAAATCTACTTCACTTTTTTGAAGGAGTTAATAAACATGTGGATAAAGGTGAACTGGTAGATGTAGTATACTTGGATTTTCAAAAGGCGTTTGACAAAGTTCCTCATGAGAGGCTTCTAGGAAAAGTAAAAAGTCATGGGATAGGTGGCGATGTCCTTTCGTGGATTGCAAACTGGCTAAAAGACAGGAAACAGAGAGTAGGATTAAATGGACAATTTTCTCAGTGGAAGGGAGTGGACAGTGGAGTGCCTCAGTGATCTGTATTGGGACCCTTACTTTTCAATATATTTATAAATGATCTGGAAAGAAATACGACGAGTGAGATAATCAAATTTGCAGATGATACAAATTGTTCAGAGTAGTTAAATCACAAGCAGATTATGATAAATTGCAGGAAGACCTTGTGAGACTGGAAAATTGGGCATCCAAATGGCAGATGAAATTTAATGTGGATAAGTGCAAGGTGATGCATATAGGGAAAAATAACCCATGCTCTAATTACACAATGTTGGGTTCCATACTAGGTGCTACAACCCAAGAAAGAGATCGAGGTGTCATTGAAATCGTCGGTTCAGTGTGCTGCAGCAGTCAAAAAAGCAAACAGAATGTTGGGAAATATTAGAAAGGGAATGGTGAATAAAATGGAAAATGTCATAATGCCTCTGTATCGCTCCATGGTGAGACTGCACCTTGAATACTGTGTACAATTCTGGTCCCCGCATCTCAAAAAAGATATAATTGTGATGGAGAAGGTACAGAGAAAGGCTACCAAAATGATAAAGGGGATGGAACAGCTCCCCTATGAGGAAAGACTAAAGAGGTTAGGACTTTTCAGCTTGGAGAAGAGACAGCTGAGGGGGGAAATGATAGAGATGTTTAAAATCATGAGAGGTCTAGAACGGGTAGATGTGAATCGGTTATTTACTCTTTCAGATAGTAGAAAGACTAGGGGGCACTCCATGAAGTTAACATGGGGTACATTTAAAACTAATCGGAGAAAGTTCTTTTTTACTGAACGCACAATTAAACTCTGGAATTTGTTGCCAGAGGATGTGGTTAGTGCAGTTAGTATAGCTGTGTTTAAAAAAGGATTGGATAAGTTCTTGGAGGAGAAGTCCATTACCTGCTATTAAGTTCACTTAGAGAATAGCCACTGCCATTAAGAATGGTAACATGAAATAGCTGTGTCTGGTGGTCCCAGTAATAGAATAGCAGAAGGTGCTGCAGGGCAGGACTGAGATGCGTTGGCAGAGCTGTGTTTGGTGGTCCAGTAGAGTGCACTGGTAGCATGTTTTGTGAATGAATGAAGCTTTCAGAATATGTGAGTGCGCTGTGTCTGACTAGTGCCATCAATCTATATTCAAATTTTAAATAGAAGCATACATTCCAAAATGTCTATGAGCATCAGCTGTAGAGCTAGCTGGGAGTGGCACATGTAGGCGTGCGCTGGACTTCATCCCAGCTCCTGCTGCCTGTCTGTATATTGCTCTCCAGGAAAGGACTAAGCACAGCACAAATGCTTGAAAGATTCAAAGCACATCGCAGCCGTCACAGAAGGCAGCCTTTTTTAAATTCTTTCTAGCCAGCAGGATGATGGAATGAGGAAGGCCAGCTGAATGTTTTCATCATAGCCGTTGTTTTGTTTGCTTTTTGTTTTAGTCTTTAACCTGTTAAACTCTTCATGGTCTCTGCTACCCTCACCCTGCCCCAGACAGGCAGCCCAGGTGACTCTTGCCAGCTTGAGGACAGTAAGGGGGAGGGGAGCCTATTCTGAGGTGCTCCCTCAGCACCGCTGGCCAGCCAGCAGGGATTGCACTATAGTGACAGCTATGTCCCCTCCCTCTTCCCTCAATCCTGCTCATGCCCCTCCAGGCCTGTGGAAAAGGAGATCAGAGCTCAGCCCTCCTGTAGTATGGCAGCATGACCTTTAGTTTTACTGCTATTTGCCTTTGTTGCATCACCTGGTAAGAGTGGGAAAGGGAGGACAATAGGGGGATCAAAGAGATGGGAAAGACAGAATGAATAAATAAGAGGAAGAAATGGCAGGGTAAGACCAGAGAGTTGGAGGGAGAGGGAGATGGAATGGAGGAGTGTAAAGCAATAAAAGATGAGATGAACAAAAGGAGGAGGAGGTGAAGAGATGGTGATAGATAGAAGAGATGAGATAGATGGAAAGAAGTGACATTGGAGAATGGAGACAGAATGAGATGGAGAAAGGAGGAGAGAGAGAGAAGGAAGGGAGAACAAGGCCCTATATGCAATAAAGAAATCCCTGGCCAGTTTTAAACACTCAGCAAAATCACTTTAACCCAATATTCCTGAACAGCAGGACACTCTCACCAAATGTGATAGAAGGTGCCTTTTCTGGAACATCCTCACCAGCAATTACTAACCAATACAGGCCGATACAGTAAAGTCCACGGGAGAGCGGGCAAACGCCCGCCCTCCCAGCACACGCACAGGCCACTCTCCTGTGTGCGCGATTCAGTATTCAAATTAAGCCCGGCAGTAAAAAGAGGCGCAAGGGACACTAGCGCGTCCCTAATGCCTCTTTTCGGACAGGAGCGGCGGCTGTCAGCGGGTTTGACAGCCGACGCTCAATTTTGCCGGCGTTGGTTCTCGAGCCCGCTGACAGCCACAGGTTCGGAAACCGGATGCCGGCAAAATTGAGCGTCCGGTTTTCAACCCGCGAGCCGCGGGCTGACTTCCAATTTTTTTTTTTTTTTAATCTTTTTGTAACTTTTGGGACCTCTGACTTAATATCGCCATGATATTAAGTCGGATGGTGCACAGAAAAGCAGTTTTTACTGCTTTTCTGTGCACTTTCCCGGTGCCTGGAGAAATTAGCACCTACCTTTGGGTAGGCACTAATTTCTGAAAGTAAAATGTGCGGCTTGGCTGCACATTTTCCTTTCTGAATCGCGCGGGAATACCTAATAGGGCCATCAACATGCATTTGCTGGAGCACACTGTACTGTATCGGCCTGCAAGGGATGTATTTTCTATAATTTAGAGGGAGGGAGATGCTATCTGTATAAAAGTTTACATCCATTCTCAACTAAATGGGCAGAAACTGAGGTTTCGGCAATTCTAAGAAAACACTATTCCCACTGTTTCTCATCCCAAACCAACCCCAGATCCTGCTCCCATGCTTGTATATATTTAGATTGTGTAGGCACTGAGTTTAACAGCAAACACCGTTTTGTCATAAGACCTTAGTACTTCTATGAGGTCTGACACATACATTCTCAAAACTGATTAATTATTAGGAAGATCAACTTTTACCAGTCCCTCCCATAAGAAAGTATTTTTGTTGCAAATAATATTATCCTTTTCTCGCAACCCAAATTTCTCCTTGAGGGTTTCAAAGCAAGCGTACCCTGGCTCCCCCAAACCAATCACAAGTAACCAAGCCCCTTCTCATCCCAATCTACAAAAGCACCCCCGCCACACCTGGTAAAAAATCTCTATTAAATAGAACAGGGGAAGAAAAAACATGTTCGCAATCGCCCACAAGCCGTTTTTTGTTTGGTTTGGGGGGGGGGGGGGTTTGCATCTATCCAATATTTTAAAGGTCAATGCAGAAAAAGAGGGCTTTGAGTTTCTAAGCTGCTTAGGGAGACGCAGAAAATGCTTGAGTGGAATCCTTCCCATAGCTGCTTGTGTTAGGGAACACTAGGAGAGCGATCCCATCTTAAGGAGCTTGTGTGCCCTTAGGCCTCGGCATGACCCCAGAAGACTCCAGAGCAGCACAGAGGTAGGCAAGGCATATCCAAGCATGGGTGAAGACTGAAGGTCTGACCCTCTACTGGACCTGCATGCTTCTGGAAGGCCAACAATGCAATGTTGGTTATTGAATGGTCCTCCAACCATTCCCAGCCCTTTCGGACCTGCTGCTGGGTAACGGCAAGAAGCAGCAGGCCGGACAGAGGATGTGGATGAGGAACTTGGAAGGTTCAGACATTGGCACTGTCTCTCAGGGCGCCCTACACAGCCCACAACAGGGCAGACCCAATGGGCTGGTCATGGACCACCCTGTCCCACTGCGTGCCCTACACAACCCGAGAAGGCTGGTCACAGATCATGCGGAGAGCGGGACAAGCACAGGAAGGGAACCCAGCCACAGCAAGACTCCAATGACGAGAACAGGAACCGACGAGACGGATTTACCCAACAGGATGTCATCTGGAGGACTCGAGGAGCTGGAAGGACAAGAGACTTGAAGGAACTCTGAGCGCTTGAGACACTCAGACAAGGACTCGAAACTCAGGACCCGGAACAAGCGAAGGAGGAGCGGAACCTCAGAACATCAGGAAGTGGAACATCAGGAAGCCACGAAGACTCAGGAATCAAGACAGGACCTGGAGCTCCAACGAAGAACGAAGACCTGACAGAGCGCTGGAAGACAAACCTCCAGGGACAAAGAACTCATATGCAAGGCAAGGCAGGAGTGCTGGAGAAGACCTTTAATAGGGCTACCAGAAAGACGTCCAGGAAGACGTCATCAGGTGGGACCCGGGGCATATCTGGCCGCGGGCCCTTTAAATGCTGTGAAGAGGTGCGGCCACGGACCTAGAGGCAGGCTGAAGCAAGAAGAGACTGTCGGTGGTGTCTATGCCGTGAAGGATCGTTCAAGGGCAGCCGCAGGACAGGCCCCAGCAGTGGCGGCTCCATGCTGCTGAAGATAAACAAGTCCACGGCAGTCCTGCCACTGAAGAGCAGCTGACTTGCGGCTCCCTGCTGCGAGTGATGGCCCCAAGGATGGCAGTCCGGGCTGTGATGGCGCAGCAGCAGCAGCAGCCTCCTGGCTCCTTGGGAGGAACGTGGGCGGCACGAGCAGGGCCGCGAAGGGAATGTCAGCGGCACTCGGCCGCGCGGGCAAGGCCTCAAAGGGAGGCTGCATGCCGTGGAGGTCGGCGGCAGCCGCGTAGGAGAAGGCAGTGCAGGAAGGTAAGAGGCCTGCTCGTGGGGGAAAACTCTGTGGGCAGGAATCACAACAGCTTGTCCCAAATCCACCCACTGTTTAGGCCTCAAACAAAACCAATGCAAAACAGGCAGCAGCTGATCTGCTAAGTACTAATGCCTAAAATTAGGAACAGCAAGGCCTCCCATCAATTTAAGTTGATACAGTACAGATTGTTCTACCCTTGGAGATTTGTGCTTCCAAATAAAAAAAAAGTGATTTATATTTAAGCCTATTAAGAAAGCTGTCTGGGACTTCAATTGGGAGTATTTGGAAAAAGACATCATAACTGTCACAACCATGGTAGTGGATACTACTGCCATCTACCCTGGTAGATTTTATTTTACCCACCAAAGGGATGTTCTTCAATTGAAACAAAGTATTATAGCACTGATATTTACCCCCAGATATCTCAAGGAGCTACTGACCCATCTCAAGGGCAATTTCTCCTTCAAAATCCTACCTAAAGGAACTGGAGTATTTAAAAAGTTTGGATTTATTCAAATTAACTTTAAACCCCAAAGCCCTACCAAACTCCCCGAACTCCTTTAACAAAAAATGGGAGCGTTAATTGAGGGGAAGATATAGCAAACATTATTTCATCGGCAAAAATAGAGGGCTTAAACCCTGAATCCCCCAACTTGATGCATACGAGAAGCACCATAATGCATGGTGCGATGCTAATTTGGAAAAGGGGGAGGAGTGGAATTTCTGTCCAAGTGGGCTGGCTTCACAGTTTGCAGAGCCAATATTGCATAGTTTTAACTACACCTTTTTCATTGGCATTAAACTGTGTGATATAATCACACTTTACAATCTTTTCACAAATAGCATTTTAAGTTGTGTGAGAGAGAGAGAGAGAGAGAGACTAGCTATAAGGCCTTTATAATATGTAGGTATTTTACTCCTGGGGGAATTCTACGCAAAAAAATTTAAAATTCTGCACACAAAAACCGAAAATTCTGCGAACTTTATATTGGTCAAAATAACACAATTTATATGACAGTCTTTAAGTAATTACATTTTTAAATTATTACAGAAAAAAGTTATTACTTAAAATTGCAGATTTTTAAATATTTTGAGCAGAATTTCCCTAGAAATTCATTGTAAGAGTGTCCCTTCCACATACACACACCTTCATACAGGCTCCCTTGCACACACACACACACACACATCCCCTCATACAGGGCCCTCTCTCTTGCATACACACCCTCACAAGCTCCCTTTCTCTCTCACACATACATCCTCATACAGGCTACCTATGTCTCTCTCTCACGGAGCCCCTCACAGGCTCTGTCTCACACATACACAATCCCTTCACACAGGCTAGCACTCTCATATACACACGATCCCTTTTTCATACACACGAGCTCCCAATCTCTCACACACATACACACTCCTTCACAATCTCCTCATATAGGCTCCCTCTCTCTGCAACCCACACTCAAGCATCCCCCCCCCCCACCCACCCTCTCTTACCTCCTTTGCTCTCTCTTCCACCTCATGCTCTCTGTCACCCTCCCCTCCCCAACATCCCTCCCCTCATATAGGCTCCCTCTCTGAAACCCACACTCAAGCATCCCCCCCACTCCCCCTCTTACCAACCAAGCTGTCTCTCACCCTCCATACTCCCCTCCTCTCTCTTACACACATTCTCTCTCACTGGCATCCCCCTCCCCTCATATAGGCTCCCTCTCTTTGAAACCCACACTCAAGCATCCCCCCCACCCTCCCTCTCTTACCTCCCATGCTCTCTCTCACACCCTTCTGCTCTCACTCTCCCCATTCCCCCTCTTAACAACCATGCTCTCTGTCACCCTGCCCTCTCTCACACACACATTCTCTCTCACCGGCATCCCACTCCCTTCATATAGGCTCCCTCTCTCTGAAACCCACATTCAAGCATCCCCCCCACTCACCCTCTCTTACCTCCCATGTTCTCTCTCACACTTTCCTGTTCTCACCCTCCCCACCCCCCTCTTACCAACCATGCTCTCTGTCACCCTGCCCTCTTTCACACACACATTCTCTCTCATCGGCATCCCCCTCATGCTCTCTCTCACACCCTCCTGCTCTCTCTCACCCTCCCCTCCCCTCCCCGACACACATTCTCTCTCACCGGTATGCTGCGGGACGCGCTCCGTTCACGGCAAAGATGAAGGCCCGTTCGCGGCACATGGGGGCCTTCCATTTTTGCCTTGAGCGGAGCACAGTCTGTTCACGGCACACGGAGGCCTTCCCTTTTCGCTGTGAATGGCGTGCCGGGCCTTCATCTTCGCTGCAAACAGAGCGCTGCGAACAATAGCATAGAATTAGTATTTATACCTTTATAAAAGACCCACCTAGTAACTCGAGGTGAGATTTAAGTAGTAGTGTAGGAGTTAGGGGCGACTTTGACATGCAGAGTGAGACGTACGAACAGAACAGTACACTCTTGTGAAGATTTGATGTCCTTCGGAGTGAGGAAACTCACCCAAAGATGAGATTTGTACAATGTTCTCTCAACCTAGCTTGATGTTACCCAGGTTGAGAGTCCATCAAGCTAGGTTGAGAGAACATTGTACAGCATCATCAAGCTACAGGTAGTGTATGCCTACTTGAATCAGATTACAGCAACTCCAGGTCCTTAGGTTTGACTGACCTGCAGGAGGTACCTGCACCCTAGGCCTGGCTTCATTCCACCAGTTCCAATTCATCCCATGCTTCTCTCAGCTTGGTGCTTGTCATGGGACTAATTACAGCTACCATCCCGACGCTGCTCTGCGCAAGTGGGTAGTCCAGCTTCTAATTCCACCCCAAAGATCCTGAGATATCACCTTGTTGGGTCTCTTCGCCTTAATTTCACCATGGCAAGTTGTCTCGAATCCACAGCTTGTAAACCATCATCCTTCTGGTATCCTTTGCACAGCTTCTGAGCTGCTAAAGTCCGGATTGGGAAATCCGACTTGTTGTTTATCCGCCCATCTGATGTTGTCTCCGCTGCCAGAAAAAGGTCCGTGATTGCCATCTTCAGGCTTGTCTGGAAAGCCCGCACTTTTCTTCTGCTCTGTTTCCATCAGGAGGGGCCCCTTGTTCCATCTAAGGACTGCTCTTCAAAGATGACCAAAACTTGTCAGTTTTTCAAATTGTTTTCCACCAGTAAAAGTTGCTGCTGCAAGGATTGCTGCCATTGACTACACTTACCAACCATCCCGATGGTCGAAGAGCGTTTCTTTAAACATGGCTGGAATCCTTTATTCTCTCCAAACCTTGCCTTCTGGAGCTTTACCACCTGCCTTGAAGCAACTTATCTGATCTGAGACCAAGGGATTGCTTCTGCCACTATTCTGGAGATCCCTTTCTAGGAAAAAGCTTCCTGTGTAAAGTTGAACATCTACGTCTATCACATGGGAGCTTAGGTTAACGTGGATTATAACTGAGATGTAACTTTCTTCTCAACCTTATTAAAGGAACTTCTCTCATCCATCTGGCTTTACAAGAGTTTGGGTTCAGTAACCCTGTGCATCTCTTCATTTCATCTGTCAACCGCAACTCCATGTGCCATCTCTCATCAAATGTATAGAATTTATCCCAAGACCAGCTTTCCATCTTTTGAACAATGTTTGTTGGACTGTCTAGCTCGACCTGGCACTCCTCGTACCAATGTTCATCTAACAAGTGGTATCTGCAAGTTTGCATTCTTCTGATACACCATCTTGCATCCAAGATTTCAACAGTGATGCCTGGCTATTGCTCTCAAGAAGAAGATGCTGTGGAGGTGTTCCTCACTCACATCTTGATTTAATAAAATCCTGAACTGGACCATCCCTTAAGATGCTATTACTACCTCTGTGCCTCCAATTCAACCTGTGGCATGTCTTTTCCTGAGTTCATTGTGTCTACGTTGTCTTCAGTATGTTGCTTCACTTCATTGCTTCAGTTCCTTCCAAGCTTTGAAGATCTTGTGATTGGACCCCCAAGTTCCCCAGCTGGTATAGAAGATATGCCTTCATGTCTTCAGCCGTAGAGAAGAAGGCTGAAGAGGGGGCTTTGAGGAGGGGGTGCTGTTGCATCCCTGCTCACGGACCCCATCCCGCGAGCAGGCTTTCCACCTTACCACCATCACCACTGCTGGGACGCTCTGCTTGTGCCCTGGTCCTGGCGCTGCCACCACTGCCTTCCGCAGCAAGAAGAGCCGCCGCTGGTGCATCTTTTTGCAGCCTGGTGCCGCTGGCATCCTTCCATCGTGGCAGGAGGCCACTGCTGCAGACTCCACCTCTAGCGGCAGGAGCTGCCGCTGCCACTGCCTTGTTCTTCGCGGCCTAGTGCCACCCCGGGATGCTCTCACCTTTGCAGCAGGGAGCCGCCGACATTTTTTCCCTTCGCGGCCTAAGTACTGCCGCTGCTGACTCCACCTACGGCAGGGGAAGCCGCCGCCGGGACTTCCTCTGGCAGCCGGAAGCCGCCGCCGGCGCCGCCTCCACCTGTGCGACCTGTGCGCCGCTGCCAGGACCTCTCTCTGCCATGCAGCAGGGACGCCACTGTCCTCGGTCCTGCTTCCACTCCTGGCCCTTCCTAGGTGCCGGCACGCACCTCTTCAATTTATTTAAAGGGCCAGCAGTGGGAAAAACCCGCCGCCCCACCGAAAGCCAGCCTCAGTCCATTTCCTACTTCAGCCTTATAAAAGGGCTCAGTTCCTGTTCCTCGGGGTCTTCATGTCAGATCCCATGGTCGTCCATGTTCTTCTTTGCTGGTCAAGGTCCTCTGTGGTCTTCATTTGTCTAGATGGCTCTTCATTCCATGTTTTTGATGTTCCTGGTCTCATTCCTCATGTGAGCTCCTTCTTGCCTTGTCCT
Organism: Rhinatrema bivittatum; assembly: GCF_901001135.1. Lineage (NCBI taxonomy): Eukaryota > Metazoa > Chordata > Amphibia > Gymnophiona > Rhinatrematidae > Rhinatrema > Rhinatrema bivittatum. The sequence continues at coordinate 453,635,163 of NC_042616.1, forward strand.
TGTTCCAGATGTCCTGATGTTCCAGATGTTCCTTGGTCCTGATGTTCAGAAGTCCTGATGTTCCATGTTCCAGAGGTTCTGTTGTTCCATTTCCTGAAGCCCTGATGTTCCTGAAGTCTTCCAAGTTCTGAGCCTTCTAAGTTCTGAGTCTTCCAGCTTTTCGAGACCTCCAGATGACCACCCCGAGGGTAAATCCATATTGATCCGGTTCCTGTTTCCGGTCATTGGAGCCTCGTTTGGTTGGATCCCCTTCCGGCGCTTGTCCCACTCCCACGTGATCCGCAACCAGCCTTCCCAGGTTGTGTAGGGCACACAGTAGGACAGGATGGTCCATGACCATCCCATGGGGGCTGTGTAGGGCACCTTGAGGGACAGTGCCCACCTGTACCTTCCAAGTTCCAAGTCCTCGTCTGAGTCTTCCAAGTTCCAAGTCCTTGTCTGAGTCTTTGTCTGAGTTTTCCATGTTCCTATCTTTCCTTGTTCCTGCCCTCAGCCTCCGTCTGGCCTCATGTGCTCGTCGTTCCCAAGTGGCGGGTCGGAAGGGCTACCGAGTGGCTGGAGAGCTACTCCTGAGACCAGCATTGCATTGGATTGGTGCGTGTAGGTCCAGAGGAGGGCTGATCCTGCCTTGTTCCTGTTCCGAAGTTCCTTGCCTTAGTTCTATTCCTGCTTTGTTCCTGTTCCACCCATGTTTGCATGCTCTCACCTCCCACGGTGTGCCTTGGGGCTCCTCTCTGAGTCGTGCCGTGGTTCAGGGACTCACGCTCTCACATGAGCTAGCGACAGCACCTCCATGCTCTCAACACCAGCCACAGGCCGCGCTCGCAACATGTGGCTGTACTAAAATACAGAATTCTGAGTATTACTTGGTTAGACCATGCCCTTATTTGGTTTGACTGTCTTTATAAGCCTCATGATTTCTGGAAATGGTTTTGGAGGTTGAATGATAGCTTATTAGATGATGAAGAAATTTGTCAAGCTCTGGAAGCTGATATACAGGAATATTTTTAATTTAATAATGAAGATAGTATTAGCCCCCAGATGGTATAAGATAGTTTCAAAGGAGTTCTTCATGGGGAAATTGATTGCTTGGGCAGTAAAAAAGAAAAGAGAAAGGGAAGATGGCTGCATATGAGCACAAAATTGTATGTCCTCTCTGGAAACGTTACATAAAAAAAATAATGATCCATCAGTATTAAGACAACTTGAGGTGGAGAGGAATAAACTACAACTACTTTTTGCTGAGGAAATTTCATACAAATTGAACTTATTCAATCTATCTTACTTTGAATATGGAACTAAAGCAAGAAGGCTTTTGGCTTTAAAATTAACTTAGGAATTCTATATTGCGCATTAGGGATTCGGGTGGAAATTTCTTAACGTGTACTGCCAAGATTAGAGATCATGTTGCCCAGTTTTATTGTGACTTCTATAAAAAAAATGACTTCTCCTTTTCTGATGATTTTATTGACGAATACTTGAATATGGTTGCCTTTCCTGAGTTCTATTTAGATGAGCAAAATAGATTAAATAAGGAAATCTCTGAGCTTGAAACTTCACAGGCTATCCAGAGCTTTAAGCAAAACAAATTTCCAGGACTGGATGGGTTTTCAACAAAGTTTTATAAAAACAATTTTGGGGAAAGCTGTGCACGGCTGTTGCCTCCACTTTTTAATTCCTTGTCAGATGAGGGGGTTTTTTTGCTGCCTTCTATGAAGCTACTGTCGTACCTAAAGAAGATTGAGGTAGCTCTCTGGGTGGCTCTTACAGACCAATTTCTCTCTTCAATTTAGATATTAATTTCCTGGCTAAGACTAGGTTAGGGAGCCAGTGAGTGAGCCGATACATGCAGATCAATCTGGATTTCTACATGGTAGGCAAACCACAGGTAATATTAGGAGATTCTTGCACCTCTTCTGGGCATTAGAGGAAGTATCTCAGCCACCATCTTATTGGCCATTGATGCTGAAAAAGCTTTCGATCGGGATCAATGGAACTTTATGTTTAAGGTTCTTGCAAAAATGAAACTGGATAAAAACGTAATTCAGCGGGTGCATAAAATACATACTTCTCCAGAGGTGAGTATAAGGTCAATGGGAGTTTGGCATCTCAAGCAGTAGCGGCTTGGGGACAGCCAGAGGGAGAAAAGAGGCAGGTTTGGCTGTTCCTTAAGTGCCGTTTATTTACGGTAAAAACAAGCAAAAGTGCAGTGCACAGCAAAACCAAACAACCCAAGCAGCTCACCTTGGCTTCAGGTGTCTCACAGATCACAAAGGATAGTGCAAAGCATAACAATCACCTGGGGGCAGCTCACCTTGACTTCAGGCAAGACCCAAATTTATGCATAGCAGATCTTAACAATGTCAGCCTCAAACCTTAAACATAGCAGGTCTTCTCATATGGTGGGACTCTCTCTCTTCCCTGGGGCCTGCTTAACCCTTCTAGGTTCCTCCCTTCACCCAGGACTTCCTGTGAGTCTCAGTCGTAAGGAGGACCTGGTGAGACAGCTGTGCCCGGTGCTTTAAGGTAGTCTGAGAGAGTTTTCTGTACACTCCCTCACAGGGGGATACTCAGGGGGTTTCCCATTAGGAAGGGGGGTAGGGGGCGAAACAGCCATAACACGAGTTAGAAAATAACCCCCTAAGTTGCTTAGGAGCTTCCCTGCCTTATTGCCAAAACAAAAGAAATTTAACTCTTAAGCCTGTAACGATTTAAGTGCTCTTTGATGTAGACACAAATTTAATTCTTGCAATATTGCAAAATATGCTATATTATTTTCCTTTCTAGGGTGATTTACCATAATTCTTTTGGTGACTTTGAGACAGTTTTCCAGGTCTAAAATATTCTTATATAACCGCTTATTACATCTGGTGCAATAGGCAATAATATCGCCTCTAAATACTGCTTTCCCTGTTTCCCAAAACAGCAAAGGAGAATCTACATGTTGTGCATTGAAGGAAGTGTAAGTGTTCCATCTTTCTTGTAAATAGGATTGAAAATCAGTATCATCTTTTAAGTAGCTGGGGAACCTCCATATACGTTCACCAGGGTCCCTTAGCCCTATGCGTAAGTCCAACCAGATTAAAGAATGGTCTGATATTGATTGGGGCCCAATTTCAGCTTTAATTACCAATGGTAAATCTATTTGCTTTATCAAGATATGGTCTATTCGGGATAGCGATAAGTGAGCTCGAGATATGTGGGTGAAGTCTTTCTCTACTGGATGGAGTGTCCGCCAAGGATCTAATAAATTGTGTTCCTTGCACAGATACGCAACTCCTTTATTTTGAGTAGTGGTAGGGCAAGGTCCTGGGGGGTTTTTGTCTATTGATGGAGCTAAAACATAATTAAAATCCCCAGCCATCAGAACTTTTCCCTGAGCATTCAAAACTATTTGGTTTAACACGTATTGGAAAAAAAGGGTGAGAGTAATTATTTGGGGCATATAATGAATAAATAGAAACTGAATGACCCTTGAGCATCCTTGTGATTAATAAAAATCTACCTTCTTTATCTTGAAATGTTTTATGGTGTTGAAACTGGAGGTTTTTATGGATGAGTATGGCAACCCCTCCTTTTTTGCCGTTTGCAGTCGAATAAAAAAGCAAGTGTGACCCAGCCCCGTTGAAGTTTTTTGGATTCTAAATCAGACAAATGTCTCCTGAATGCAAGCTATGTTGGCTTTGCTATTCTGTAAATGTTGAAGTACCTTCTTTCTCTTTATTGGTGAGCCCAGTCCATTTACGTTCCAGGATATCATATGGGTGATATCATTTTGAATTAAACATTACATGAGTTGTTGCCAATGAATAGTGTGGGACATCACATATAATTAATGTGGGACCCCCAGCTAGCCCCGCAAAATGGGAGGATGAACCAATAGCTCTTGCTAAGCCAAATTTCATCATCCAGCCCCCCTGTAGGTGCATAGAAATCACACGCCTTGAGTATACGTTAACAGTGATTTGCTGTTTAGTATGTGCTCCCTTGACAAATTCAAAGACAGAACTTATGAAAATACATTGCTTCCTGACATAAAATCTTAAAGGCCCGCCCCTCCCCCTCCCCCCTTCCCCCCCCCACTTGAACCAAAAGGATCCCCAATTTGCATGGGGTTTGTGCGGCATTACTGGACGTGAGCGGGTGCCCCACTCCCAACCTTCTTACCAAAGATTCGGTAACCTGCATATAAATCCCAACAAGGTGTGCAGCATACTGTTTAGAGACGTAATATTTGCAGCCTCCTAAAATAGAGGACCACAGAAAACAAAAGAATGCCACGAAAGGAGCCTTGACTAGAAGATAAAGAAGTAAAATAAAATAAAGTAAAGTCACCATATCCTCTTGAATAACGAGGCTTCCTCTTCCCCGGATCCCATATGATGGGTTAGCTGTCAGCATAATAAAATAACAAACAAAATGGCAGTTGCTCAAGGAACTAGAGAGACATAGGTCGTCTCCTAAGAGGTCAGAGCAGAGGGCCATCCCGACAACAAAAATCCAGAATGATCCCACACTGTCAAAAGGTGCTCAAACGCTCGTTTGTGGAGAAGAGTGTTCCTCACTTCTGTATATATAAGCAAAAGCAGAAAGCTAAAAAAAGCAGGCAGATGGTAAAGTCACTAGCCGGAAGCTCCGTCTTTAATGGAGGCGATATATTGTTGTGCATCCTGAACAGAGTCAAACACTGTGGTGCTCCCTCCACTCCAGATTTTTAATTTTGCTGGAAATAGCAGAGCAAACTTAATCTGCTGTTTGAAAAGTTGGTCGCAGAGTGGTTTGAAATTTTTTCACAAGGCAGTTACTTGAGCAGAGTAATTTAGAAAATTTTTTATTTTTTGTGAGTTGTAGCTCAAGTCCGGATTTTTGCGATAGGCTTGCATAATAGTCTGTTTATGTGCAAATTTTAGGACTTTTGTGATAACTATATGTGGTCTGGTCTCCAACTCCCTTCAGGGTTCAAACCTGTGTGCCCTCTCGATAGTGATGGTCTGGCGCAATTCCGGTATATTCAGGCTATCCGGGAGCCACAATTCCAGAAAGGAACAAAGGTTCCGATTCTCAATAGATTCTGGAAGACCTAGAAACTGTAAGTTAGAGCACTAGATCTGTTTTCTAGGTCGTCCAACTTTTCTAGGTGTTCTGCGAGGGAGAGTTCCATTGTCGCCATTTTGACTGCTTGTGCTGTTGTGTCGTCCTCCAATACCGATATCCTTCCTTTGGCCTGATCAAGACGAGGATTCAAATCTGTAAGAGCTTGTTTAACTTCGTGTAATTTGGTTGAGATACCATCGCTGATATTCATGGATTCCTCTGATACCGGTAGGGCAGCCATTTTTGCCTCCAGGCTGTGAGGTTTTTCTTTCTTCTTTTTTGATCCTTTAACGGGGATTCCCAGGAAGGATTTTTGCATGTATGGCACAATAGACATGTGCTTTCTTGAACCTTTGGATATTTTGCTGAAGTAGCTTCCTTAATCTGCAGGTTGACGATAGTTTTAGGATTGGGGCACCTGGAGCTCAAGACGAAGCATCCTCTTCAGCTCATCCACTCACGTGACCCCCTTGAGTTTCATTTTAAGTATGAGATATCTTCCTTCTGCATCATGCTTCACCTCCTTAATATCAGTCAGGAGTTCTTGTGAAATTAAAATCCCCTCCACTGTGTATTAGAAGCAAAAAAGGCAAGAAAATACACTTTATCCTTTAAAAAACTTTCATTCTGTTTCTTGAAGTGGGTTTCCTGAACTATAATTACATAGGGCCTGATTTTAAAAAGCATTTACATGTTAAAATTGGGTTTTACACGTGTGAGTGCAAGTTACGCTCATAAATGGCTTTTGAAAATTGCTGATTGTAGTTACATTTACATGTGTAACTCCTTTGAAAATTCACCTTATAGCTTTTAATCATTTAGCTTCTTTGAATAACAAATGCCTTTTTATCAGAGAATTTAAATCCTTAACATTCAATGATAACACTCTAAACGTAGCCATAGTCAACAACCTAACATAGTAATCTATCACAATATAAGCTCTGAATAACATTCTAACAGCATGCAAGCCAAAGGCACAAAATAGCCCATCTCTTATGTCATAATCTCCTCCATATTAAAAGAACCAATGTCCTACCCTCTCATCCCTCCCCTTCCCACCCTGACCATCCCACCCCCCAACCAACTAGCACAGGATCTGAATAGCGCAAGTTGTCTAGATGATTAACCCATGGAGGAATAAAAACTCCCATCAAGAGAGCAAGGAATCCCCTACCCCAGCCCCAGCAATAATAAAAAAAAAAAGTCCAGTCCTTATCTCCTCTGTGTCTTCTCTTCCTTTAGTCTAGCAAGTAAAAAGATGAGGACCCAAACACAGTTTCAAATATTCCAAACCAATGATCTCCATGGGTAGGCCATGTAGTTGGAATATGTGATGTAGGAAGAGTTTTGCCAATTCAGGAGCTGAAGGGAGACTTTGGAGTGGAATGAAGTGGGCCATTTTTGAAAAGCAGTCGATAATGACTCAGCTGACCATGTTGCCCTTTGATGGGGGCAGATCGACGATGAAGTAAGTAGAGATGCTTGACCAGGGTTCAGTGGGAGCCGGAAGAGGCTGGAGGAGTCCCCAAGGATGGCCTGTGGGAGGCTTCTGCTGTGCGCAGATAGGACAGGAATCGACATAACTGCGGGAGTCCTTGACCATGCTGGACCACCAGTAATGTCTTCTCAACATCTCATGGGTCTGAGCTCGGCCGGGATGGCCAGCCAACTTTGAGTCATGGGCCCAGTGGAAGATCCGTTCTCGGAGACAGCATGGGACCACCATTTTCCCAGCTGGCACCGTGTGGGTAACCACGAGGTTTATACAGGCTGGGTCAATAATATGCTTGGGAGTCTGAGGCGCATCTTCTGGTTCAAGAGAGCGAGAGAGAGCATCCGTTCGGGTGTTCTTTGCAGCAGGACGGTAGAGGAGCTCAAAGTTAAAGCGTTCGAATAACAGCGCCCAACGGGCGCTGTTCTTCGAACCTTCAGGTGTTCAAGGTTTTTATGATCTGTGAAGATCGTGTATTTATGTTGGGCTCCTTCTAACCAGGGATGCCACTCTTGAAGAGCCAATTTCATGGCTAAGAGCTTTCGGTCACCAATGGTGTAGTTCTGCTCTGCAGGCGAAAACTTATGAGAGTAGAAGGAGCAGGGTACTAGGGCCCCCTTGGGAGAATATTGGCTCATGACCACCCCTGCCCCAATGGCGGAGGTGTCTAGTTTGATGACAAAGAGGCGGTTAGGATCTGGGTGACGTAGACAAGGTCTGGTGCAGAAGGCCTCTTTCAAGGCATGGAAAGCAGATTGAGCCTTGGGGCTCCAGACTTGAAGGTTACTACCTTTCCTAGTCATGGCTGTGAGTGGAGCAGCGAGTGTGGAGTAGTTGGCGATGAAGTTCCTGTAATAGTTCGTAAATTCAAGGAATCTCTGTAGGGCACAGAGGCCTACTGGCTGGGGCCAATCTTGAATTCCCTGGAGTTTCTCAGGATCCATGGTAAAACCACGATTGGAGATAATGTAGCCCAGAAAGGGAAGACAAGTCTGTTCGAAGATACACTTCTCTAACTTTGCATAGAGATGATTGTCTCTAAGATGTTGGAGGGCTGTCTGAACATGTGAATGGTGGGACTTCAGGTCTTTGGAAAAGATCAGTATATCATCTAGACATACCACGACAAATGAATAGAATAGGTCATGAAAGATCTCATTTATCAGGTCCTGAAAGACCACAGGGGCATTACAAAGTCCGAAAGGCATTTCATTCGTACTTGTAGTGGCCATCCCTAGTATTGAAAGCAGTCTTCCAGATATCTTCTGGCTGGATCCGCACCAGATTGTATGCCCCTTGGAGATCTAACTTTGTAAAGATCTGGGCTCCTTGTAGGTGATCAAAGAGTTCGCTAATGAGTGGCAGAGAATAACGATCCTTGCGGGTCAAGGCATTTAACCCATGGTAGTCAATGCAAGAACATAAACTGCCATCTTTCTTTTTCACGAAGAAGAATCCGGTTCCTGCCGGAGAGTCAGAGGGTCTTATGAAACCTTTATTCAGGTTCTCCTTAATGTACCCAGACATTGCTTGAGTCTCTGGTGGCGAGAGAGGATAGGTTCTGCCCTTGGGAGGCGAGGCACCTGGCAGGAGCTCAATGGGGCAATTGAATTTGCAGAGTGGAGATAGGATATCTGCATTCTGTTTGGTGAATACATCTTGAAAATCTGAGTATGGATCCAGTAACCTGGTGAGGGTTGTAGATTTCAGGACGGTGACCGCTGGAGTCACCTGTCGCAGACAATGGTTCTGGCACTGGGATCCCCACTGAATTAGCTGCAGGGATTGCCAGTCGAATTGGGGTCCGTGGACCTAGAGCCAAGGAAGTCCTAGGATCATTGGTTGCATAGAACGCTTTAAAACGTACAGGGAGATCTCCTCTTCATGAATAGTTCCTACAGAGAGGTGGAAGGCCACGGTGCAATGAGTGATGCGTTCGGGAAGGTGTTCTCCCTGGATGGATGCGATGTGATGCGGAGGGGCACCTCCAGAGGCTGAAGAGGAATCTAGAGTAAGGAGATGATATCGTCCAGGATGAAGTTACCACTTGCGCCAGTATCCACGAGCGCGGTTGTGGCAAAGGAGCGTGACCCCATAGAAAGGGACACCGTAAACAGCAATTGAGGGCCAGTAACAGTGGCGCCCAAGTTCGGGACCCCCACTGGGCTCAGGCTCTGCAGTTTCTCGGATGTACTGGGCAGGATTGTCGAAGGTGTCCGTAACCACCACAGTATAGACAAAGGCCTTACTTCTTGCGACGAAGACGCTCCTCAGGAGACAAGCGTCCGCGATTAATCTGCATCTGCTCCTCTGATGATAGAGGAGGTGCCGGTAAGGCCTTCAACTGGGGACTGGTAGCACAGACTGGACGTGAGGCTGGTGGCCGGGAGAACTTTACCTCCTGGTGTCGTTGACGTAGGTGATGGTCAATCTTGCCAACCAGGGAAATCAGGTCATCCAGAGATGTGGGAATCTCGCGAGCAGCCAGCTTGTCCTTGAGTGTAGGAGTCAAGCCGTCTAGATAGATTGCCCTAAGGCAGTCCTCTTGCCTCCCCAGTTCTGTGGCTAGTGTCCTAAATTCCACTATGAATTCGGTGAGCGAATGCGAGCCTTGTTGAAGGTGAAGAAGCTGATGACCCGCAACCGCCTGTCAACAGGGGTCTTTGAAGGTCCGCTTGAAGACAGTCATGAAGTGGTAGAGATGACGAAGAATATCATCTGAACGTTCCCAAAGCAGAGAAGCCCATGCCAGGGCCTTCCCTTCAAGGCGTGAGAGGATGAAGGTAATTTTGGTGGTCTCACTTGGAAACAATGCAGGCTGCAGTGCAAATTGCATAAAGCATTGATTGCTGAAGCCTCGGCACAGGCGTGGATCCCCATTGAAATGAGGTGGAGTTGGAAGGGCCAGAGATGCCTGTGGAGGTGGGGTTTGAGCCCAACCCCCGAAATTGGCCATGACAACGTCTTGGAGTTGAGACAGATGAAGTTAATGCTTCAATGGTTCGCTGTTGTTCTCGGTCATGAGCAGTTAGGCCAGGGATGGCCTGCATGGTGGGAGACCCGCCGAGTCCATGGCCTTGGCAACCTGTTGCGCTGGAGGTGGATCCTTGGCCCAGTGCAGGATTGGTACAGCCCTCTGGTCGGACCCGGAGAGCGCCTGCCACAAGGAGGCGGAGCACAGGAGGAGACAGAGGCTAGCTGGAGCTTCACCAATAGCAACTCGGGGTTCCCTCAGGTTGAGCCTTTGGTTACCTGGGTCGCCTGGTCTTAGGTGGGCCTCGCAGGATCTCCTGGAGAGGAAGTGCAGAGGAGTGCCACCACTAACAAGGGTGCACGGTCAATGTCCAAACCAGAATGTCTAGCAGTCACAGGAAGCCAGAACAGAGAGTCTGAATAGATAGCGAAGATCAAGGCCAGAGTAGAAGTTCAGAATGGTCAGCCGAATCAGGGGTCAGAACCTGTAGTCAATCCGTAAGTAGTTGGTGTCCAGGCAGAGGTCGGTTCTAGGCAGCGGTCAAGAATAGTCAGGAACAAGCAATGGTCACTACCATGAGATCAGTCCAGAGGGTACTACCAGGGATGGAGAGATGAAGGAACAGGAGACGCTGGAACAGGAGACACTGGAACAGGAAACGCTGGAAGGCAAACTAGACACACCGGAGTGTACGACCCGATTGCCAACGCATTGAGCTAGGGGTTGAGCTGTAGTTTAAATACCCTGCTCAAGTGACGTCAGACTCGGGAACTGCCCGAGGTTTTCCCGTGCTTGGCCCTTTAACTTGGGAAGAGCTCTGCGTGCACACTAGGGGGCGGAGCCAACGCCGAGAAGGACGCCAACCCCCGGCGTGAGGACAGCTGCAACAAGGAAGGCCGTGAAGGAGCCGGGGATGCCCGTGGAAGCTGCAGCTGAACAGCACAGGGACTCAGGACGGAGCTGGTGGACGGTCGAGCCAAGTGAGCAGGCCTGGCTGCGGTGCGGACGCGGCCGGGAAGTGCAACAGTATATCCCTCCCACTTAAGGGATCCAAGAGGACGAGCTCAAGCCAGCATAGCTTCCTTGACAGAGAAATCATGATAGCAGACTCTAATGTCCCTAGGAAGATTTTTCCTTCTGGAGTCTCCCAAAGAGCAATGAGCATGATCAAATAAAATCTCAACCTCACTATTAGGAGATTCCCCAGACCTCAGGATAAATTTATTTATTTTCTTTATAGCTTCAGCAGCATCCCCAAAGACATCTGTCTCTGGCATACCACAAAATCTTAGATTAGCACGCTGCAAACGATTTTCTAAGTCCTCCAGTTTATCCATAAACTCACATCCAGCAAAGAGCTTTGTATTTGAGAAATAGAGCCTGTATGAGCTTCCAACCGTACTTCAGTATCATTTACTTGTTTCCCCAGAGCAGTGATATCTCCTTGAGAAGATCTCCCATTTTAAATTCTGGAAGTACTGAAGCATTTCAGAGTGGGAAAGGCCCATAGCTCCGCCCAGATTCATCAATACAATATGCAAGTCAGGGTGCTCATCCTTTTGCAGATCAACAGCAGTGGTAGCCATTTTTGTCAAGTCCTGCAGAGCTATACCGGCACCCGAGTATGAAAACCGGTTGAGATCCACAGTTTTCCTTCTTATTGACATTCACAATGGCATTGTAGTTCACAGAGACTGCTAGGGAGTCACACCAATGTGTGTTTCATCATTTTCTAGTAGGTATAGAGGTATTGTTATTCTTTTTCATAAGGATCATCCCTTCTGTGAAGAGAAATGCATTTGAGATCCTGAGGGGTATTTTTTGGTTGTAAGTGGGTCTCTTTAATAAAAAAAAAAAGAATTTTGCAAAATTAATACTCCCAATATTTATTATCATGTTTTCTTTTCTCAGTTGGTTGTCATGTTGAGACAATTTTTAGATCTTAGTTTAATTGTGGGAGGGGATTTTAAGGTAATTGCTGACCCAGTCAAAGATGCAAAACCACCACAATTGGTACATATGCTAAGTACTTGAGGATTTCTTTTCTTATAAAGAAGCTTCAGTTACTATATGTAATGCGAGTGTTACATCCTGATGATTTGGATTTTATCTTCTATTCTCAGCCACATAATAGCTACTCAAGTACTTAATACTTGTTGATATGTATGGCTGCTTTTCATGCTGTACAGCAAGCAAACATTGGTACCTCACTTCTCTCAGATCATGCGACAGTTACACGTTGTTTATCCTTAGGATTGACTCAAAGCAGGGCCTTTAAGTGGCTTCTTAGCCCTTCATTATATTATGATCTGCATTTTAAGGATTATTTGTCTCAGAAGTGGGAAGATTATGTGCTGTTTAATGATACTCTGGGCATTTCAGCAGGTGTGTTTTGGGCAGCTGGTAAGGCTGTATTACATAGTGAGATAATAGCATATATTGCGAATAAACACAGGGCCCCAAACAGAGAAATTTTGAGACTCCATGTAGAACTGAGTAAGTTGAAAAAGCAGCATGCACAATCTATGTCGCAGGAGGCTAGGGAGCAGATTGTAGCTTTAAGAAGAAATCTTAATCAGCTTTTGCATTTAGAACCCTTCAGTTAATACAAGGTTTTAGAAGTTAGATTTTTCGACATGGGAATAAAGGCAGTATATTGTTGGCTAGAATGGTCAAGATTGCTAAGGCAAAGCAGTATGTTACTTCTGTTTATGATCATGCCTGGAAAGAGCAATTGGGTATACTTGAAATGACAAAATATTTTTTTGATTATTATACACATTTATATTCTGCATATGATGTTTTGGAGGGGGGTTTATAATTGCTTTTTTAGGAATATTAATTTACCAAGAGTTATTGAGGAACAGAAGGAGGTGTCAGCGGCTCTGATTTCTCTTGGTGAGCTAGATTTGGCTATTAAAAGGCTTAAATTGGATAAGGCGCCTGGACTAGATGGTCTGGAGTTGGAGTTTTATAAGATACCGAGGCCTTGTATTACTAATCCTATGTTAAATATCTATGCTTATTTTTTTACTGGGTGATAATCAAGTGTTAGATATCCTACTTCTTATCGCCTGATATCATTAATTAAGCAGATGTAAAGATTTTGCTTCTATTTTAGCTCAGCGGTTGAGTTGTTATTCCCAGTCTAGTTGTTGAAGATCAGACAGGGTTTGTACATTCCCCACATGGAGTGCAGAAGGTGAGGAAGATGCAGTGCACTATGAGCTCCAGGCTAGACTGATTGTGAATACTAGTTTCTTTCCCTTTGCTTTACAGAGCGGAACTAGATAGAGGTGTCCACTTGCCTCGTATCCTTCTTTATATTTTGACAACTGAGCCTCTTGGGAGCTAAGCTAAGGCGTATTTCTACTATTTATTGATTTTGGCTGGGTAATCATGAACATAAGATCAGTCTTTTTGCTAATGATATGATTCTTTTTATTGCTGATCCACATAAATCTGTGTCTCTTATATTTTCTCTTTTTGATAAGTTTGGAACTTTTCATGATCTCATAATCAATTATGATAAATTGAAGGCTTTACCCAAACATAAGAAGACTTGGGCTGGTCCTTTCCACTCAGGTAGGCTGAGGGTCACATTAAATATTTGTGTATATATGTTCTTGTTAACCTACATCAGCTTTATAAATTGAATGTATCACATCTTGTATGTAAAATTCAAGATCAGATGAATGCATGGAAAGAGTTACCACTGTTTTTATTGGGGAAGAGGGCATTATTTAAAATGATTCTCCCTCCATGATTGCTTTACTGTTTATCAATGCTACCATGCTCGTTGTGAAATACTGATGTTGCTGTGTTGAGTTCTGCCTTGGTAAGTTTCATTTGGCAATCACGGGGGTGCAAAAATGAGCTATTCTAAACGTATGTGTACCAAAACCTTTGAGCGGCTTAATCTTCCTGATTTTCGTTTTTAGAATGTAGCATCTCAATTATGTTTTCTTTGGGAATGTATTTCTGCAGATTATAAGTATTGCATAGCTGGTATGGTAGCGTCTTACTTGTCTCTTCATTCCTCAATGGATGCTATCCAAATGGGTAATGCTGCTCTGCTGTAGGTTTACCTTTCCTTTATTTTTTCCTGCAGGCCTGGAGATATGTTTGTAAATAGTGGGGGGCTTCACCTACCATACTGAAATTTTTGCCCTTTGTTGGGAGTAGTGAATTTACCCCGGGCTTGGAAGTAAGAACATAAGAACATAAGAAAATGCCATACTGGGTCAGACCAAGGGTCCATCAAGCCCAGCATCCTTTTTCCAACAGTGGCCAAAACCAGGCCACAAGAACCTGGCAAGTACCCAAAAGCTAAGTCTATTCCATGTTACCATTGCTAATGGCAGTGACTATTCTCTAAGTGAACTAAATAGCAGGTAATGGACTTCTCCAAGAACTTATCCAATCCTTTTTAAACACAGCTACACTAACTGCACTAACCACATCCTCTGACAACAAATTCCAGAGTTTAATTGTGCGTTGAGTAAAAAAGAACTTTCTCCGATTAGTTTTAAATGTGCCCCATGCTAACTTCATGGAGTGTCCCCTAGTCTTTCTACTATCCGAAAGAGTAAATAACCTTCTCTCAATGGTGGGATAATGGCTTGAGGAATGTTGCTGATCTCTGTTGCAAATGCTGAGATACCAAATATTTGTCTGATCAATTATAGGAAAATGTTGGTTTACCTGCTAAGCACATTCAGGTGAATTTTGAAAGGCTGATGTGCACCATAACCGGAAGATACGAGAATATGGGCCAGCGCGCGCCAAGCGGATTTTAAAAGCTGCCCAAGTACGCACATTTCTCCCGCTGTGCCCACAAATGAAAAGTTCCAAAAAGGGGCGGGAATGGGCATGGTCTGGGTGGGGCATGGGCATTTCTGGATTTCAACTTCAAATTATTATGTAAATACATTTGCACACAGGCACATGCCAAGGTGCCCTGCCGCGTAACTTTACTTCTGCTATGGAAGACATGCAAGTAATAATATAAAGATAAATAGATCGATGGGGTTTAAGGTTTGGGGCTAAGAGGAGAGAAGGGAGGCTATTAAACTAGGGTGGTTTGGAAGTTCTATCCCTTACCTAGGCAAACTGGGAATGAACTAGGAAAATTGGTAATGATGTTGGTGCACATGTCTATTAAAATCACTCCACTTACATGATAGAAGCAGCATTTGCATACATAGACACATGTCCACTTAAAATTGCACACGGTCAGACTATTTTATAACATGCACGCATTTTCGCACGTATGTTATAAAATGGCCACATCCCTGAGTGTGGACCAATGAATGCACGTACATGTGCGCCCGTGCACCTGTTTAAAAGTTACCATCATTATGCATACTTGCGGACTCACCATTATATTTGGCCCTTAAAGTCTCTGTATCCAGCCTTGCTCAAGCCTGCTAGTCTTGAGGATGAGCTGAGAATCAGACGGAGGAGGGGGCAATAAATTGTCACATTAGTATAAACTTCGGCCAGCTGCTTACTAATTTATCTGTCTATTGGAGTAAGACTATGGGCCTAGATATTACTTCTCAGGGTGTTCCTCATTGCTTTCTTTAACATCAGTAAATGTCAATTGATGTGAAGTTCCAGATGATTCAATACAATATAAGATATTGCATCATTCTTATATTGATAGAGTTAAGGCCTTTAGGATGGGCATACTAGATTCTAATACGTGTATTAAATGCCAGAGTGAGAGGGGCTCTCTGGTGCATAATTTGGTTTTACATTCTAGGTTATTTAATTTCTTGGAAGGGGTTATCTACTGGATAGAAAATATCTGTACAGGTAATCATACTTTTGGCTAAAAATTGTGTTCTGTTATATTGGCTTCAAGAGGTTTCTCCTCTTCATTTATGGCATCAACACATGGTAGATTGGATGCAATCTGAGAGACATGATGTTATTTTTATATCCATAAAGGAATCAAAAGTTTGGAATTTTTCTTTCATCTCTTACAAGCTAGTTTGTGTAAGAGACTAGAGGAACTGCAATATTCTGTATTTTTGCAAACTTAGCTTCTATAAATCTATTATGTCTGCTAATGGGGTGAGTGAGTGTGTGTCTGGGCTGTCTTAGTGCTTGTTACATATGGTTACTTTGGATTATTATAAAATGTGATACAATATTGTGCTTGGCATATTGTATGCTCCATTGATATTGGGCTATTTTCCCTTCTTTTTGCTATGATTGTTAGACATTGATATGGCTATGTATTGCAGTATGGCATCAATATATATTACGAATTAAAAAAAAATCTCAATCTTGCGGAGGTGGACCCTTAGCCCAAGGTGGAATTGACGCTACCCATGGAGATGCCCCCACGGGTCCCCACTGTTGGGAGGCGGAGCAGAATGGGAAGCAGAGGCCGACTGGAGCTTCGCCAATACCAGCCCTCGTTCCCTGCAGGTTGAGCCCTTGGATAGCGGGGCCAGATGGTCTTAGGCGGGCCTCTGCGTGGTTGATCCCGTGAAGGATATTCAAGGCAGGAAGCCAGAAAGCAATGAAGACACAGGGTCCGAAGAAGCTGAGTTCAAGGCAGGGCCTGGATCCAGAAGCCCGGACAGGCTGAAGCAGGCTAGAGAACAGGAACAGATTAAGTCCGGTCTTGTAAGCAGGCAAGAGTCTAAGAAAGGCCAAGTCCAAGTAGTCAGCTGGAGGCAAAGTCAGGTTCAAGCTGGAGTCAGGGCAGGCGGCTGGAGACAAGGTCAGAAGCAAGCAAGGGTCAGAGCCAGAGAATCCGTCCAAAGCGTGGTCAGGAACAAGCGAGGGTCAAAGCCAGGAATCCGTCCAAAAGATAATCAGGAACAAGCGAAGGTCAGGAACAGGAAACTGGAACTGGAACTCGGAAACTGGAACAGGAACGTAGGACTGGAACAGAACAAGCACAGGAACAGGAACACAAAGGAGTAGCAACTAAGCACACGACAGGAAGCATGGAGACCTGTTGCCAAGGCAAAGACCAGATGGCGGGGCCTGCCTTAAGTAGCAGGGCCCGGAGACGTCATCATCCGGGGCTGCGGGAAGGTTTCCCACTGCAGCCCCTTTAAGGTCGGGGAAGGCGTGCGCACGCCTAAGGCAGAGCGACTAGAACTACGTGGTGGTGGTGTCTCCCCTCGACGCACGTGGGGAGACCCGACTGGGACCAGAGGAGGCCGCGGAGTTGCCGGAGGAACCTGGGAATATGGCAGGAGCACGAGCACATAGGCGACTGCCTACCACTGCCAAAGAGGAAGGGCCAGGTCCGGGGCCCGGGCATTGGGGGTGAGTAGGGCCGGACGCAGGCCTGCCGCAGCCGGGACATGCAACACTCAAATACTGGATATAAGCTCAGTAACGGAAATAATCATGCATCAGGGAAACAGGCAAGGCCAAGATGATAAATGTTTCAAATCAATTAAAGTACATTACCACACGAAGGTAAATAGGAAGACTCCAATATTCAAGCATACATTACATGAAGAGATCAAATATAGTTCAAAAAATATATAATTTTTTTTGTATTTTCATTTGTATTGAGTTTTTTCAGCAATGAACAAATACAGTACAAAACAATGAACAATGAAATAGGAATTTAAACCTACAGCTTCTGGTGAATAGCATAACTCTATTCAGCTAACCCCCCTCCCTTATACTCTGGGCGCAGTTGAATCATAAGCTGAGAAATATACACAGAAGAAAAAAAAGGTACTTAAGGTCTAAGTATTTGTGGCGTGCAAGAGCAATAATATAGATAGAAAAGAGAGCAATTAGCAAGTAAGCAAATTGCGGGTAGGGAAATGAAATAGTAACGCTTTGTATCCAGAAATGTGAAAGTCCTTCACGTGGAATTAAAACTGAGTAATAATAGCTTGGGTCTCAGGTGGTAGGGAGTTCAGAAAAGGCTGACATAAAGGCCGTACAGTCTCCTGTGTTTTGTAGGAGGATGATTTGTCCGATAGGACCTCCATGGTAAGCAATTTAATCATCTTGGTTTCCCATATTTTTAGAGCGGGAGGAGAAGAACCGATCCAACTTACTAAGATTGTTTGTTTTGCAGTGAGGCTGGCTCTATCCAAAAGGAATCGTGAATACATGGGGGTGGTGTGGGTGTTAGATACGTAGCGCCCAAACAACCAAAAATGTAAATCTAAGGGGAGAGGGATATGTAGAATAGTAGAACATTTCTGTGCTATTGCCTCTCAGAATTGATGTATTGATACACATGTCCAAAAGCTATGAAGATAGTTGTTAGACGTTTCTGAACATTTATCACATATTGGTGTTGGGCAGAGCTTGTATTTAAAAACACTAGCGAGAGGTCACGTGATGCAGTCCCGGGGGAAGACGTGATTTCCCCTCGCAGCGCTCGGTCTCGGCGATCCAGCCCCATCCACGTACCTAAAATCAGCGTTTTGGACCTTAAAGCTGACAGACTGCCTGCGCTAACATCAGAGCACAGGTCGGTAACGGCGATGACCTCCCGTCTCGCTAAAAAGGAGAAAGAGAAGGAACAACCCCGAATCACGGAGACGCCTTCCAACATGGCGCTGGGCCCGCCTGCCCCGGCTCCTGCCATGGCGCTTTCAGAGATTAAGGAGGCGATATCTGAGACTCTAGGCCCGGAGTTTAAAAATATTTCACATAAACCTTCTGAGCTTACCGCGGCGTTTGCAGGCTACAAAGCTCGATTCTCCGAGATAGAGCAGCGTATGTCGGACTTTCAAGATGGCTGCCGCGCTTCTGAGTCCGACCTCACTCCTCTTAAAGTCACACTTGCTAAACATGAGGAGAGACTGGAGGACCTGAAAACCGTTCCAGAAGGTCCAACCTGTGTTTTCTGGGGCTCCCTGAGTCACTAGAAGAGGGAGGTTTGGCAACTTTCTTGGAGGGCTGGCTCAGCACAGAACTGGCAATTACAGGCACACATGGCCCGCTGCTTGTCGAACGAGTGCATCACCTAGGGCCCAAAAGAGGGACTGACATCAGACCCCGAGAGGTCATTGCAAAAATACTTAATTTTGCCCACAAAAGTGAAATTCTGCGGGCAACTAGAGCTGGTAAATCCCCGCAATATGAGAACCATAAAATCCTGGTTTTCCAGGATTTCTCGGCCAATCTGGCAGTGTAGCAATGTCTCCTAGCCCCTCTTGGTTCTAAATTGATCGCAGGCGGCCTTCGGGCCACCCTGGTTTATTCTGCCAGGCTTCGCATAGCAACATCTGCGGGGGTCCACTGGTTCATGGAGATAGAGGATGTGCACAGCTTCCTGCGCTCTCAATCCCTCCCAGGCCCAAAGAGTCCGACAGTAGGGGACACAGATAAGGGTTAGGTGGCCTTCGGAGACTGGCATGTCCTATCCTTTGGAGTTGAGAGCTGACGTGTTTACTTTCTGGCTGGGGGAGAGATGCGGACTTCCTCGCTGCAATTTTGTCGTACTCCGCTGTACCCATGAACTGTTGGAGAAGTTGCATGGTTTGATGAGCATCCTTAGTGGAGAGGAGGGGTTATGCTCTCATCTGGTTTGCCTGGTTATTGATACGGCTATCTATAACATCTCAACATCTCAGCATCTATAACATCTCAACATCTCAGCATCTCAACATTCAAGAAAAGACTCAAGACGTGGCTGTTCACGCAGGCCTTTCCTAACTCCAACATTACTTAACTCCCTTCAATCAACATACTTCGCTAGTAATAGCATTAATAGCCACCCCTTATAATGTTATTATATATATATATAATTATCTGATCTTCATTTTCCTTCTTACTCCAAGTTATTGTTTCCCTGTTACATGTAACTGCTTTTCTGCACTATTGTTCAAATTGTAAAGTTTATTTTAATTGCACCCCTGTTTCTTGTGAACCTGCATGATGGGACTATCGTCTTGAATGTTGGTATATAAAAAAACTTAAATAAATAAAAATAAATAAATAAATAATGTTATGGTCGGTGTCTAAGTATTGGTAATGGTTATGCTCTCACAAGCACGAGTTATAGAGCGCTCCTCATTTTCTGTTGGCTGGTTCAATTGTGGTGGGTGGGACTGGATTGGGGGAGAGGGGCTGTTTGCATAGAAGTGGCTTCCTTTTTGTTGTCTTGGAAGCGGGGGAGGGAGAAGGGGGAAGTGGGCATGGGGATGCAGAGTTGGGATGGGAGGGGTGAGGGGGAAAGGGCATTTGGGGATGCTCCATTTTTTTTTCTATGTACTATACTGTGTGTGGCTGGGTGTGGAGTAACTTTAAATATGTACCATTTTGGGACCTGTGCTTTTCTGGTACGTGGGGGCCTAAGCTGGGAGGGTTCCTGCCTTGCTGAATATTATCTCATGGTTCTATTACATTTTTGTAATTTGCAGAGTTCCTAGCCAAGGTACCCGTATAATATCCTGGAATGTGTGTGGCATTAACTCGCCTATTAAGAGGTCCAAAATTCTTAATCACTTAAAAAAAAAAACCCAACATGTTGATATAGCATTTCTGCAGGGGACCCACCTTACAGATGTGGAGCATGGGAGGTTGTGTAGAGGATGGGTGGGAGATGTCTACTTTGCCTTGCCTCTACCAAATCTGCAGGGGTGGCAATTTTATTCAATAAGCAGTTGCCCTTTAAAGTTCAAAAAGAAATTAAAGACTCCCAGGGGTGATATATTATCTTGGTAACACAGGTGTATGACCGCACTATTGTCTTATGTAATGTTTGTGCTCCCAATAATTACTGTCCTGGTTATTATAGAGAACTTCAATGCTTACTCCTTCCCTATATCGATGACTTTGTTATTATGGGGGGGGGGGGGATTTCAATGCCATTCGAGATCTGGAGCTGGACAAATCCCAGACCTCTCCCTGAGATGTCGGGGGCAATAAGGGTCTATTGCAGCTAGAGAGCTCACTTCACTTGGTAGATGTGTGGCGCATCCTACACCCTATGGAGAGAGACTTCATGCATATTTCCCGAGCACACGCCACCTTGTCCCGTATAGATTATTTTTCAGTTAGTAGCCATCTATTCTCCAACATTAATGATGCATGTGTAGGAGAAATTGTTATATCTGATCATGCTCTAATTTGGGTGGACCTTCAACTTTATTCATTTCAATCCCCCAAGCGTATTTGGCGATTTCCATACTACCTGATGGATGATCCTCAATTTAAAGCCTACCTTTTGGACAAATGGACAGATTATGCTCGATTAAATAGCGAACACGTGGCGGATCCTGTCTTCTTCTGGTTTACCACTAAAGCGGTCTTGCGGGTGATATTATTTCCTATGTGGCACGTAGGCGTAAAACCCTGGATCAGCGACTATGGGCTTTAAGTAATCAGCTGAAATCTGCCAAAAGATGCCTAGCAAGATCCAATCACCCATCGGACAGTGGACATTACCTCACCCTTCAGGGGGCCTTAAATATGTTACTTCATCAGCGGGCTAAAAAGAGCCTCTTGTACTACCAATTCTGATTACATCAGTTTGGTAATAAGTCCGAGAGGTTAATGACTAATCTAATTACAACGGCTCACTGCCCCCGACATATTACAGCCATTCATTCCCCTGATGGTCGTTCAGTCACGGATACTCTGACCATTTTATCACACTTTCAACAATTTTATTCTGATTTATATACTTCAGAGGGATGGAACCAGGAGGCGTATGGTCAGTTTTGTGCTTATTTTGACTTGCCCTGTCTCTCCTTGGCACAGAAAGAATGGTTAAATCGCCCACTGGGGGTTGAGGAGGTACAGCTTGCCATTCAGAAGGCTAAGCGTTTTAAAGCCCCTGGCCCCGATGGTTTCACCGCAGAATTTTATAAAGGCTTGGTGGATCCAATGGGGCCACAGTTAGCGCTTACCTTTTCTGTGTTAATAAAGTTAGGTACTTTCCCACCGCACGTTAACACCGTGCATATCACCCTAATTGCAAAACCTGGGAAGGACTCTCACTCATTGGCCTCATACAGGCCGATTTCCCTACTTAATGCAGACCAGAAGCTGTTAGCCAAAATTTTGGCAGATCGGCTGGTGGAGGTGATGCCTTCTTTGATTCACCCTGGGCAAGTGGGGTTTGTTAAAAAAATGTTATGCCCTGACTAACATTAGGAAGATATTAGCAGCTATGGCGATGAGCCAACAAATGGGCACTCAGTACCTAGTGATTAGCTTTGACACGGAAAAAGCGTTCGACAGAGTGGAGTGGAAATACCTCTTCCATATTTTACAAGTGATGGGGTTTGATGGTCTTTTTTATGATGCTATTCAGCTGTTATATCGTGACCCCACCGCCCTAATAGTAGCCAATCAGGCACAGTCCAAGATATTCTCAGTCTATCGCCTCTTTTATTTTTGCTACAACTTGAACCCCTTCTTCTGTCTATACAGCACACCCTGATGGTGTGAGGGATCAAGTTGCAGTCCGAGCTGTTCAAATATGCGGCCTTTGCCGATGATATTTTGATTTTTTTTAATGGAGCCTGCTCGCTCCCTTCCACCCCTTTTACAGTTGATTCAGGATTTTGGTCTTTTTGTGGGGCTTTGTCTTAATACTGACAAATCAGAGTCCTTGGCTTTTCCTGATACCCTCAGAACGGGGTGGCAGGAGACTTTTCCTTTGAAGTGGGCTATGGAGTCCATTAGCTATTTAGGGGTTACTCTCCCGAATTCCCCAGCTAACCTATACAGAGTTAATATACTTCTCCTGGTTAAATATTCGGCAGTGAAGCTGCGGACGTAGCCGGGGCTGCCTCTCTCCTTGATTGGTAAGGTAGATTTGTTCAAGATGGTCCTGCTGCCAAAATGGCTTTACGTCCTTCAAAGTATTCCCCTAACTCTTAAACTTAAAGACCTGGTGATCATGGATAAAACATTGCGTGCCTTCTTGTGGAAAGGTGGTAAGCCTCACATTCCCTTGGCTGGACTTCAAGAGCGTTGGGGTGAGGGGGGGCTGAGAGTCCCGGACCTAAGCCTATACAATATGGCCGGCAACCTCTGTGTCATTCGAGTCTGGCTGTTAGGCCAATCCACTTATGTCAATGTTGTGACGGAGCAGGCCCTGATGGCCCCCTTAGATTTGAAATATGTTTTACAGGCTCCCTCCACTATTCTCCTGGCCTTTTTAACCCAATCCCCTTCGATAGCATCCTGTAGGAGAACTTGGGTGGCTGCTACTAAATTGTTGAAGGTCACTCAGATATGCTCCTATTTACTGCCTATTCAGGGGAATTTATTTATTTATTTAACACTTTTTCTATACCGACCTTCATGATAAAAACCATATCAGATCGGTTTACATCGAACAGGGTAAAAACTGGAGTGACAACTAGAATAAATAAGCAAATGATGTGGAAGAGGCAAAGTTACATTCAAACAAGGGGTAAGAACTTGGAGGCTTAATCAGCTGGAAAGAGAGGTTAAAGCCGGCGGTAGTCATATAAATAAAATACAGTAGAGAAAAAACAGGTTAAATCATCGTGTGCTTTGAAGTACCAGAGTCCATCGTTCAGGCAGAGAATGAGGACCGACTAGAGTGTATCTGGGGGATCTGAGAAGGCTTGGCGGAAAAGCCATGTTATTCCAGATAGATGGACCTGCTGTCGAAAAAGCTCGGTCTTTGGTCGAAATGAGGCGTGTGGCTTTGGTTGGAGGAAATTGCAGAGTGCCTTTGTGAATTTCTCTAGTTGGTCTGTTGGAGGAATGGAGTTTGAAGGGGATTTCGAGGTCGAGTTGAAGTTGGTTGTGGATGGATTTGTATATTAAGGTGATTGATTTGTGCAGGATTCTGAAGTTAACTGGTAACCAATGTAGGTTTCGGAGGATGGGTGATATGTGTTCTCCACGGTTAGTGTTGGTCAGCAATCTCGCTGCGACGTTCTGAATCATCTGCAGTGGCTTGGTGGTAGATTTGGGGAGGCCTAGGAGGAGGGCGCTGCAGTAGTCGATTTTGGTAAACAGCAGGGATTGGAGAACTGTCCTGAAGTCGTAGAAAAATAGGAGTGGTTTGAGTCGTTTTAGGACCTGGAGTCTGTAGAAGCAGTCTTTGTTTGTGGTGTTGACCATTTTCTTAAGGTTTAGTCGATTGTCGAGAATTACCCCGAGGTCCCTTACATGCATATGGGTGAGATGGGTGTTGTGGGGGGGTGGTGGGGGGACGTTATCTTGGTTTGAAGAGATGAGGAGGAGCTCTGTCTTCGAGGCATTGAGTACAAGGTTTAAACTATTGAGAAGGCTGGTGATCGATAGTAGGCAGCTATTCCAGTGGGTGAGAGCTTTTGAGATAGATTCTGTTATAGGGATCAGAATCTGTACGTCGTCCGCGTAAAGGTAGTGAATGAGGTTAAGGTCAGTTAGCAATTGGCAGAGGGGGAGGAGGTAGATGTTGAAGAGGGTCGGAGATAAGGAGGATCCTTGTGGTACACCAAGTGGGGACTTTGTCAAGGGTGATTCTTTATTATTGATTTTGACTTTGAAGGTTCTATTGCAAAGGAATGATTTGAACCAGCTGTGGGCTGATCCGGAGATACCAATGTCTGTTAGGCGATCCAGGAGGATGGAGTGGTTGACGGTGTCAAACGCCGCCGAAATGTCTAGCAGGACTAGTATAAAGGAGTGGCCTTTGTCTAATCCCATGATGATATGGTCTGTGAGTGAGATGAGGAGGGTTTCCGTGTTGCGTGATTTTCGGAAGCCATATTGCGAAGGGTACAAGATGTTGTGGTCTTCTAGATACTCTGAAAGCTGGGTGTTTACCAATTTCTCTGTTAGTTTGGCTAAGAAGGGGAGATTAGAGATAGGGCGGAAGTTGACTAATTCGTTGGGGTCTAAATTATGTTTCTTAAGGAGGGGTTTGAGGGAAGCGGTTTTTAGACTGTCTGGGTATTTCCCGTGAGATAAAAGGCAGTTTATAATGTTTGTCAGAGGTCCGGAAATCGTGTTTGGGATGAGAAGTAGGAGTTTCGACGGGATATTGTCTGCTGGGTGGCTAGATGGTTTCTGTTTTTTTAGGAGGGATTCAATCTCCTTGGGGGAGATTGATTCGAAGCTGTTGAGGTTGGCTCCCGTGAGGGAGTGAGGATTCATGCCTGAAGTGAGAGGTGTAGTAATAGAAGGGAGGAGGGCAAGCGTATTCGAGATCTTCTGTTGGAAAAAAGAGGCAAGATCATTAGCCTTGGATAGTGCTTGTTCGTCTGGTATAGACGGGGGGGGGGGGGGGGGGGGTGTTGATTTAGTGATTTGAGCAACGTAAGAGAAGAGAGCCTGGGCATCATATTGGAGGTGGTGAATGTTTTTGGCATAGTATTCCTTTTTTGTAGTTAGGATAGAGGTTCTGTAATGATGCAAAGTTCCTTTGTATGCTGAAAGGGTAGATGCGTTGGGGGTTTTGCGCTGTTTTCCTTGTGACGTAGGTCTTGTTTCATCCGTTTGAGTTCAGAGGTGAACCAGGGTTGATTACCTTTTTTTGATGGATTAATTGTTTTGGAGACTATTGGGCACAATTTGTTTGCAACTGTTTCCGTGATCTTATGCCAAGAGGATAAAGCTGAGTCCGGATTGGATATATCTAGTTTTATGAGTTCCTTGGAAAGCTAATCACTAATCATATCCGATGGGCATGATTTCCTGTATTGAATGGTGGAAAGGTGATGTGAAACGTGTGTCTGTTTATTTGTGGAGAAGGTGGATTATATCAGGAAGTGGTCTGACCAGGGTATAGGGGTACATGAGGGAGCCATAGTGCAGGAGAAGTTAGAATTGATGAAGATTAGATCCAGGGTGTGTCCAGCTTTGTGTGTAGGATTGTTGATGATCTGGCTGAATCCCATTGCATTGAGGGTCGTTTGGACCCTCAATTTGGAGTTTCACCTGGGCTCTCAGGTCTTCCACAGGATTTTGATAGATTACAACCCCCCTCTCTTTCCCTATACTATAAAATGCTTAAGAAACGAGTCCAACAGGAGCAATATTCAGTTCTGGTGGATCGCTGGAACAATGATGGCGTGCTTAATTTTAATATTTCTATCCTTCGAACATGCTTTAGGTGAGTGTCCCACCTTATGGTGAGTATGTATTATAGGGAAATGCAGTATATGTTTTTACGGTGGGCATATGTGTCAGCTCATATAGCGTGTCACTCCCAAATTTCTTCTGCCATATGTGAGAAGTGTAAAAAGGACACGGGAACCCTATTGCACTCCTTTTGGGCCTGTCCCCCTATCCAATGCTACTGGGGGCATATCATAAATTATATTTTGCGTTTGTTGGGAATTTCCCTTCCTGTATACCCCTTATTCTTGCTCTTTGGATGTTTCCCGAGAGTGCCGATAGGAGGTGGGGGCCCTTGCTTATTTATCTTGAAAGCATGCTTACTGGGGAAAAAAGTGATTTTGTTACACTGGAGGGGAGCCGAAGGCCCGTCATTTTGGGAATGGCGCAACCATCTGCATCATATGCTGCATATGGATGATCTGGCATCACGCGCTTCTCCTCCATTACAAAGGAAGTTCTTGTCAATCTGGGATCCATATCTTCAGGCACTTTCACACCACTCCAGGAGTTTGATCCTTAATGACTGATTTTTCGGTTTCTTTGGACAGAGGAACTGGTTCTTTGATGAAGTCCCAATACACTGATGTGGTGGGATTTTTGGGGGGGAGGGAGAGGGATGGGAGTGGTGTGTATCAATCCTTTTCTGTAATTGGCTGGAGGTGTTAAGTATCACAACACGTTGTTTGTTATTATACTATAATAATAAAATGTTTAAAATTAAAAGCAGTAGCTTGGGAGATATATAATTGCCATATGAATCAGTATTGTAATTCGCGCAAAGTCATGTTTTCAGAGATTTCTGGGATATTAGAAAAATAGACGTGGAGGTCACATGAGGTAAGCAATACATTTGATCATCTTGACCAGCTTGAAATAACTAGGAGGGGTGTGAGGAAGTCTTTAAAGTCACTTACCGTATAGCAAATGTGGCACAAGAGGGTTTTTGATTTTTAGAGAAGTGAAAAAAGGACAGTAAGTTGTCACAATAACCTAGATTTTGACTAGACAGAAGAAGTGTATTGATGTAGTGGTGTATCTGTAAGAAGGCATAGAAATCTGTATGAGGGAGGTGATAGGATCTTTGCAAATCTAAAAAGCTCATTATTGTGTTCGATTTATCCAGGAAGAAATGATGTAGCTGTGACAAGCCAACCTTACGCCAATGGTGAAATATCCCTTGTGTCATTCCTGGCGAGAAGTCGGGATTGTTGCATACCTCCATAAGGGCTGTTGGGTTGGGATTACAATCAAGTTTTTTTAGAAAGAAAAACCCAGGCTTTTCAACATGATACTAGTGTACAAAAAAAAGAAGCGAAGGCTGGGAGAACTTTCGTCAGGCATTGTAAAAGGGAAGGAAGAGAGAAGCCTCCAAGCCAAGCCTTCAGATGGCTATTAGCGGATATGGAGGGTTGTCCTTGTAACCAGTCTCTAATGATTCGTAGTAGGCAGGCCAAATTATAGCGCCTGAGGTCTGGACATTTAAGATCTCCTTTATCAGGAGGTAACTCTAATATGTTAATGTTATGACCATCGGTCGTAGACGGCCGCGACCTACTCAACTGATGTCATGTGTTGCCCTGCTCTCCTCTCCGGGTCAACTCGCGGCTGGGGCTCATGGAGGCCAGGACGCCGCCAACCCCCCCACCGACTCCGGGCCTTCTTAGGCATGAGCGCGCACCACCCGGCCTCCCTTTAAAGACCCAATGGTGGGAACCTCAAGGGTGTCCCTGACTGATGACATCACAAGGTTGGGATTCTTAAACACCTCCCTTGGCCTACACTAATCGACTTGGCAACGAGTTCCTTCGCCTACTGGTGCTTGCTCCTGCCTCCTCGGACCCGTGGTTCCTGCGGCTCTGGGCTCTGGTTCGGGTACCCGCTCCTCAGGGGCCTGCTCACGCTCCCAGTTGGAGACCTGGTCTTCAGGCTTCCATGCTGCTCAGGGTAGCCCCTGTACCTTCCAGAAGTCCTGCCTGCTGGCTTCCCAGTTCCTCAGGGTTGCCCCTCGAACTACCTTACGGCATTGGAGACTCGACTCTGCGCTCCCCTGCTCCTCAGGGCAGTGCCTACACCAGTGACTGTACTCTGCACTTCCCTGCTTCTCGGGGCAGTGCCTACGTTCTACACCAGTGACTGTACTCTGCACTTCCCCGCTCCTCGGGGCAGTGCCTATGTTCTACACCAGTGACTGTACTCTGCGCTTCCCCGCTCCTCGGGGCAGTGCCTACGTTTCTCTACCAGAGATTCTACTTTACGCAGCCCCGCTCCTCAGGGCAACTTACGTCACTACTTCGGAGATTCAACTCTGCGCTTGCTGCTCCTCGGGGCAGCCCTACGTCATCACACCAGAGCTTTCGTCACTACACTGCCCTGCCCCTCAGGACAGCCTCTGCAGTATTCCTCCAGAAGTTCCTATCTTGCGCTCCCCGCTCCTTGTGGCCTGCCTAGCGCTTCTCTGTCGGAGGTTCCTGCTCTGGTAATTGTATCTCCAGTCCTGCCTGAGTAATGTGTGTCTCCTCCAAACTGTGCCTCTTGTCCCGCTCCTCAGGACACCTCACAGAACTCTCTCTGCAAGTACCTGCGATCACATGGCAGTAACACAGGATGTTCTATCTACTACTACTACTACTGCGTCCCCTGCAGCAGCTGGCCTCGCCTCCCGACAGTGAGGACCTATGGGGCTCCTCCCTGCAGGTTGCGTCAACCCTCACCTCGGGCCAAGGGTCAACAAAACCCACGAATCCTAACAGATTGCCAAGTTCATGGACCCAGCAGAGGTCTCAGCTATACATGCCATCCTTGGCCTTGCACAAAGAATCAATGAGCAACAAAAGTTCCTGGAAACACTAGTAGCAGCCATTGATAACTTGAACATTCGTTTAGACGCCGCTGTGGCTGCCACCACAACGTCTACCAAGCTCAACCGTTCCACCTCTATGCCGGTCCCTCGGCCAACTGTGCCCTTACCGGCACCTCCATGCTTTTCAGGAAACCCTCTTATGTGCAGGGGTTTCCTGAATCAATGTAATATGCACTTCTGCATGCAACTGGCTTACTTCCCAGATGTGATCACCAAGACTACCTACATCCTTTCCCTTCTGGATGGTAAGGCCTTGGCCTGGGCGCCACCCCTCTGGGAGTGTTCTAACCCGGTTCTTCGAGACCTGCCTGGATTTCTTGCCTTATTTCGCTCCATTTTCGACGAATCTGGCAGAAGATCTGCTTCCGGATTCTCACTTCTCCATCTCCACAGGGCACCCGGCCATTAACTGACTATGTCATAGAATTCAGGACTCTTTCGTCTGAAATTCACTGAGACCCAAACTACTTATGATCCATTTTCCTTGAGGGACTGACTTCCCGGATAAAAGATGAGTTGGCGGCTCGTGAATTGCCTGCATCCCTGGAATCATTAATAGACCTCGCCGGTCACATCGTCCGCCGCCAGCAGGAGTGCTCACAGAAGTCTAGAGCGTCTAGAAAATCTATGCCAAGCTCATCCCGAATTCGACGTTTGTCTTCATCCAGGCTGAAAGTGGCCCAGAGGATGAGGATGAGCCAATGCAAAAGGGTCGGAACAGACTTTCTCCCAAGGAATGACGTCGTCCCCAGCATTCCGGTCTCTGCCTATACTTCGGCCAATCCGGACCTGCCATAGCCACATGTCCAGTCTGTCCAGGAAACTCCCAGGCCTACGTTCAGCAGGAGGATTGCTTCTAGGCCTGACTTCGCCTTCTCCTCAGTTGACCTTACCCATCTCCATCAAGCTAGTCAATCAGGAGTTCCACACTGGCTTTAGTGGATTCTGGGGCCGTTGGGAATTTTATTCTAAAACAATTTGCTGAGCACCTCCGGATCCCCACCAACTGCTCCCCAGTACCCTTACTTCTCTTGTCCATCCACGGAGAACCACTACCTGGTGAGGTCACTCACACCACAGCTCCTATTCAGCTCTGCATGGAGTTTTTGCATGTAGAGACCATTTCCTTCCACATTCTGGACAAAGCCATATATCCTGTTGTCGCGGGACTGCCGTGGTTACAGCAGCAGACCCCGCAGTTTGACTGGACCACCTTACAACTCTCTTGCTGGGGGTCCTCCTGCCATGACAACTGTCTGGAGTCCGATTCACCCCTGCCTTGTCTGAGTACTTCACTATCCCCTCCTAGTCTTCCTCCGCAGTACTCTTCATATGCTGATGTGTTCTTCAAAAAGGCCGCGGACACTTTGCCTCCGCATCGTTCCTAGGATTGCGCAATCAACTTGTTGCCTAACATGGAGCCTCCTCGGGGTAGAATCTACCCATTGTTGCTAACAGAGACTCAGGCCATGTTGGAGTACATCCGTGAGAACCTAGCTAAAGGCTTCATTCGGCCCTGCAAGTCTCCCGCAGGAGCGGCTTTTTTCTTTGTAGGGAAAAAAGATGGTTCACTCCATCCCTGCATCGATTACTGGGGCCTGAATGAGATCACCCTAAAAGACCGCTATCCATTGCCTTTGATTTCTGAGTTTTTTGATAGGCTTCATGGAGTGAAAATCTTCTCCAAATTGGACCTCAGGGGAGCTTATAATTTGGTCCGTATCCACGAAGGCGATGAATGAAAGACCGCGATTAACACGCGTGATGGCCACTTTGAATACCTTGTGATGCCGTTTTGCCTTTGCAACGCCCCTGCAGTCTTCCAGCATCTGATGAATGAGGTCTTCAGGGATATGCTATACCAATGTGTTGTGGTGTACCTTGACGACATCTTAGTATTTTCCCAAGACCTACAAAGCCACCGCCAGGATGTCTCTCGTATCCTCCAGCATCTACGGGACAATCAACTCTATGCCAAACTTGAAAAGTGTTCTTTTGAGCAGGAGACCGTCCCTTTCCTGGGCTACATGGTTTCCAGTCAAGGGTTCAGAATGGATCCCCAGAAGTTGAAAAGTATTCATGATTGGCCTCAACCTACGAGCCTCAAGTCCCTACAGAGATTCCTTGGCTTTGCCAATTACTGCCGGTCTTTTATTCACCATTATTCCACTCTGACCGCACCATTCATGGTCATGACTCGCAAGGGGGCCAATCCTTCCCAGTGGTCGCCTGAAGCCATGACCGCCTTTCTCCAGGAGAGGAGGGAGAGGAGGGAGAGGAGGGGATGCAAGAAATAGAGTCTCATCAGCCCCACACAAAGGCTCTCTAGGGGGAGGAGGGAGGGACGGCTCTGAATGCTTCTATCTGATATGTGCTATGCAAATCATTATAAAAATAATCGATGCCAGAGGGGGGGGGGGGGGGGGTCCCTGAGGCCCACAAACTCATCTGCTTTATTAGGCTAACCCTAAGGAATATGTGTGAAATAGGTGTGCTTACAATTCAGGTAGTGTACATGCAAATCACTCTCCTGCATATTCATTAGGTATTTCCTGAAAACCCAGCAAATGTGCGGCCCTCAAGGACCAGAGTTTTCTACCCCTGATCTATGCCATTATGGTAGGATTCTGGAAACCTGGCCATCACATTTTATCACCCACATGGGCAGAGCCGGTGGAAGGGTATCAGGCATCCTAAGTGAGCCTTTAGCCTTGTGTCCCCACCCCTCTCTTCCACTGGCTTACCTACCAACTGACAGGCCGATGCAGAAAACTGAGCCTTCAAACTGTGTGCTGAAATTCAGTGCAAGTTTCCCTAATGCACAAGCTACATTTTTTTTTAATTACCAATACAGGAAGATAAAGTTATGCTAATGCATTGGGAGTTAAAACATGCATATACCAAGTTAAAATGTGCCTTGACTGCACATTTTAACTTGGGGGATAGTGTGGCACAGCAATGGTTTAAGAGTTGTTTGTTTTCTTTATTGGTTGCTTTTGCTTAATTTTGAAACATAGAAACATAGAAATGACGGCAGAAGAAGACCAAACGGCCCATCTAGTCTGCCCAGCAAGCTACGCACTTTATCCATTTTTTCCCCTTTTGATTTGGCAGTGCTGAGACATGATTGGTCTGAAGACTGAGCTTTTTGATTGGCCACGGTAAGTCCAGTTGAGTCCCTGCTATCATGAATGTCCAGATTCTGCGAATTCCCCATTGTAGTAATAGAATGTTTCCTTCTGCAGTAAATATTTCTTCGAGCCCTGTGTCAAGAAAGTCTGCTCCAGAGATAAATTACTGTTGGGAAGCTTATTTCATTTCAATGGCCACATGTTTCTTGGGGAGTATTTTATTTAAAGAAGACTTTTCATCTATTCGGTAGTCTATAAATACAAAGAGCCTTAACAAGCATCAGATTGTGAGTGATGGGATATGACTCGGAAGGGGATAAGGGGTGGGGAGCGTGAGGTGGCTGCGGCAGGATAGGACCATCCCAGCCCTGAAAGAACAGAAGTTCTCAAGAAATTTAAGTATCCTGCAGGGACACTGAAAGACATGGTTACCACAGATTTGGTTTTATCTCCTGCAGAATTGGATTGCACATGTGATGGAGTAAGTTGACAGGATCAGCACTGAAAAAAACTCCATCTCTGACCAATTACTTAGAAGAATTGCTATGCATTATTGCTCATCTCGGAATTTTCTGATCAGCTCCAAGGAGCTCAAATCTTCATCATGCTGGACTTGAGGGGAGCATACAATTTGGTCCAAATCCAGGAGGGTGATGAGTGGAACACCAGGGATGGCATATCTAGTCATGCCCTTTGGATTATGTAATGCCCCTGCTGTCTTTCAAGCCTTGATGAATGAGATATTCTGGGACTTCCTTCACTCTTACATTGTTGTCTACCTGGATGATATCCTAATTTTCTCAAAGACATTAAAATAGCACCGGGGACATGTGAGACAAGTACTACAATAGCTGCGGGAGTACCGACTTTACACCAAGTTGGAGAAATGTTCGTTCAGACAAGTGGAGCTGTCCTTTCTGGGCTACATTATTTCCAGACTGGGCTTCGCATGGACCCTGGCAAATTAAAAGCCATCTTGGACTGGCCCCAACCAGTGATACTCAAGGCCCTGCAATGATTTGTGGATTTCACCAACTACTATTGCCAGTTTGTTCATGGATACTCTCTTGATGGCACTACTCACAGTCCTTACCAAAAAGGGGACGGGCTCTCGTAATTGGAGTGAAGAAGCAGTATGGGCCTTCCAGCGACTGAAACAAGAATTTACTCAGGAACCATGTCTATGACACCCAGTCCCCACCAAGCCATTTATCTTAGAGGTAGATGCCTTCACTCTCAGGGCGGGGGTTTTCATCTTGCAACATGATAACCATGGGTGTTGGTGACCTGCACATATACCAAGGATTTTCAGCCATTAAGCTAGCCCTTGAGTAGTGGGGCCATCTGTTGGAAGGGGCCAGACACTCAGAAGTCCATATTCAAAAGCCATTTAGATGGATAATGTAATCGTTATCTGACTAAATGGCTGATCTGGCTAGAATTTAATGGATAAGAAGGGGGCGTTTCTGGGAAGGCAAGAGACATTCTGAGGAGCAGCGGAGTTAGCTGCTAACTCTGGTTGGGTCATAGGGTTGTCCTAAAGTTAGCCGGTTAGAGATAACTGGCTAGCTTTAAGGAAGCCGAATATATTCAGCAGTGCAACCACGCCATTAAATATACTCTGCTAGTTAGACGGATATGTTTATCCAGTTAACTAGATGAGCCCAGAGTGGCTGAAAATGGACCCCTCAGTGAGTATATACACTGATCAAAAAACTTAAGAGTACTTTTCTCAAGCTCAAGGAGTAAACCCTCGACAAGCCCGATGATTATTATTTCTTAACCGGTTTGACTGAGTTGCGTTACTGTCCCGCAGAAAAGAACTGGTGTGCCTGCGCCCTATTACATTCCTTTGAAGAAAAGAATTGCCCAGACCCGCCACATCATGTTATTGACCCAGCAAAAATTGTGATAACCTCCACATGGACCCTACCATGCAGGAAGACAGTGGTTCCCCATCAACTCCGGGAAAGTGAGCTGCATTGGGCCCATGACTCTCATCTGGCAGATACACCTTGGGATCTCTAGAACTCAGGAGCTGCTCATCTGTCACTGTTGGTGGCCTCATGGTAAGCAGATTATGAAATGCTACATGGAGTCTTGCCCAGTATATGCTGCAAACAAAAAGCTCCCAAATGCGGCCTTGGGGTCTGCTTCAACCACTACCTGCCCCCACGGAGCCTTGGACACATCTGACTACAGACTTTATTACTGAATTTCTTTGCTCTGAGGGTAATACCACTATCTGGGTATTAGTGGTCAGATTTTCTAAAATGGCACATTTTATTCCTCTGTCCAGATTACCATCTGCACCAGAGCTGGCTAAATTATTCGTACTAAATGCAACACACAGAAGGACTAGTCCTTGACCTAATGGTGCAGCGCCGTAAGCGAGCACCCCTGTTTTCAGCGTTCAGCGTTCGGGGCAAGTGGTCAAGTCTACCGGGTTATAAACGGATGCAGTAAGTTGATTTCAATATATTGTTTGGTTAAATTCTTCATGGTGTTGAGGTGAGACACTTGGTGGTGGTTGTTTTTAATATTATAGCAGTCATGCAACGTCTCTTTTTTTCAATTTTGTCTACAGATGTGTGCTTTCTGAATATAATTGTATACATTTCTGACCAGTGTGTATTCACGAGAGGTTCTCTGCTTGTGTTATAAAAGTAACAGATTGGATTCTGTGTTATCTTGTATCTACATGAGGTAGGTTTGATGTACATTCCTGTGTATTTCTTAATGAGGATTGATACATTTTTTAATTATGTAAGTAACTTTGTTACTTCATGATTTTAGTGAATGGACATGGAAGTGAAACAGCTTTGAGAATATGCAGTCCCTGAGGAAGCCTTCTTGGAAGGTGAAACGAAGATATCTTTTGTTGGACCCATGTTGAGAAATAGTTCAGCTTTTGGACCTAGGACTCATGCTTAGAAAAAATTGAAACATTTGAAATTATATGCACAAGTTTATTAACTGGATTCACATTTCTAATTAATGGGGATTTGCAGTTTAAATTTGAAAACATAAGGTTTGTGAATTATTACAATTTATGTATTGTTACTTGAAGTGCAATATGTTTTTTTTAAAAAGGTGTAGATGAATGGTGTGGATGCGTTAGTTTAGCTTTTAGAGTGTCTATATAGGTGTGTGTGTGTATTGTTGTCGAAATAAACATTATACACATTGTTTATGTGTTATCTCTCTATTCTGTGTGTTGCATTTAGTAAGTGAGTAATAGGGAGTTATTTATAAATTGTTTACCCTCTGTATTATTTTACCGTGTTAAATTATTCGTACGACATGTCTTTCATCTACATAGTCTCCCCATCACATCCTTTCTGACCGAGGAGTCCATTTTACTGCACACTATTGGAAGAGTCTGTGCAAAAAATGTTCTATTGTATTGAAGTTCTCATCTGGTTACCATCCTCAGCCCATTGGACAGACTGAGTGTAGGAACCAATCTCTTAAGTCCTTCCTGTGTGCCTGTGTGAACCAGCATCAGGATATTTGGGCCACCCTTCTTCCTTTCATAATAACTATACCAACAAATCAACAGGTTATTCTCCTTTCTGCATAGTTTATGGACGCCATCCCTGTATTCCCTTGCCCTTGGCAGTCTCAGTAGCATATGCACCAACTTTTAAAACAAGCCGTAACATGTGTCAAAACCCAAGTAGACAAGAAACAACTCCCTGCACCCCAACTCCAACCAAGAGAGTTGGTCTGGTTAAGCAACAAAAATTTGAGACTCCCTATACTGTCCCTCAAATTCATCTGATGATCTGTGGAGCTTTTTCCTGTGATCTGTCAAGTGGGAAACATAGCATATAAATCGAAACTACTGTCGGTACTCTGCACCCACAGCATATTTCGTGTCTCTCTTCTGAAGATGGAGGTCTTGTCCTGACCCTCAAGACTCCTGCCTCATCTGGCTGATGTCTTCATGGAAGAAGACACTCAGTATGAGGTAGCAAAGATCTTGGACTCTAGAAGTGTGAAAAATAGGCTCTAATTCTTCATTGCATGGAAGGACTATGGATCCGAGGAGAACTCTTGGGAACACACTTCCAACCTTCAGGCTCCCCAACTAATTCAAGAATTTAATCACGATTCCTCAAGAAGCTCGTATTCCAGCCAAGTGACTTACCAGTGCTCCACTCCATCTCCGTAGCAGAATGCCGCCATTAAGTGCACACAGTGGGGACCCAGCAATGAGTGCCTTAGGCGCGCATGCATCCAAGTGTGTACATAATATATGCACAAAGCAGAAAAATGCAGGAGTCACACTTGGATGATGTCACCAGCCTCTAGGCATTTAAACCTGCTCTGTACTACACTCCTTGTCTTGGCAATAGGTCTCCTAAGTGATCCACTCCTCAGTGCATGTTGCTTCTCCCTGCTTTATCTGCCCTTGTTTCTGTTCGCTTGTGTTCCTGCTTCCTGATCTGATTCTGTGTTCTGGTCTGTCTCCCCTGCCCTGTCCTGGTCCTTTCTGTTGTGGTTTGTCCCTATCCTTATCTCACCCTGTCTCCCTCGTCTTGACTTCCTGGTTTGACCCTGGCTTGTCTCTGGCCCTCCTGATTGCCTTCTGGACCTGACCCTTGCTTTGGACCTGACATACACCTGTCTGCTGCCTGCCCCGACCTCTGGTTTGTCTATTGGATCTTGCTGTCTGCTACCTGACCTGACTTCTGGCCTGTTTACTGGATCTCACTATCTGCTGCCTCCCGCAGCCATCACCTGGACCTGAACTCTCTCTCTCTGGTTATTACCCCAGGGATTCTCCTAAGATCTGCCAGCCATCAGAACCCAAGGGCTCAACCTGTGGGGGAGATGGTTGGTGTAGGTGAAGCTCCAGCTAGTCCCATTTGGGATACATCTGCCTGCTGTTGGTGTGTGCCAAACAAGCTCACTCATCCAGCTGTGCCAACCACATCACAGCCCAATGGTCCACTTTCCTAACAGTGAGCCCTTGACTGTGGCATGGCTGATGTAGCATAGCAGGCGAACCCACTAGACCCTCGCTGACAGCAAGTGGACCTGCTCTTACTGGGACAAGGTCTAGGGCTTCACCTATACCAGCTCCGTTCCCCTCAGGTTGAGCCCTTGGGTTCCAGGGCCTGGTAGGACTTAGGCAAGGGTCCCATTGAGAATGAGCAGATGGAGTCAAGTAGCAGGCCAGAGTCAGGACAGGCAGCAGACAAGCAGCGTCAAGATTCAGACAGAGGTCGGGGCAGGTGAATATGAGGCAGCATCGAGGTCCAGGCAGAAGTCAGGATAGGTGGAGATCAGGCAGGGGGAGATCAAGAAGAGTAGTTAGAATCCAAGCTCAAGGTCAAACCAGAAGTCAAGCAGAGATGGCCAAGTCATGAACAAACAGACAAGGCAGAAACGAGGAGGAAACAGGAAATAGGACGCAACAGGGGAGTGACAACCAAGGCAGTGTTATGGGAAGCACTGGGAGAGTGGTCCCCCTTAGAGGGAGTGTGCCCTTGGGCCCCTGGCACAATCCCAGGTGGATCAGGACCGCGCCAAGGGTAGGTGTAGCGTGTGTCAGTGTGGGTGGCGAGAGATGGCCCGACCCCCAGCCGGACTTGCATGCCTCTGGAACCAACTATGGGATGTTGGTAATGAACAGTCCTCTGACCATTCCCGGCCCTTTCAGACCTGCCACTGGGATGGCACAAGGCAGCAGGCCACACTCAGGGCATGGGCAGATGGAGGTTCAGGAACAGAAGACGAAGACTCGGGAACCATAGACTGTAGACGTAGACTCAGGAACTTGGAAGGTTCAGACATTAGCACGGTCCCTCGGGGCACCCTACACAGCCAGTACCACTGGTCTGGTCATGGACCACCCTGTCCTACATCCGCGGGAGCGGGACCAGTGCAGGAAGGGAACGAGGTACTAAAGACAAGGAATCAGGAACAAAATGCTGCACACCGGCAGTCCAAAGCAAGGTACTGCACACCGGCAGTCAAAGCGAGGTACTGCACACTGGCAGTCAGGAGCGAGGACTGGGACAGGAACAACAGGAACCAACATCAAGGAACAAGGAAACATCAGGAACATGCAAGACACCGGACACCAAGCTGGAACGAAGGCCTGATTGAGCACTGGAAGAGGAAACATCCAGAGATGAGTAACTCCAATGCAAGGCAATGCATGAGTGCTGGAGAAGAGCTTTTATACCCCAGGAGCAAGCAACTGCCTGAGAGGAGTCCAGATGGGCCACGACTCTCTGGCCTTACAAGAGTGGAGAGGAGCCGCGGGCCTGCCCCTTAAGAGAAGGGCGTGGCCCACACCAGAGCATCCAGGTTGCAATGGAGTAGGCCTCGGGTAGGCCCTGCTGACACCGAAGGCCTCCCAGGCTGTGGAGCAAGATCCGAAGGATTACTCAGGCGAGGCCACGGCTTCGGAGCGGCCTCTCGTGGCACAGCTACTGGAGGAATCGTAACAGGCAGAGCAGGACAACATGTGAAGGTGAATATCTAGATATCTGGAGAGCTTGAACCTTGGACAGAGTTAACATTTTACCCTTGCCCCTATTCTCACTGTACTGCCTGCCTCTGCAGATACTATTTTGAGATGTAGGAGCAAAGGAAACTTGTGGTTAGCCAGGAACACAGAAGTGATAAGCAATACTCATTGTTCCCTTTGGGTGGCAAAAAGCAGGAACTTAGCTATGCGGAGGACCCCGGTGCAGACCCCGACTGATGATTTATTTTTGACACGACAGAAGTGAAAATTCCATAGGGGAAGGCAGATGCTGACATAGTTGATGTAAAGGATTGGGGAAATAAAATATATGCATGCCAACACATGATGGCATTTATAGTTCACTGTGAACTTTTGTATCCCTGCACAAAGGGAAAAAGGGGAAATTGGAAAATATATGATAAAAATGTAATCAAGAGGGAGGAAAGGTGGGAGTAAATGAATAATGAGACATAGGAAAAATATGCATCCTAGCATCATGGAGCAAGAATTTATTACACACAATGATATTGTAAAAATCAGGTATATGAGGAGGTACAGGAAGCCTGAGAATTTTCGAGAAGGCTAGCATATTTGCTGAGGCATGTGACTACGTTATTTCGTGGCACTCCTAACCTTCTCCCCAGGCTAAACGAATAAGAGGACTGATTTTGAGATATTGCCTTTGTACTTTTTAATAATACTTATAGCTGAGCACAAGAGTATGATTATTATACAAATTATACTTATAAAAGAAATGATTATAACTTACTTGCAATAATTTTCATATTGTTACTAATAAAAGAATTATAATTATAATAACTAATTCTGATTACAAGGCTTCCTCGTCCTAAAATATAGAGAGAGGTAAGAGAGAAAGGGAGACATTTGGGGGAGGAAGGTTTAGCCTGACTCTAAAATTGGCTCTTTTGCAGAATTATAATTAGCACAAGTAGGGTAAAGTTCAGTCCAGCTAAACAAATATCAAGGCAAGACAATTGGAAGGCAAGAGGAGATAAGGCAAGGAATGACAAGGCAAAAGAGACAGCAAGGATAGCAGCCTGCACTGCAAGGCTGCAGGAGGACTTGCTGCTGAGGTGTTGGCTGGGAGCACAACTTGGGTTTAAACATCCAGCTGGCACTGATGTCATCACTGAGCAACACTGCAGGTTTCCCACCCTGGGGCCTTCATATTCAGCATGTATACCTAAGGGGAGCCACAGGGGAAGCAGCATGGCAGTGTTCCTGCTGGCGAGGGGCCAGGGTGTCGGAAGGTGAGTGCTGCCAGTTGCAGAGGTGTCCCACGGCTGGCCAAATGGTACACAAACTCAAGCAGGCCAGCAGACCGAAACAAGGCAAACAGTAAAAAGGATTAGTCAAACATGAACGCAGACAGCATACACTCAGAACTCAATCTATCCTCTCTCTCTTCTGCATGCCAACTTCTCCTCCATGCCTGGATCCTGTAATTGTCCACACTTTCTTTGCCAGTGGCTGGGAAGATCTGCTTTTCATTGTTTTCTAGAGGGCTGATTTTTACTGTCATACCCTGCAAGTGTCGATTGGTCAAAATGTTATAAAATGTTTATGTTTTCCCACAAGAAAGGTACCTAATGGCAAATAAGACCATAAAATCTGCTCCTTACTAGCAGTGTATGCCCTTTAGTGGAATGGCAATTGTGGCCTCAACAGGTCATTTTGCCAACAGATGTAAGTTAGAGGTCTCCATCCAGACCCTGCTCCTATGTATGAGGTCCGTGTCATGGCATGTGGTAAGCAGTGCACTGCTCCCTGCTGGGAGGAGTGTGAATGTTAACAAAACTTCTGTGCCCATGTGACATGGGGGAGTCAAGAATCAGCCTTAGTACACAGGTGATGGAGCAGGTGTCTATCCTTGTGGAGGACATTTGGGTGGATCTGTCCCCCCACACGAGGACAGGGCCTGAAAAAGAGGTTCAGGGTTCCAGGAAGGGGAGTTCTTGGGAGTACACAGAGAGTTTGGAAGAATTGTTAAAAGAAAGTGTCAGATTCTGAGGAGACCCAAGGGAATACTGCAGAAATTTGGATGAAAGTACCAGGAAGTCCTAAGGGAGAATGGTCAGCCAGGGAAAATCCACAGACTGTTGGCTAATCAAGCAATTCAGTCTGAAGCTCCCCAGTGAGGAAAGAGAAAGAAAATGAGAAGATCTGCAGTACCTAAGGGTACTGGGAGGGCCAAGGGTGGAAGAGTTTTACTTTGTGGGGAGCAATGTATGGAAGAAACTGAGATCTTTGTTTTTGGACTTGTGTACAGTGTGGTGCACTACGCTCTAGTGTACTGTTGGACTTTGATTTGTTTTCCTGCCATTAGTTTCAATAAAGACTTTATTTTGAGCAACAGGTTTTGGAGTGAAGAGTTGTCTTTAGTGTGATTTGAGTGGTGTGCAGAACATAAGAACATGCCATACTGGGTCAGACCAAGGATCCATCAAGCCCAGCATCCTGTTTCCAACAGTGGCCAATCCAGGCCATAAGAACCTGGCAAGTACCCAAAAACTAAGTCTATTCCATGTTACCATTACTAGTAATAGCAGTGGCTATTTTCTAAGTCAACTTAATTAATAGCAGGTAATGGATTTCTCCTTCAAGCCCAGTATCTTGTTTCCAACAGTGGCGAATCTAGGCTACAAGAATCTGGCAAGTACCCAAACACTAAATGATACTCTGGCCTTGATCCTTGCTATCCACTTGGACACTCTCTTCTGGCCTCCTCCGACCTGTGGACATTCTTGCTTGGACATTGACCGTGCACCCTTGTTCGTGGTGGACACTCCCCTGCACTTCCTCTCTAGAAGACCTTGCGAGGCCCACCTAAGACCAGGTGGCCCGGATAACCAAGGGCTCAACCTGAGGGAACCCTGGGTTGTTATTGGTGAAGCTCCAGCTAGCCTCTGTCTCCTCCTGTGCTCTGGTTCCTGGTGGCAGGCGCTCTCTGGGTCCGACCAGAGGGCCGTACCAATCCTACACCAGGCCAAGGGTCCACCTCCAGTGCAACAGGGTCCTTGCTGGTTTCTGTTTGATTCCAATTTTCCACCACCCCCTCCCGTTGAAGCAGAGAGTAATGTTGGAGTTGCATCAAAAGTGTGGTATCAGGCTTATTGGCTAAGCAAGTTACTCCCATGCTTATTTGTTTTCCCAGACTACAGTTCAATGTCCTTATTGGTTGTTGTCTGAATGTAAATCTTCTTTTCTACATTTCCCCTTGTCATTGAAGCAGAGAGCAATGTTGGAGTTGCATTAACTGTATGAAGCTTTATTGGATAAGAGTAACAACCACCATTCCAGCAAGCTACTCCCATGCCTCTTTTCATTCATTCCCATTCTCTAGCCTTTAGGGATCCACAGTGTTTATCCCATGCCCCTTTGAAATCCTTCACAGTTTTAGTCTTCACCACTTCCTCCGGAAGGGCATTCCAGGCATCCATCACCCTCTCCGTGAAGAAATATTTTCTGACATTGGTTCTAAGTCTTCCTCCCTGGAGTTTCAAATTGTGACCCCTAGTTCTACTAAATTGTTTCCAATGGAAAAAGGTTTGTTGTTGACCATGGATCATTAAAACCTTTCAAGTATCTGAAGGTCTGTATCATATCACTCCTGTTCCTCCTCTCCTCCAGGGTATACATATTCAGGTTCTTCAACCGCTCCTCATAAGTCATTCGATGGAGACCACCCACCATTTTGGTTGCCCTTCTCTGGACCACCTCCATCCTGTCTCTGTCCCTTTTGAGATATGGTCTCCAGAACTGAACACAGTACTCCAGGTGAGGCCTCACCAAGGACCTGTACAAGGGGATTATCACTTCCCTTTTCTTACTCGATATTCCTCTCTCTATGCAGCCCAGCATTCTTCTGGCTTTAGCCATCACCGACACTAAAGTCAGCGCACACTAACTCAAAAATGAATTTTTCTGAAATTTCAGAAAAAATTAAATTGTTTTTCGGTTCTCTCGAACCATTCCGAATTAGGCAATTTCGTTGACATTGCCTAAGTTGGGAAAAACGATTACACATCCCTACTGTGCACCACTCCAGTAAAAATGGATGCACCATCTTTTTTTTAGGACAGCCCATAATGCTTCTTTTCTACCCCACATTCCTTGCAGTTCAGTTGCTTGGATATTGTTTTTGACATAAAGTGCTACTCCTCCCCCTTTTTTGTCCTTTCTGTCATTCCTTAACAAGTTGTAGCCCGGTATGGCCGTATCCCAATCATGAGAATCCATGAACCAGGTCTCCGTGACAGCAACAATGTCCAAATCTGCCTCCACCATTAGGGCCTGCAGGTCTGGGATTTTATTGCTCAAATTATCAGCATTTGTAGTCATAGCTTTCCAGTTTTTCTCCCTTGCTATGTTCACTTCCTAGGAACCTTTTCTGTTTTTTTGAACTGAATGATTTTGTTATGTTCTCCTCCCCTGTCCTGTAGTGTTTGTATTGCTTGGGGGTGACAAAACAATTTCAAAGGCCATCTCCTGCCACCCCCATTTGTTAGTTTAAACGTCTATTAATGTAAGATCTGAATTTCTCACTTAGCATCCTTCTTCCTGCTACTGACAAATGTAGGCCATCCTACCATATAGCCTTTTATTGCTCTATACATGACCTCAGCCTCCAATGTATTCAAAACCATTTTCTGTACAACAGGTTTTGAGCCAGGAATTGAACT
Source organism: Rhinatrema bivittatum (assembly GCF_901001135.1). NCBI lineage: Eukaryota > Metazoa > Chordata > Amphibia > Gymnophiona > Rhinatrematidae > Rhinatrema > Rhinatrema bivittatum. The sequence continues at coordinate 453,677,951 of NC_042616.1, forward strand.
TATTTATATGGCAAAGCCTCTCTTCTCCTTTTCCATGAACAGGTAATACTTCTGAAAATGCAATATCCTTTGCAGTGTTTCTTATCTTCATGTCTAGTTTATGGAAATCTTTTTGAACTTCATGGATACCATTTCTGTTGAGGTTATTGGATCCCAGATGGATGATAACACTGATATCAAAGTTCCTACTTTCTTCTTCAATGATTTGGACTATCTGGTTTGCATTTCTATTGGCTGAGGATCCTGAAAAGCATTTAACTATAGTGCCACGGTCAAAAAGTGCCTCTAAATTGGTTCCTCTGATGACTGAGTCTCCTAGCAGAAGCAGTTTTCTTTTATGACATTTGGTTCTGTTGCAGGACTTTAGGGTGCAATGGGTGATTTCACTTTTAGAAACCACTTCAAAATCTATTGCTGAGGTTTCTTCTATCTCCAATATAGAAAAGGCATTATGTAGGGGTAACATTGGGGAGTGCATGTATCTATTCTTCACAGGTCTTATTCTGCCAGAATTGCTTTTGGTTTTTTGAATCCTGGATGTCTGACATCTCTGCGGGAGTGGGGTTGATGCACAGGTTGCTGTAAACTTGGGGAAGGTGAGTGCCTGTTTGTCACATGCTTAGTTCTACCAGAGCCCACTGTAAACCATTTTTTCCTGGGATTCTGTAACCACTGTGGGGGATGGGTGACAGATGCTGGATGTTTCACAGAAAGGGAGGTTAATTGAAACCTGGACAATTACTCCCTTAGATGGATCAGCTCCATTTTAATTTTAGACAGCTGAAGGCAAAAGGGACAACCCTTGGTTCTCCAAATGATAGGCCTTGGGACATAAGCGCCACAGTTGTTGCATTGAATTAAAGCCATTCTCACTAATTCATTAAAATCCTAAAGATAAGGTAAGGTAAGGTTAGTACCTAGAGTTTTATTCAAGAAGGACATTTTCCCATTCTGTACTTCTGGAAAAAATATACTCTATTGAAGAAAGCCTATGGCATGTCCTCGATGGCATCATTATTTGACAAATAATTCTCGCCATCAGCTAGACCTGATAATATGCTGAAAGGATACAATGAGGACAATCAGAAAATAATAATGATTCTTTGTATAGCAGTATTACTATTTACAGTGATTTCAGCCTGCAGGAAGTCCGCTGATATTTAAAGACTGCCAGATAAGTTGCCAAAAATAGTAATTTTTTAAAAAGTCAACCATGTAATATCCACATGTGTCATTGTGTTCTGTTTTAGATTGGGTATGGAGGTGTTTTTGGACTGTTGTCTGATTACCGTGGTTGCTTAGAGTTGCTCAGATTTCCCTCCTGGATTCAGAAGTCCACGGCTGGTCATGTCTCAGATTGGGGGTGTGTGACTGCACTCTGCAGCTGTTACCCCCAGGGCTGAGGTGCACAGCACAGGCCGGAGCTTTTTTTTTTTTTAGATTTCCTGGCAGCTTCCTCTTACTCCTTTGAAATTCCAGTAACCTGCCCCTTCAGATGCTCTGACATCGTGCATGCTCACCCACAAGTACTCAGGGTTTATCCTCCTTTTTATTCCTTCTCCCTCTTCCCTCCTAGTCCAGGCATTACAGTAATACAATATATATTGATTTATTTTTTATGTAAACTATTCATTGTTTTAGATTTTTATTTTTATTATATATTTTTGTAATTTTGAGCTTTTATAATTTGATAATCTTTATGTTCTTTTAAATTTAAATCTTTATTTACATTTGTTTTTTATTTAGTTATGTAAACCGTTTTTGATTAAACACTGTTTGTAAAGACGGTATACAAACACTTTTAAATAAATAAATAAATAAATAAATAAATAAATAAATACACACGCGCTCTTCATTCAGCCAGTAGGTGGCAGTGGTGAGCAACAGGTGGGACCATGTCTCCTTTCCCAGGGTCTAGCAGCTTGCAATTTTTATTTTACTTCCAAAGACCTCATAAAGTAAGAGGATAGAAGGAAGGGATATCTAAAATGTGCGGGTTGTTTTTTTTTTGGGGGGGGGGGGGGGTTTGTAATCATTCTGTTTTATTGCCTGGCAGCTCTCTGAAACTCAGTGTGGTGAGCATCCGGCTCTGGTGGTCTTCGTGGGCACTATAAATTTCATACCCAGGCCACTGTGGGGGGTTTCCCTTAATTTAACCCCTCCTCTCCTTCATGATACTGTCATACTGATAGCCTTTAGTTGAGAGGAAGAGACCATAACTCTCTTCAGAGCTCGATACAAATAAGCTCTTGAAGCTGTCAGTAGGTGTCGCTGCACAGCAACAGGCAGGCGCTCTTCCTAATCAATGCAGGGATCAAGAGTCAGAGTTCAAAGATCAAATCAGGATCTCCTGGGCACCAGCCAGTCAGGAAAAGCATATGCCCATCTCATCTAAATATCCCATAAAGCACCAACCTCTGCTAGCTGGATGTTTTTGGGTTTTTTTTGTCAGCTAATACAGATGTAACTGATGTGTATATGGTGCACTGTTACTGACTAGCACAATATACTCTATTTTGAAAAAAAATATATTAAATATATTTGCAGTAAAGGATTATTTAAAAAAAAACAAAAACCACCAACCAACCATCTTCTTTTGTTTGCTGCAGTAGTTTGAATGAAAATGCCAAAGAAAACAGCTGCAGTTGAAGCATCCAGTCAGAAAACTGAGCATATAACAGTCATTCCCTGACTTGTTTCTATTTCTAATTCTATAAAATGGCACTTGGGAATGGAGTGCTATTTATTTATAGCATTTATAATGTGCTGTAACCTTGCAATAGTAAAAGAAAAAAAAATCCACAATGCGACACAGATTGTGTGATGCTGAATGGGGATGATTAGGAGGCATTGGAAACCAGGTCTGGGCACGTGGATAAACTCTTATAACTAAAGTGGTCTTCAATTTTGTTCTGAAAATAGTCAGGGAAGGGGCCTTGTGACCAGTGTTCCCTGGAAGCTGTGCCAAGCACAAGTTGTGAAACAAGGGCACACGGGAAAAACAAGAAAAGGAAAACAGAAGGATGTTTCAAAGAACACTGCGCACAGATCTGTACCCTCTGCTGCACAGCAGAAAGTTTCCCGCACACAGCCCAAAACACATTACAGGGAACATTGTTTGTGACAGCTCCCCTAATTCACACACTAGGGAATGATGACTGCTAGTCAGAAGCAGAGTGAGAGGAGGCACGTCTGACTTCTTTTATTACTGCAAAAACCAGAACAAATGAGAATAAAACCTCACTGTAAAACATCAAAAAAAGACTCCTAGAGGCTTCTCTTGCTTCAGGTCTCTCCTTTCAGGGCTGCCCTGTCCTTTTTTTTAAATTTATAGTTTATTAAATTTTCACATTTATTACAATCATGAAAAAACATAACTCTCATGACCAAATATCCTTCAAAAAAAAAAAAAAAAGCAGCAAACAATGAATATATATTTGGCATAACCATAATTGGGGGAGACATTAAGTAAAATTAAAAATAATAAACAAAAGTTTATATATACCATTATGAGTTATAGGGAGGATATTGGAGTATATTAATTTATCGGCCATCTGTCTCCAAAATCTCTGCTTGACTCTTATTGATTAGAAAGGTTTCCAAATGTGTCGGATCACCAAATCCAAACTTCTTCCCTTGATAATTGATAAAACAAGTACAAGGAAATTTTAAGAAAAACGTGGCTCCCAGCGCCACCACTCTAGGCTTTAAGGAAAGAAAATATTTCCTTCTAGCCTGGGTGCTGCCCTGTCCTTGTTCTAGATCAGAACACCTTGTTCACAGGCTCACTGTCTCAGGACTGGGAGCTCTGCGGCCCCCCAGTGCTCACTGTCCTCTGAGCCCAAGCCTTCCCCCTGCCAAGCTGGTTTAACCTCTCAGGCTCCACGTCTAGCCTTTCATCAGGCAGGCTTGCTTCAGCAGCAGTGCCCTCGTGCGTAAAAGCAACTTAGCTTGAAAATTGCAGGATATTTTACCAGGAACCAGTGCAGAGAATTAGAGTAGACGGGCGCCAGAAGAGGATACGAACTGCAGCATTTTGGAGGAGATGGAGAGGATTTAGGGAGACCAGCAAGGAGCCCCTTACGGAAAACAAAGGGACCAACGTAATTAGCTGAGCGTTAAATCTGTGCACTGAAATTCAGCGCAGTTTCTTAACAGACAAGCTACTTTTTTTTTTTTTTCTCCTGCTGCAGGAAGCTAATGGTTTACTAATACATCGGGAGTTAAAATAAAAATAGGCACAAACTGGAAAATGTATGCAAAGGCTTAGCGCGCAGAAAAACAAGATCTGTGTGTACCAAAAAATGTGTTCTATGCTAATTAGGAGCAGAGTGTAAGAAGCAAACTTTCGTGCTCCTAACTCACACTATGCACTTAACTTGAGTACTGGGACCTGTAGTAGGGATTTACATGCAGAAAATGTGCTTTGTGCACACAAAATAATGTTTTCAGCGCAGAAAACCTCTCTATCAGGCCGATACAGTGCACTCGGCCGAGCGCACCGTTTAGCCCCCTATTGACCGTGTGTTTTTGACCCGCTATTATTACCCCTTATACTGTAAGGGGTAGTAATAGCGCATGGAAAACGTGTGGCCAACCCCCCCCCCCCCCCCAAAAGTAATAGTTCTCATCACATGCAAATGCATGTTGATGAGCCTATTAGTTAGTCACCCAAAATACAGAAAGGCAGGCATTCTAACTATCTGACACCTGATCATCCCAGCCCTCAACAGAACTCGCAAGCATAATCCTCCTCTTCATGCTCTCCTGATGTACCCTCCTTTTTCAGCCCTCCCTGCTCTCTCACTTGATTCATTAAGTTCATTGAAAATGTTCTCCTCACTATTCTGTTATTCAACTACTAAGAAAAAAATGTTTACTGTTCACAATACTCAATAACATGTTCCCAACTTCCATGTTAACTCCATTTGATTGTATGCTAATTGCATATTTTGTATGCTAATTGCATATTTTGTAAACCTTTATGATGGCTTTACCGAATAACGGTATATAAAACTCTACAAATAAATAAATAAATAAATTGATTTCAGCAGCACTGGGCAAATGTACAGAAAAGCAGAAAAAAACTGCTTTTCTGTACACCCTCCGACTTAATATCATAGCGATATTAAGTCGAAGGCCCCAAAAATTAAAAAAAAAAAAAAATCTGCCCGCAGCCCGCGGGTTGGAAAACGGACGCTCAATTTTGCCAGCGGGTTCGACAACTGATCCCAGTAAAATTAAGCGTCGACTGTCAGACACTAGCATGTCCCTAGCGCCTCCTTATTAGCGTGGGCCCTAATTTAAATAAAGAATCGCGCACCCAGGACAGCCAATAAACAGATGGAAACCATCTCAGTAGTTTCAGCACAAGGGCTGTAGAACCAGGACAAAGAATTGTATACCATCTGCATAAAGAATCCCACACAGAGCCCAGCCAACAACCTACATAGTGGAGCCATATAGATATTAAAATGTCGTGGATAGGGCTGAGCCTGGGAAACACCAGTCTTTTTTTTTTTTTTTTAATAATAATTTTTATTGAAGAAGGTAACACAAAAATCACATATAGGGGGTTTCAACGGGTGAAACGATTTGAACAACAATGAACATGTGATGTTAGATCACTTTTTTCAGTCATGTCTGGTGGATAATTGTATCTCTTTATTTTTCTGTAACACAGTTTTCTTAATTTATTCATTTGCCATTAAGAAAGACAATATGTTCTGCTTGTTCTATACATTTATATGTTGAGTATTACCTGATGTTGTTTAATAAAAAACCGTTTATTAAAAAAAAAAAAAATCACAAATAGGATATGCCATATCAATATAAACAAAGGTACGTTAATGTCAACAGAGAAATAGTAATCAAACCTCTACCCAGCGAGCACTATACATCACTTCTTCTTACATTTTTCTTTTTTTCTCCCCAGCTGTGAGTCCCAGTCCCCTAAACAACCCATACGCACCACATTCATCCCCATAAACAATCACAAGTGTAACAGTCATGTCCCAACCTTTTGTTAATACCCACTAAGACATACTGAACCCTTATGACACTTCCATTTTGAAACCTTTTGGGGGAAATGCCAGTCTTCAAGGGCTAATCACAAAAGCCAAATGAATATTGCAAACAAAACAATCTAAAAAGTGCAGACACGTATTGCAAAAATAAATTATGAAAAATATACATTAATTTAGTAAACAGGACCATCATACTACCCTTTGGATTTAGAACATAAATTAATGTTCAGTGAAGGCCAATGAAGACCAACTGGGTCTTGTAAAATCATCGGTCCACGTGTAATCAGTTCGTTAACATAATTGTATCATTTTTCTTATTTATTATAGTGATGCTTATATAGGGGCAGATTTTCAAAGGGGTACACGCGTGAGATACGCTCGTACCCCCCGAAAACCTGCCCCAAGCTCCCCCTGCTCACCGAGCCTATGTTGAATAGGCTCGGCGGCGCGCACAAGTCCTGGGATGCGCGTAAGGCCTGGGGCTTTGCTAGGGGGCGTGTCAGGGTGGTGTTCTGGGGGGCATGGTGCCAGCCCGGGAGCGTTCCAGGGGTCTGGCCGAGGCCTCTGGACCAGCCCCCGGGTCAGGTGATGCCTCGGGCAGGTGTAACTTTTCAAACAAAGGTGGAGGGGGGTTTAGATAGGGCCGGGGGGGGGGGTTAGGTAGGGGAAGGGAGGGGAAGGTGCGGGGGGTGGAAGGAAAGTTCCCTCCGAGGCCGCTCCGATTTCGAAGCGGCCTCAGAGGGAAAGGAGGCAGGCTGCATGGCTCGGCGCTCGTAGACTCCCGATTTTGCGCAGCCTTGCACGTGCCGACCCCGGATTTTAAAAGATACGCACGGCTACGGTCGCGCGAACAAAAGTACGCGCAGGCGTACTTTTTTAGAATCTGCCCCATAGTGTATACTTCCTCTTTAGTATATCCGATACCGCCAAACCCGACACAATATCATGTTTCACGGTAGCTGCTTCAGGGGCTCCAAGGTGTACGTGAATACGAAGAAACAACAAGTTTCCCAAATTTCTTTCACATATTAAGTTTTAGCATCATTATCTTCTCAAAGGGCATTTTCTAAAAAAGATATAACAAAAGCATTTAAATGTCTCATCACACAGCAGGATATATAAGTAATAAATGAAAAGACTTACTGAATGCCAGATTCTCTCAGGAAGTGTCAGAACGCCTTGAGCCAGCATCTGTGCTATAAGCTTTTTAAATGACCCATGTGAATGTACGTAATTAAGACATTCATGACATCATAAATGGAGAAAGATCATGAGTAATTGCCGAAATGAGCTGCAGAGAACTGCAAAAAAATTACAAGACTACAAAAAAAATTCCACTCGATTTCTTTATTGAGACCCAATGGACCCAATGGAGCCTTGAATGACTTAATTCTCTTTATTCATGTCTTAAGTTTACCATCACTTATGATTTTGCCGAAATTGTGTTTCTAGATATTCTCATCACCAAAAACAATCATTCCTTAAAGACAAGTATTTATAGGAAACCTTTGGAAAGCAATAATTTGTTAAGGTTTGACGGTTCCCACCCGACAGCATTTAAACGTGGTCTCCCAATTGGTCAATTTTTGAGACTGTGTCATCTATGTTCTGATCGGGATGGATTTAAACATAAGCTAAAGACTTGGCTATTCAATTTCTTGATAGAGGAACCCACCATCCTGTGTCTGATCCCAACATACCGGAGAGCTTTATATAACCAAAGCAAGTACCTTTTTTTGAAATTCATTCCACCTGGGGACTCAAACCAACAGACTTTTGTATTAAAACATTAATCCTTGGCTGTCTTAATCAGTAGTACCATCAGGAAACACTGGCATGCCTTTCAGAATGTCAATCCTATATTTTCTTCCAATTTAAGGATTGCCTATTCTAGAGGATGAAACATAAGAGATTATGTAGTGCGATCCAGTGATTATCGTCCAGATTGTCCGCCAACTGAAAGCAGCACATGTCAGTGTGATTTGTGCAAAATGAAACTTCCCTTGAATAACTTTGATGTATCCACGGGTTAGTATGTTTTATCATCATCAGAGTTTTCATGTAAGTCATCATTTGTGATCTATTGCATCGTTTGCCCACGTAATCTCAAATATGTTGGGATGACCAAACAATCATTCAGAGTACGACTGATTGAACACAGAAGTTGTCTAAATACATGTAAGGAGGAAGCACGCTTAGTGCACCATTTTCTTCAATTAATCATGAATTTCAAGATTACAGATGGACAATTTTGGACAAAGTTTCGCTCATTGGCGAGGTGGAGATCTGATTAGACGGTTAATCCAACAAGAACAGAAGTGGATTTTTCGATTACAAACAGTTGCTCCATTGGGTCTCAATAATTTTTTTTGTAGTCTTGTAATTTTTTTGCAATTTTCTGTAACTCATTTTGGCAATTACGCATGATCATTCTCCATTTATAACGTCATGTACGTCTTAATTACGTATATTCATGTGGGTCATTTAAAAAGCTTATAGCACAGACGTCGGCTCAAGGCGTTCTGATACTTTCTGAGAGAATCTGGCATTCAGTAAGTCTTTCCATTACTTATATATCCTGCTGTGTGATGACAATTTAAATGTTTTTGTTATATTTTTTTTAGAAAATGCCCTTTGAGAAGATATGATGCTAAAACTTAATATGTGAAAGAAATTTGGGAAATTTGTTATTTCTACATATTCACACATACCTTGGAGCCCCTGAAGCAGCTACTGTGAAACATGATATCGTCTCGGGCTTGGTGGTATCGGATATACTAAAGGGGAAGTATACACTATGGGGTAGATTTTCAGATGTACGCGCGGGCATACATGCGCACGCTCTACTCGGCGCGCACACATGTACGCCCGATTTTATAACATGCGCGCGCAGACACGCATGTTATAAAATTGGGGGTCGGCGCGCGCAAGGAGGTGCCCCTTGCACACTCCAAGCCCACGCCGAGCTGCGCTGCCTTCCCCTGTTCCCTCGGAGCGGCCTCAGAGGGAACTTCCCTACCCCCCACCCCACCTTCCCTTCCCCTACCTCCCCTGCCCTTTCCCCCTACTTTTTACTTTTTCTTTTTTGTGTTTTAAAACTTACTTCAGCCCTGGGGCTGAAGTAAGTTGCGCGCGCCGGCCAACTGCCAGCGCGCGATCCCAGGCACAGCGGCAAATGGCCACAATGTTGGGAACCTCTGACCCCACACCGCCCCACCTCCTCCCCGCCCCTTTTTGCAAGCCCCGGGACTTACACGCATCCCGGGGCTTTATGCGTGTTGCCGGGCCTTTTGAAAATAGGCCCAGCGCACACGTAACCTTTTGAAAATCCGGCCTTATATAAGCATCATTATATTAAATGAGAAAAATTATACAATTATATTAACAGACTGATTACACCTGGACCGATGATTATACAAGACCCAGTTGGCCTTCATTGAACATTAATTTATGTTTTAAATCCAAAGGGTGATGATATGTCCTATTTTACTAATGTATATTTTTTGATATTTTCTTAATTTAGTCTTCAAGGGCTGCCAGGAGGAATGGTCAGAACTGATCATAACCCTGAGAGTTTTTTCTGATAAATAAGATTCAACTAATCCAAAATGGTCCTGGCGATGCCACATTTTTGCAAGTGATATAATAAAATTTCAATTATTAAGCATATCAAAGGCAGCTGATACATCCAAGAGAACCAATACAAAGGTTTGTTCACTGTCAAAACCCTGTCTAAATATATCAGAGCACAAAAGCATTAAAATCTCTGTACTTAAGGATTTTCGAAATCCAAATTGGAATTGATTTAACACTTGGTTCTCTTGGATTAAATCGTCCAACTGTTTTGAAACTGAAGACTCAAAATTTTTTACAAAAAATGTACTGAAGAGATTGGTTGGTAATTTATCATATCATTTACATCTAGGCCTGCTCTCTTCAGCAAAGGCCAAATAGCAGCACGTTTCAGCAATGGGGATAATCTTCCTTCTGCAAGGGATTGGTTAACAATTTTAGTTGTAGCAGGAATAGTCCCTTTAAAACAACGGTCTGACAGAATTTAAGCAGACAGGTGGAGGAATTCATTGAACCAATTATTTGTTTTATTTCAGCCTCAACCATAGTTTGAAAATTAAGCCATTTTGCCTCAGAACCCACAGGGGCCATTAAAGTCTGTGATGGATATGGGGTATGTGAGCTCTTAGTGCTGTGGCATAGTTGATGCAGTCTCAAAGGCAAATCCCCGAGGTCCACACTGGTAGTGGGCGAGCGTACTTGATAATCGGCCAGACTGGAGCTTTACCTGTACCAGCCACCTACTCCTTGGGTTCTGGCAGCCAGCAGGTCTTAGGCGGGGCTCTGGAACAGAGGTTGTAGCTAGAGTCCAGGCGGCAGGCAATCATAGCCAGGTTCAGGCAAGTGGTCAGGTCTGGAGCAGCAAACCAAGGGAGACGTGGACACACACAGGAGACAGTGAGGACTGGAAAAAGGAAAACAGGATGGACCAGGAATTGTAGTTTCAGAATAAGCTAAGATGTTTATAAGGTAGCTTTTCATTAAATCTTTTGGCGTCATCCATTTTGTTTTGGGGAAATTCAAAAATCTTAAGTTATTTCTCCGAAGCTGATTTTCAAGGAAATCAATCTTCCATATAGCAAAACTCTCAGATCTTAATAAATTAGATTGCACGTCTTTTATGTTCTTAATCTCCTTTTCGGTACATTCCAAAGATTTTTCAACCATTTGAACTCTATTTTCTAGGTTGTTAGTCTTTTCCATATTTTGCTTCACAACATTTGTTTAAATCAATAATTGCCATATTCATTGTGGTCAGAGCTTTCCAAATTTCTTCAAAAGTTATTTTCTCTGGTATTTTTAATGGATAATTCAGAGCCACTTGTATACCTTTCTCCTCACTTCCCTTTTCCAAGGGGCCTTCCTTATCCAGCTCTACTCATCGCGATTCAGCTTCTCCCCTCCTGGAGCCTAAGATCGCAAGGCTCTCCGAAGAAGGCACGGCTTCCATGTCTCTTCTCTGGGGGTCAAAGGTTGTTTCTCATGGCTGACTCCGCGAACTTTTCATCTGATGTTCCATCCCCTCTTCCACCGGGGGCTTGTAGGTTAAGGAAGGAGTTGTTGGCACTCCGGGGCTGAGTGACACTTCTTCGACCAAGGCGTGTGGCGTCTGCTCTCCGCCATCCATGCCAGCGGCCGGCAGACCAGCTTCTTAGCTCAGGCCCCAGGCCCTACCTTGTCACTTAGCAGTTCCAGGAATTCAACTCTCAATTTCCTGCCCAGTGGGTGAATAGGGTTGCCAACTGGTTGGTAAGATATAGGAAGGGACTGGGGTATTGGATTACATTTGGAGCTTTTATTTATTTATTTATTTATGTTGGTTGCTGATATTAAAACTATGTTTTATAGATAAACTATATTATACTATATGCTGGTAGAATCTTCCTAGATGAGTTAATTTTTGTATGTTCAAACTGTATATAAAAAATTTTTTATTAACTAAAAGAAAATATATATTGCCAGGCTCTTGATTTTTTATTTTCTTCCAGGGCACTAAGATACCAATAAATTGCACTTTCTATCCCCCCCTTCCCCAAGTCCCCACCCCAGGCCAACACTACCCCGCAGAAGCCCTCCCGCCCACCCGATACCTACAAAGGGCCTTCCGCTTTGAATGCCGGGATCACCCTGCTATGAGAGCCAGCTGCTTCCGGCGTTGCCTAGGTAATAATCCTGGAAGCGACCTGTAAATGTGCACGTCCTGGATTGTTACCTAAGTAATGCTGGAAGTGGCTGGGATCAGATAGCACAGCGAATCTGGCATTCAAAAAGGGAGACCCTTTGGGGGAACCTTTTTCTCAGAGAGAGTGTTAGCCTGGGGGGGGGGGGGAGTGGCAATTTATTGGTATCTTACCGGGGAAGGAGGGGGAAGGGCTAGAGGCCCGGGCCCGCCAGTGCTACTATTTTTGTTGTTAAAAATCATTTCTTGGGGTTAGAGTGGGTTCCTGGCTAGCAGGGGGTGGGAATCGGCAGGCCTATAATTATCCAGCTAACCTAGCCAGTTATAGCAGACATTCAGCTAAGTTAGCCGGATTACTTAACCCCTCCCTGGAATGCTCCCGGAACACCCTTCTATATCCAGCTAAATTATAGCCGGATAACTACTTATAGCTGTAATTTAGCTGGAAAAGTGGCTGAATATGCCAAATTTGCCATTTAGATACCTTCTGAATTATTCGTCTAAATGGCATTTGAATATGGACCTCATGGTTGCTTGTGGTTTTTTGTGGGTTTTTATTATTGTTCACATCTTCCTCTGTGAGGAAACCATAGAACACCTTTAAATGTCCATGGCAGTGGTGCACTGCTGTGAGTATAGGGCTCCAATCATCCCACTCAGAAAACTTTCTGAGAGAAAGCTATTAGCCACGTTAGATAAATAAAAATAGGAGCAGTCTACGTTTGAAAAGGGTTGAGAGGCTCTGGGCATTTCAGAGAAGCCGAACAAGCCTTCTTTAAGTGGGTGTTTAGGTCACCACCCCTCCTCCTCATGAGCCTGGTTATCCTCTCCCCTCTCCTGGCTTCCTTTCTGTTGAGGCCCATCCAGTGGTGGAAATCCCAGCCAGGCAGCCTCGGCAGCGCAGGGAGGCCCGAGGAAGACGGGGGGGCCCATGTGCAGCTGCTCCTGGATCTTCTGAGACAGGCTCTCTGCTCCAGGGCCCCTTTCTGAAATTGTTACTTGGGGGTTCTTAATTTGAAATTAAGCCACTGAAGCCACCCCCTTCTGCTCTTTTAACTTCTCTAACTCTACTAAATGTCTGGATGGAGTGACGGACTGTACCCTTCCTCTGCACACACACACATTTCTACTCTCACTTCACTTAAGTTTCCAAATCCTCCCTTCTCTTAGCTTTCACGCAGACCGTTGTCTTCCGCTTCAAACTGTTTTTCCTCTGAGCACATACAGGCCAATTCAGTAAACTCCGTGGGAGATCCGGCACCTCTCCTGGGCAGTTTTCGGGCAGTAATTCAAACTGCGGATTTACCCACCTTGGACTACTGTAATTATCTGCTAGTGGCTTACCACAGTCCTCTTTGCAAGCACTTCAAGCCCTACAGGACTTGGTGGCTTGATTGATAGATGGTATTGAACAACAGATCTAATATCACCCTTGCTTTAAGAGAGCTTCACTGGTTACCAATTGAATTTAGGATTAAATTCAAAATTGTCTTGCTTAATCATAAACTTTTGAGTTTGAATTCTCTTCCGTGGGTGAATGCCATGCTGCACGTTTATAATCCTTCTTGCACATTGCATTAGTCCCAGAGAGGCTTATTGGATATTTCCTCAGTTTGGGCAATTCGTCTTGCTGAATCTCACAAAAGGATATTCTCTGTTGCTGGCCTTATATCTGGAACACTTTGCCTCAAGCCCTTCAGTTGACATCATGTTAGAAAATGTTAAAAACATTCTTACTCCAGCAGGCTTTCTCTGAGTGAACTGGCGAATGACTAATTGCACTCTGAGAGTCGTGTAGTCTCTTCAGAACGCAGCGGCTAGGCTTATATCAGGATGTAGCAGCAGGGACCACATTACTCCAGTGTTTATTGAACTTCACTGGCTACCCATTCATTACCAGATATTGCCCTTTTGGTACATAGGCTTCTTGATCTAGAATCATTGCCATGGGTAAATGCAATGTTGCATCTTTATGTAGGGATCCTGTCAGCTCCCTACTAGGATTCAGTCAGGATATACCATGATTGTGGGGAGAGACATATTAGTAATTTTGTAGGGGTATAGCTGCCCCATTTGGAAGTTGGTAATGGGTAAGTCCCTCTGGTATGCAAAGCCAGACCACCATCTTATTGTGTGGATTCCCTATTTTCTTTTGAACAGGCAATACGCCTTGACTATCCTCTGATTTTCTATACTGAGTTGTTGCCTCAATGGAACCTTTTATTTGGATGGGTGTCCCTTTCTCCTTCCCGATGTATGATATATGTTTAACGTGATTTATTTATGTTTGAAATCTCATTAACTAGGGACTCAATTAAGTTAATTTACTTTCTGCTCTACCATCAACTGGGAGAGGTTCCCTTCATGTAAGAGGAATCTGAGATCATAAAGATCCAAGAGGAGGATGACTTTCAGCTGTCCAGGGGAAGAGAAGGAGAGAGGGCAGAAAAGAAATTGGAATGGATCCACAGAAGGGCCCAGGAACATTGGGAGGGAAGCAATCGACTTGCCCTGTACCCATGGGAGGAAAGATACCATCTAAATCAATTGACTTTAACATCTTAAACTTCTTTAAAAGCAATTGTACCATCTAAAAGTGAATAAATCAGCTGTAAAGAACTTTATTTCATTATCCTACAACCGTATCAGTAAAAGTATTTTTGGAAACCAAGTCAGTTTTCAGTGATTTCCTTATTTAATGACTTTAATGTTTGTCTGTGCTGTTATCATCACTGCAGTATACAAGATCTTAGAACTGGGAATTATAAGGGCCTTGAAAGAGATATTTCCTCCTGCTCAGGGAACCCTAAAACAGTATTTTGGAATATTTTGGAAATGTTCTATCTACAACCGTAAATTGAGATCTGGCCTCTGGAACTACTGTCTGGGTTTAATCATCATAGGGGTTACGTTTATAATGCCACCTGGTCTCAGCATGGGTTCCTTGATGCCCTCTCTGGGTGGCATGCTCACCTCACTGAGACGAGAGAGAGAGAACTTCCTGTGTAGCTGTTCCTACATTTTGGAACACGCTTCCTGTAGAATTGCATCTTTCCACCCGTTCAAAATCTTTTAAGTCCCTACTTAGGACATTTTTGTTTCAGTAGGCGTATATGTGAACAATCTCTGTTTCGGTAATGGTAAAGCTATATCTGTTTGGGAGTTATTTTTTCGCATTTACCTGCAGTGACCGCAGCTGTTTCAGTTGTCATCTTTGCTTTTCCACTATGGCCAGTATGTTCTGATATATATATTTTTTTTTTCTTGAGTGCTGTTTTGTTTTAAATATCTGCTCCAACCTTATGATCGTGTTTCAGATATCTGTTTGAATTTTATGTGATCATGGTTTTATAAGGTGCCTCGGGCCTATGTAATTGGTAATTAATAAATCTTTGAAAATAAAATAAATAAAATATTTGAGACTAGTATTGAATTTGCTGTGTGTGATTGCTTTGTCTGATTATTTGTTTTATTTTTGTTTTAAATTATGAATGTTATTTTGTAAGCCTCCCTGAGCTATGTAGAAGTGGCATATAAATACTAGAAATATATAAATAAATACAATTCAAACCAGCCAGAAACATTGGAAAGGAAATTCTCCCTGTCACTGTTGCACAGCCTCCATTTTCTGATGCCATCTTGTGTGGCCCCTGTATGCCACAGAGAATCTGTAGAGTGTATAATATTTGAGAAGTGTGGTTTTCCCCCTGTGGGGAAGGTTCCAGTTAAGAAAAGGTTATCTGTGGGGCAGAGGGTGTTCCTAAAATCCTTGACAGGCAGTCTAGCTCAACCCCTATGGGCAGAGTTTTTGGAAAGGATATATTACGCTGGTTAGCACATGGACAGGGCTCCCTCAGGGCTACCAAGCCAGGAGAAGGAGGTAGCAATGACCCTTTCCAGGGGTTACAGGGGAAAGAAAAAAGGGCTAGGCAGTGATACCCCACAGCCTCTCAGGAGCCTGAATAATATGAAGAGACTGCATAAGAATTTAATTTCGGAGTTTGGAGTGACTAAAGGAAGTGTGAGGAGGGCCTTCAGGACCAGAAAGGAAGCCTGTGCCTGATTGGAGCCGCTGAGCAGGGTTGGGGAGCTGCGTTCCATCTACAGAAGAGGGAGTGAAGTTGCCTTGCAGCCATCCTAAAAGTTGTGAGTAACAAATTGGATTTAAACTGTTGTGAACACTAAGGAAGTTGGGCCTAGTTCAAGGCTGAAGAGAGATTTATACATAGAACTGTCATTTTAATTGTTCTGAACTCTTGGAAAAGGATTGAGGGGGAAACTGCCGATTTTTCTGGAAGTGTGATGACTACAATTTTTGGCCTGATTGACTAGTTTATTTAAATAAATTATCTTTTGTTGGAGCACACCCTCTGTAGTGGGCAGTGAATATGCGGAGGTGTTTGGGAGAGAGTGTCCTTGGCTGAGATTGGCCCTCCAGGTCTGCCTGCCCCCAGTCCATGACCAAGGAGATCTGATTTCTGTATTTTGGGCGAGTTACCTCAGGCTCCCTGAAGCTGAGAAGGTGACCCCGGATGGACAGGGGGTTAGACTTGCAAAATGATGCACCCAGCTGCCATCTCCTTAAGGTTCAGTACCAGCAGTAAGTACTGGGTACCCAATCTCAGAGAAGTGGTTGGGATGGCCTCGGTGATAATCTCAGCTGGAGAACTGCAGAAATGAGGGAGGCCAGCCAAGACCTCACAAGCAATTTGCAGTACTGTAATGGCAAACTTGGAAAGAACTGATAGACTGTAGGTTTCATAATACGAGCAGGATGTGATTCCTGTTCAGACTTATTAATAGCAATGTCTGCAGGAATTTTGGGGTAGGAGGACAGGGGGGGGGGGGTGAGTATATGCTGGGGCCTTTGAATGCACTTTTTACAGGGGATCACAGTGGGAGGAAAGGAGTTTCATTTGGTGTGCTGTAGCTTGTTGGTAAATTAGGTGTTAGGAGGGGGAATGATGTGACAGAATAAGTGGTACATAGATTCTATATTTTCTGCTGCACTGCTTAATTTCATGGCTTGGTTCCCGGTGTGTATGTTTTTCTTACTGGCTGTCTGTCTGTCTCACACACAGTGAATGCACTATAAGTAAAAACGTCAGGAAACATTTTAGCTTTTACTATATGGTTTCTGCTTTTACTTGGTAGGCAATGCAAAGCTTTGCACCTCGAGAATGTGTACAAAGGAATCAGAAAGACTGCAGTCACTTTACTTTGCAACGCCTACTCCACCCACCAGCTTGAATATGATAGAAAATCTAACACAAGAAAGCAACAGTCATGCAGCCCACACTAGCTCAGATACGCACATAAACATCTGCTAATATATATCTATAGTGTATCTAGGCACATGCCTGCAGCCATACACATGCAGATAGAGCCTAACTTTCAAAACTGTCCACCGTACAGCCTTTGTGCTTGAAAGGGGACATGCAGAGATTAATGCTAGTATTTTGTAAATGGTGCCGTGGGACCTGCACAGTTTATAAAATACTAGCCATTAAGCCCGTAACAACGGGCAACATTTAAAAAAAAATTTCGGTCCATTTCCCCCCCCCCCTCCCTCTCACCTCCCCCTCTAGTCTCCCTCCCCTCACCTCACTCTCTCCTCCCTCCCTCCCTCTATTCTCCCTCCCTCTCACCTTCCCCCCTCTGCTCACCCTCTCCTCCCTCCCCCCTCACTCTCTCCTCCCCCTCCCCTCTCCTCACTCTCTCCTCCCTCCCTCCCTCTATTATCCCTCCTCTCACCTTCCCCCCTCCGCTCACTCTCTCTTCCCCCTCCCCTCTCCTCACTCTCTCCTCCCTTCCCCCTCCCCACTTTCTCCTCCCTCCCCCCTACCTCCTCCCCTCCCCTCACTCTCTCCTCCCCTCTCCTTCACCCCTCACTCCGCTCCCCCTCTCCTCCCTCCCCCTCACTCTCTCCTCCCCCTCCCCTCCCCTCCGCTCCCCCTCTCCTCCCTCCCCCTCACTCTCTCCTCCCCCTCCCCTCCCCTCCGCTCACCCTCTCCTCCCTCCCCCCCCTCCTCTACTCCGCTCACCCTCTCCTCTGCTCACCCTCTCCTCCCTCCCCCTCACTCTCCTCCCCCTCACTCTCTCCTCCCCCTCCCCTCCCTCACCCTCCCCCTCCTCCCCCTCCCCCTCCCCTCTCCTCCCCCTCTCCTCCCTCCCCCCTCACTCTCTCCTCCCTCCCCCTCACTCTCCTCCCCCTCCCCTCCCCTCCCCCTCACTCTCCTCCCCCTCCCCTCACTCTCTCCCCCCTTCCCTCACCCTCTCCTCCCTCTCTCCTCCCTCCCCTCAGCTCAGCTCACTCTCTCCTCCCTCCCCTCACTCACTCCCCCTCTCTCAATCCCCTCCCCTTTCAGCTCCCTCCCTCGCCCGCGTCGCCGCTCCTGTTCCTCCCGCTCCTGCTTGTCGCCACCGCCGCTGGTACTGCTCCTCCTGCTCCTAGCTGCCGCTGCTCCTGCTCCTGGACCCAGTGCCATTTTTTTTTCGGGCACGCTCCGCTCTGACCGACGTGCTCGCCCGCGCATGCGCGGTAGAGTTGCTCTCTACTGCGCATTTGCGCCACGTCGGTCAGGGCTCCCTTATCTAGTAGATAGGCACAGCTCTGCTTCGAAAGTTCACACTATGTTTCAGTACATGCAAATATTTCCAATACAAGAAAGCGCATAATTTCTCTACCTATTTTATAAACATACGCTCACATATTCTAGGTGTGTAAAACACATGACCCCAATGTATACGCAGAGGCAGATATTTTATAAAATATGTGCATATACTATTTTGAAAATACTTACTTGCAGGCATACTTGGAATCACCAGTTTGTTTGCTGTTCACCCAGTCTATCTCCAATTTATCTAGACCCTCTATCACTTCACCCTGAACCCCCACACCTCCTATACAACAGACAGCCAACAGAAAAATCAGATTTCACAGTCAATGAGCAGATGTAAAATTGTATGAATAAGTTTGTGATGTATACACGTATTTCTCGTTCAAAATAGCAACTACTGTGTCTACTTCTGAATCTCGCCTCCAGAACACCCCTAACCCTTCCCTTTTTACTGCTGGTAAAATGGAAGCATGAAATAGAAAATACACACATACTCTCGATGTTCAGTATGGGGCGGATTTTAAAAGGGTTACGCGCGTAATATACATGTGTAACCCTTTTAAACCCGCTCCTGTGCGCGCCGAGCCTATTTTGCATAGGCCCAGCGACGCGCGCAAGCCCCGAGACACGCGAATGTCCCGGGGCTTGAAAAAAGGGGCGGGGGTGGGACTGAGGCCTCCGGCACAGCGGCCATGCCAGGGAATGGGCAACCTACGCCTGCCCAGAGGCAGGCATAAATAAAAAAATAAAGGTAGGGGGATTTAGGTGGGGCCGGGGGGGGGGGGGGCGGGGTTAGTTAGGGGAAGGGAGGGGAAGTGGGGGGGGGTAGCGGAAGGAAAGTTCCCTCCGAGGAAAGCCATCGGGGCTCCCCTAGGGCTCGGCACACGGAAGGTGCACAAGTGTGCACCCCCTTGCATGCGCCGACCCCGGATTTTATAACATGCATGCGGCTGCGCGCACATGTTATAAAATGGGGGGTAGATTTGTGCGCGTCAGGTTGCGTGCACAAATCTACGCCAGCGTGTAGATACGAAAATCTGGCCCTAAATATGTAGCAAGCTAATATAACAAAAAACAAAAAAGAGCCAACTTGAGCCCACAAAAAAGATAATGCAATAAATAAAAAAGGAATCTGCCAATTTACATCTAAACAAACCACCACTCACTTCAATACTTAATTTTTTAGTGTTTTTTTATGTTATTAATAACCGCATCAGCAAGCCTGACAACATGCCTTATCACTGCCAAAGGCCGTCCAGACTACTCGATCATCTGCGGTTTTGTTGATTATCATCTGTTATCAAATATTTTTCATTCCTTAAATTTCAAATAATGTCAATATTCATATTTTCAATAGAGTTTCTGTCTTATCCTGTTAATGGCTCGATAGCGGCCGATGTTTCGCAACAATAATCAACAAAACCGCAGATGATCGATTAGTCCGGATGGCCTTTGGCAGTGATAAGGCATGTTGTCAGGTTTGCTGATGCGGTTATTAATAACATAAAAAAACAAAAACAAAAAAACACTAAAAAATTATCTAATAAATAAGTATTGAAGTGAGTGGTGGTTTGTTAGATGTAAATTGGCAGATTCCTTTTTTATTTATTGCAAGTTAATATAAACCAGGTTCCTTCCCGCATGAGCTTATCATGTGTTGGAGCCTTACAATGTGGACCGAGCTGTGTCTGGATCTGAGTGATGTGTTTTAGATCTGTCAAAAATGGGTTTTCAACCCTGCAGAGATTGCAAGCTACCACAGCCAAGGCGAAGAAATATAAAAATATGTCAAAAACCCCTGTGTGCTCTCCTGTGAATGATAAATGTTCTGCAAGAACCATCATCCAGCATAAGTTGGGAAAAGGGCTATACTGTTTAGCCTGCCCAGAGAACAGCACTGCATAGCCAGCAGAGGAGGAAGCCAAAGGAATGCTAGGAAACCATTTAAGGTAAAAAAAAAAAAAAAAGCACGAATTGGCTGGTTCTATCTGTGTGTGCAGGACAGGGATGGTCAGGAAGATAGGAGTGCATATGGCAGCCATGCAATCAGTTATTCTCCTGAAGAGCTAATTATCAAGAGGGAGAGACAAAAGTCTGTGGTCTGAGAAAATAGAGAGACAGACAGCGGTTCTTGGTTCATAGCCAAGCTACATGTAAAATCCCAACAAGGGACAGAAGAGCCAAGAGCTGAGAGATTGAGAGAATTCCTTTCCTGACAGATCTAGGCTCAGGAGCACATGGATGGATCACCCTTCTAAGACACTGAGTTAAATAATCTAAACTTTGCACAGAGAGTATTTTAACAGAGGAGGGAGAAGGTTTATTTCCTTGCCTTTTGTCCCCAAATTCAGTATCTCATCTTAATTGCTTCAGCTTTTCAGCCAAAGTCAAGCATAAACCCTTGCTGGGAAAGAAAAACTGGTAGACCATGGTCATTCTGTAAGAGACTGAAACAAGGCCAGCTTTCTGTTTAGTACCAAATAAACCATTTGGGAAGCTCCCCAGGAGAGAGAGACCTTCCACACACTATAGTGCTTATCTATTTGGTTTGTCATCTACCAGCTCCACCATCAAGAGGGACTTCTTCATTTTTTTTAATTGCTTTTTTCCCACACAATTTTGGTTTGGGACAGAATGCACCCTTTACAAACTGGTGACATTGGGGTGAATCTGTCCCTCTCCCCTTCTTTTTGAGTACGCAGGGTTAAAGACAATTTTTGAAAGATGTATACTTCACTGCTTTTCCCCCCAATCTTTCTCTACTAGCATTATCTTTTTTTTTCTATCCATATAAGTATTTGGCTAACAGGCCAGACCCAGTGTTATTTTTGCATTGCTTGATATAAAGCAAGAAAACTGTACATTTATATTATACTTCACTACTGTGCTTTTCCCATTTAATGTTCTGGTTGGATTTAGTCTACTTATATAATATTAGGAAAAAAGTTAATTACTGTTTTATTCTGGTGGGATGATTTTATTGGTCTGTGGTGCCACAAGTGAGAGGTTGTTTGGGAAGGGCACACAATTGTGGTATGAGGGTGACTGGGACCCTGTCTCATCCCCCACTTAGGCTACGAACCAGAAGATAAATCATATTAGTAAATATGATTTCTCATGTGGTACTTCCCATTCATAGTTTGGACCGAGGGGGGGGGCCCACATATAAACTAGCATGTATGCAGGTATATGTTACTTACACACGTGTATGCTATTTTTATGTGCAAAATCTCTTTGAAAATTTACTCCATACTGTATATGCATAAACATCCACAGGTTATAAATTTATTTTACTTAAAAAATTTCTATTCCACCATATCCAACTTACAGGTCGATACAGTAAAGTGTGCTCCGTCGGAGCGCACTGTTAGCCTGCTCTGGACGCGTGTTTTCCCTTACCCCTTATTCAGTAAGGGGAGGAAAACACGCGGCCCACCCGCGGCACCTAATAGCGCCCTCAACATGCAAATGCATGTTGATGGCCCTATTAGGTATGCGCGCGGGATCCAGTAAGTAAAATGTGCAGCCAAGCCGCACATTTTACTCTAAGAAATTAGCGCCGACCCAAAGTTCGGCGCTAATTTCTTCCGGCGCCAGGAAAGTGCACAGAAAAGCAGTAAAAACTGCTTTTCTGTGCACCCTCCGACTTAATATCATAGCGATATTAAGTCGGAGGTCCCCAAAAGTAAAAAAAAGTAAAAAAAAAAAAAAAATTGAATTCGGCCCGTGGCTGTCGGGCCGAAAACCGGATGCTCAATTTTGTCGGTGTCTGGTTTCCGAGCCCGTGGCTGTCAGCGGGCTCGAGAACCGACGCCGGCAAAATTGAGCGTCGGCTGTCAAACTCGCTGACAGCCGCCGCTCCAGGCCAAAAGGAGGCGCTAGGGACACGCTAGTGTCCCTAGCGCCTCCTTTCCCTCGTTTGCACCGCGTCGCCTAATTTGCATACTGGATCGCTCACACCGGCCAAGGGCCGGTGATTGCGCCGGGAGAGCGGGCGTACGTCCGCTCTCCCGCGGTTTTACAGTATCAAGGTGAAAGTTGCTCAAGGCACTTTACAAGAAAAAACATAAAACATCAGGATAGACATACAACCAAAAAACAAGAGCCAAACCATTACACAAAACAAATAATGAACAAACTTAAACACACAGAGGTCCAGATTCACTGTCATTTATCCCGCTAAATTTGGATGTAGCCAGACCAAGAGCAGGATTTGAAAATTCCTCCATGCCACGTGGGCCCCAAGATAGCTGGATAACATTTTAACTGGCTAAATCGGGAGCGGGGTGGAATCTGCTATCTAGCTAAATTAGCTGGATAAATACCAGAGAACAATCCTAAAGTGAGCTGGATAAAGTCATCTAGCTAACTTTAATGTAGCTGGGTATATTTAGTGGTGTACCCCTGCTGCTGAATATCCCTGCAAAATCAGCTAGATAAGTTTATCCAGCTGACTGTGCTAGCTGGCCAGTGGCTGAATATGGACCTCACAATAAATAACAAAATAATATATATGTAGGTATATGCAGTCTAGTAGCTCTCAGGAATCCTGAGACAGGCTCTATGAGGGTTCTTTCCATGGTGGGAGGGGGAAAGAGAAGTTTCAGGCAGAGAAGTGAGCGAGCCAGAGCTCAAAGATCCATTGTCAACACATCACGCTTCAAAGCTCTGCATGCAGATCAAGACACCAACTCCCTAGGACTTCTTTACTCTAAAGCTAACTCCAGGAAAATAATATTGCAGGAAATACATAGAGCACTGGAGCTCACAGCACCAGATTCCATTTGTTCTGAAAGCCCAAAAGGAGCAGAGCAGAGGGAAACATCTGGGCCTCTCCTCCAAAAAAGAAGAAATGTTCTTCTTTTCTCTCTTTCATGTCCTTTATCACTCACTCTCATTGTCCATTCTTAGTCTCCTCCTTCTTGCCATTCTTTCTCTCTTCTCTGTTTGGCAGGGCTTCCACTGCCTCTTAGAGTTGTAAAAAGTGAATCAGCTAACCAACAGGTCAATCCAGTAAGGCCGCGGTAAAAACAGTGAGGTAGTGTCAGGCGCACCCTTCCTCCCCGCACGCACAGTTCTCTTCACTAACTCCCCGATACTCTCCTCTAATCGCATGCAAATGCATGCCGCGGCTGTGAAGCGTTAGGGAAGGGTTATGCCCGTGCAACCCATTTTACTGTATAGGCGCTGTAACAGCGGGGGGGGGGGGGCAGCGGCAGCAGGGTCCGGGGGGTGGCAGCGAGATCCGGGGAGCCAGCAGCGGCAGCATGTTCGATCGGGCAGGCAGGTAGGTGGCAAAGTAAAGATGGCCGCCTGCACGGGAAAATCGTGCAATTGGCCGCTGAAGACGTGACGTCACACCCCGTGACGCCAAACGTTGTTTTATTTTTTTATATAACACACAGGTTTTTTGTTTTTTACACTTTTTACACTTACCATAGCAGGCCCGAGCCTTGCTACTTTTTCGTTTGTTTTTTTTTGCCCTGGTCCCGTCCGGTCTCCTGCAGCCCCGTCCGGTCCGGACGGGGCTGCAGGAGACCGGATGGGACCAGGGCGGGTAAGCAATGTTTTTACCCTACACTACACTACACTAACTCCTACTAGGGGGAGGCGGTAAACTAGCAGGTTAAGGCCGCGGCAGAACAGCGGGTTACGGAGGAGATAATATCAGCGCCCGTTACAGTATCGCAGGGGAATAGCTAATTCCTTCATTATACAGCTTTTTCGTTCATTTACATGCCGGGTGCGGAAAGGGTTATGCGTCTGTTTTCAGAAGCGATACGGACGCGTGAAACTGGAGACTGTATCGCCGAATTGCCTTGCGCGCCCGAATTGTGCGCTACGAGCACGTTACAGACGGGCAATCCTCGAGCGGACGATACTGGATCGACCTGCAAGTTGCAAATATTATTTTGTGAGACATAGGGGTAGATTTTAAAAGGTTGCGCGTGGGCGCACATGAACATCCGATTTTATAACTTGTGTGCGCAGGCACTCAGAAGTTATAAAATCCGGGATCGGCACGCGCAAGGGGGTGCACAATTGTGCACCTTGTGCACGCCGAGCCGCACAGCCTTCCCCCGTTCCCTCCTACCCTTCCCTTACCTCCCCCGCCCTTTCCCCCCTACCTTTTTCGTCTTCTTTTTTTTGTTTTAAAACTTACTTCAGCCCTGGGGATGAAGTAAATTGTGTGCACCGGCCGACCGCTGGCACTCAATCCCCTGCCCAGCAGCCATGCGGAGGGCCTCTGGCCACGCCCCGCCCCTTTTGTAAAGCCAGGCCTTTTTAAAATAGGCCTGGCGCGCATAACCCTTTTAAAATCTGGCCCATAGTGTACGTTTGTTTGGATCTTTTTTTAGCTTGGCTTTCCAAGTGATGCTCAAGATGACCTTCAGCATAAAATCCTATTGAAATATGTTGGGTTAAGTGATTTTTTTTTCCCTCCCAGGACCTAGCAAAATAATAAAAAAAAAAATGTAATTATTTTTTATTAATCCCAGCACATTTCTGCTGCTCTTCTGGGCTTTCAGCTCAGTCAGAACCGGCCTCTATTCGTCTGCAAATATCAAGGGTTTTATCCTCTCCCCCTGCAATATCCTCAGCCCTGGCTTGCCCAGGGGAGCAGAGGATCTGAACCAAGCCCCGATGTAATAAGCTGCTCTAGGCTGTGGACACACATCAGCACATGGCTCTGTGCACATTTTTGCGAGTAGAACTTTTCTACAGCTGTAGCACGGAGTTTTACGCACAGAAAATGTGTGCATTACCCTGAATGATAAAAGTGTATACAGCTTAGTACTCCTCCATGCAAATCTCATGTTAATCAAGGCATTCGCTGTTGCTCCCTAATGCAGAGATGTGCATAGGCGTAAAGGTGAATTTTAAAAGCCCAGCATGCAGTAAACCCGGGAGGTACGCGCACAAGTCAGGCTGTCACACACTACGCGGATTTTAAAAGCCAGCCGATTACACGCATACTTGCCTGCTACGTGCACAAATGAAAAGTTCCGAAAAAGAAGAGGGGCATGGGCGTTCCTGGATTTCACAGTGAAATCTGCGGGTAAATAATTACTCACAGAGGCACGTGCCGAGTGTTGGGTTTGTGGCATACTGTGGACTCTTGGTCAAAGTGGCGATGACTCCTCCCACGGGGAAGGGCCCCGTGGGGAACCACAACGATAGGCTAGACTCAATAGCAAGCGGACACAGAGGAAAGGAAGCTTTATTATACTGCTGTGATGCAGATGATACTTTTCCGAGGAACGGACAGTGCTGTAGTCCAGCGATATCACAGTAAGGCTCCAGATGGTCTCAGTAGTGATGTAGTTGATGATCTCACCCAGATGTAGCGAAGGTCCGGTAGTGTTCCGCAGCACGGGATAGGCCGTGAACCTGAAGGGTGGAGCGAGGAGAGCTTGGAGCGTAGTAGTACTCACTAGGGATGTGAATCGTTTTTGAACGATTAAAATTATCGTCATACGGGCGACCCGTATAACATAGTAAGGGCAAAGGTAGCGCCGGCGCCATTTTGAAGATTGGCAATACGGCCCGCGTGCAGGAGGTCGCTCCCGGACCCCCGCTGGACTTTTGGCAAGTCTTGTGGGGGTCAGGAGGCCCCTCCCAAGCTGGCCAAAAGTCCCTGGGGGTCCAGCGGGGGTCCGGGGGCGATCTCCTGCATGCGTGACGTCGGGAGCCAGGAACCAAAATGGCGCTGGTGCTACCTTTGCCCTGTCACATGATAAGGGCAAAGGGCCACCGGCGCCATTTCTCAACGCAGCCGTGGCCAGAGAGAGAGGGAGATCGAGCCGGGAGCCCCCCACTGGACCCCAGGTAATTTAAAACATTTTGGGGGGGTTCGGGAGGGCGGGGGATTTGTTTTAAAGGTTCGGGGTGGGTTTTAGGGTTTTTTTGGTGTGCCGGTTTTCCCGCCCTCCCCCGATTTACGATTTTTAACGATTTTTTAAAAATAAAAAACATGACGATCAGATTTCCCTCCCCCCCCAGCCAAAATCGATCGTTAAGACGATCGATCACACGATTCCCACCCCTAGTACTCACAGGGTAGCAGCGATGATAGCTTCCTTCTCTAATTGAGTGAAGAGAAGGACCCGTGGTCCGAGGTGCAGGATACCCAGAGCAGGATAGGCCCTTGAGGAGCGAGTATCTAGGAGCACCGAGGGTACCTGGAATAAAGCAGACAAGACCCCCGAGGGGCGGGTGTCCTGATGGTTAGGCTGAATAACCCCGGAGGGCGAGGAGAAGCGAGGGGCCCCCCGAGGAGCGGGTACCCAGAGCTTCAGTAGGTAGCGAAATACCCCAGAGGGTAGTGAGGAATCCAAGCGAGCAGCTTAGAATCGGTCAGAGTAGCAAAACCGAAGTCCTTGCTAACTCATTGTATTGGAGCGGAGCGGAGGTTTAAATACCCGGAGGTACTGACGTCATGCGGTGGGGCCGCCCCCGAGGTTCCCACCATGACGTGTTTAAGAACGTGGGCAGCGTGCGCGCGCGTGCCCTAGAGGAGGCCTCAGGAAGAAGCATGGCAGACGGGGACTGCCCATGCTGGCTTGGAGACGCCGAGGGGTTCGACAAACAGCAGCGGAGGCAGCCATCCTTCCGAAGGAGGAGGAGAGAGGTAAAAGAGAGGTGAGGCAGAGCGGCCGCAGCCGTCTGCGACCGACGGACGCAACACTGGGGTCCCCTGCCACATAACTTTACTTCTGCAATGAATGATGTGCAAGTTAGAAAATAAAGATAAATAGACAGATTGACGGGGTTTTAAGGGGCGGGGCTAACAGCGGAGAAGGGAGGCTATTAAACTCGGGGGGGCGGGTGTTTGGAAGTCCTATCCCTTACCTGGGTGAACGTGGAACAAACTGCTAAAACTGGTAATGGCATCGGCACACAGCTTTTAAAATCCTCCCACTTACGCGCTAGAAGCAACATTTATTTATTTATTTAAAAATGTTTCTATACCGTCGTTTAGTGATATACCATCACAACGGTTTACAAATAGGCACATAAATAAATTTGAGATGGATTGTACTTTAACCAGGGGGTGCCGCACTTGTTCAGATACATGATTCAATATTATAAGCTATATGTAAAGTGTATTAAAATTCCCTTTATGGGCTAACCGTAGATGCGGTATACTGTAATTCTTTAACTTAATACTTAAGTGTGATAAAATAAAAATAAAACTCACATATGTTCTCAGGTAACTTTTGTTTGTGCGTATAAGTCCTTTTCTTGTTTCTTAGTACTACCTATTTCCCATTCTCACTTTGAAAGGCCTTTTTGAAAAGCCATGTTTTTAGGCTTTTTTTGAAGAGTTTATGGTCTCTCATTAATCTTATTTTGGGTGGCATTGAGTTCCATAATATAGGGCCAGCTAATGACAGTGCTCTCTCCCTTACTTGTGTCAATTTAGCTGTCTTTACAGAGGGGGTATGGTTAGTAAGGCTTTATTTGCTGATCTGAGATTTCTTTGGGGAAAATGTAGTCTTAATGCAGTGTTTACCCAATCAGTATTTTCTTCATTAATTAACTTGTGGATTATGCAAAGTGTTTTAAATTGTACTCTTTGTTCGATTGGCAGCCAGTGTAATTCGGCAAGAATTTGAGTGATGTGGTCCCTTCTGCTTTTTCCAGTTAGGATTCTGGCTGCAGAGTTCTGTAAGATTTGGAGTGGTCTTAGTGTTGAATGTGGTGATCCTAGCAAAAGTGTGTTACAATAGTCTGTGCTAGCGAATATAAGCGCTTGTAGAACAGTTCTAAAGTGTACTTGAGTTAATAGGGGTTTTAGTTTTCTAAGGACCATTAGTTTCGCACATGGGCACATGGGCACGTGTCCGCTTAAAACTGCATGCACATGTGTGCGCGGTCAGCCTATTTTATAACAACATGTGCGCATATATGCGCGTATGTTATAAAATAGCCACATCCCCTGGCCCGAGCCAACAAACGCGCGCAGGTGTGCCCAAACGCCCATTTAAAAGTTACCATCTTAATGCAGGTTTTCTTAATGCTGGAAATGTTACTGGGATTAGTGTTAAGTCTGTGAGGTTGAACCTGGGTTTTGTGGTGCAGGGCTCCTGTACTCAGGATTTTGGCAGGTTTTGTGCACATAGCTCAACTTTTATGCTCTTAGCTCGTGTGTTCTGCATACAGCTTTTAGGAGCACAACCTTTACATGCACACATCATGTTTTCTGTACACGATGAGCACAAGCCAGGGTTTTGTGCCTAAAACATATTTTGGGCACATCGGGCAGAATACAAATCAAATAAATAAATAGATAATCATGATTTGTGTGTGCAAAGCATGGCTTGTGCATGGACACCATGTTTTGTGCCCCTGAATTATGGTTTCTGTGCATAACTCATATTTTATAAGTATAAACCATGCTTTGTGCACATTATGTTGTATGCACACTATTCAGTTTTTCTGCTCTCTTTTGTAGGTTTACTTGCTTTTTTGCATGTGCATTTACATACTGTTAGCATCCTGCATCAGGAATTAACTTTTTTTGAAACATTTCTTTACGGAAAATATCATCAGTATTACAATGCAGAATTAATAATCTTAACAGTTTTCCCTATTTTCAACCCCAGACATTGTTTATCCATACAAAATTTTGAAAGGAAACAGTCTTATCGCTGGGCTATATTAACCTCGAGGAGTTAACTTTTTTAGTGAGTGCGTTATGAAAATGTGCACTGAAATAGAATGCACATTTTATAATGGTCCCCAGGAATGAAACCCAGATCTCCTCCATGGTAGTTCACAGCACTTCCACTGAGCAGACCCAAAAATGACTATTTTTAACCCAAACAAAGGATTGTTCCTTCTAATACAGGGCAATTGGCCTGTTTCTTAGCACACAGACTTTGTGACCTTCTCTGGCTTATCTCCAGCCTAGAACAGACTTATTCTCACTGCTACTCACTTCTCTGTCTTGTGGTGAATGGGGTGATCTCCCTTGGGCTATCACTGTTTCTATCTTGTGTCATAACCCATTAATGGAGGAGTCTGCCTAGATATTCTTATTCTGTATGTAATCCAGTCTCTACCATCATTTCATATCATTATCCTGCTGTCTATAAACACATATTTCACAGATGGAAAAGACTGCAGATCATAGTGTAGCCGGGGTTGGAACCAGTAGATTGCAACTCCCCAGAAACCAACCAGGTCGGGGCCAGCAAGTTGATGGTGGTAGACTACCATCCTGCAAGGTCCCAGAGTCCAAGGAGACTGGATGTTTGGGCAACGGCCTTACTACTAACTGTTCAGATGATGTTGGAATGGGGGCTGGCTAGGGCCAGAATGTTTAACTACTAGAATGTTTAGCATTTTAAATTTTATTTGTATGTTTTAGTTTTTTATTTTATTATGTATGTTTTATTGTATATTGCTTAGACCTTTTTTAGCGTTGTGATTAATAAATATTAATAAATGTAAATGGATGGATAGGGACCTTCATTTTCGGTTTGTTTGTTTTTTCCCCAGGAATGTATCAGGGTTTATTTTCACAAGAATAAAAGTGGGAGAAAATCAGTGGAAAAAAAATTACTCTTCATTTTTCCCGGTGAATATTGGAGCTTAGTTTTGTGGAGAAAAGTGAGGGCAGGCCAAAAACCCCCAAACATGAAGCACTGCAATTCTTAAACTTAAATTGTTAGAAGAAAGACAATCATACATGGAAAAACTCTGTAGGTATTTCCATAGTTTTTCCACATATTCTTGTCCTTCTTCAAAAAAATTTAAGTTTTAAGAATTGCGCTAGTTTATATTTTGTTATGATTTTGGTTTTTAGAGAAAGCCAGGGCCAGTGAGCCTTGGTCATTTTTCTTGTGGGAGGTGGGTAGGGGTGGGGACAGAAGGGAGAGGAGAGCAAGAGGAGGAGGAGTGGGAGCAGGGATGAGAGAAAGAGGGAGCGGAGATGGAGGAGGGATGTGGGATGCTGAACGGGAGAATGGGGAGAGAGAAAGAAGGAGTGAGGATGGGATGGCTTAAAGAGAAGGGGCTGAGGATAAAGGTGAGGTGCTGAAAAGAAAGAGGAGGGATCTGAAGGGGAGGCAGGAGAGAAAGAGGAGAGGTCTGGGGGCAGGAAGAGAGGTTTATCCCCAAGAAAAGCAACAGAGGCTCTGTGGCCCCAATACAATTTATGGTCTATGCTGGGCCTACTGAGCCTTTGTTGTTTTTCTTGTGGAGGGTAGGGGTTATGGAAACAGATAGGAGAGGGAGGAAAGAGCAAGAAGAGCGGTTTGGAGCAGGAGAAAGGAGGAGGCGGGGACGCAAAGAAGAAGGAGAGACAAGGAAGTGGAGGAGCGAGGCTCCCCCAACATAAAAACGATGACGTTTCTCTTCTCAGCCCTCCAGTATCCCACCTCTCTCCCCCACCCCTTCCTCTCTCCCCCTATCCCCACCCCTGCTTGCTCTCATCCCTTGCCCCATCCTCTCCCCAACCTTGCTTTCTCCCCTTGCCCCCACCTCCCTTCCTCCTGATACCTTCACTCACCATCATTCACTCCATCCCCCACAATCCCCTCATTCCTTCACTCTGAACCCCCCTCTCTCCTCCTTCACTCCACCCCTCAACTCTTTTACTTCCCACAATCACTTCACTACCTCCCTTGACAATCCACCCACCCAACTTCTTCACTCCCACTCTCCCCCCCCCCCCCCCCCCAGTGCTGCCGCAATGCTGTTACTCATTTCCATGAATCCTGGTCTTGCAGGGCCTCAGGTCTCTTCCTGCTTCTTTGTCCTCTTTACTTTTAGTACAGTGCTTTTCATTTAATGTCAGGTACTGGAAAACTAGAAGCAGTCTGGGGGGGGGGGAAGGGGGCTGTTGAGCATAGTCAGAATAAACACAGCCCTCCAATGGCGCTCATTGAATTTTAGCAACTGTTCGATCAGCAATTGAATTGTTCCCATCCTTGGCTGCTAAAGAGCTAATGACTGCAAATCAGCCAGGACTGCTGCCCCCTTTCAGTCTGCCTGGCATCCAGGGTAAGATAAGTGCCAGGGAATGGGACAGAATAAGCGCCAATTGCTGTCCCAGGCCCCAGCCCTTATTCTCACAGAAAGCAGACAAAGAAGGCATCATTAACATCTGGCACACCTGTCTTTCCCAGGTGATCTCCTATTTTCATTGTCAGGTAAACTGTTCACTGGAAAGGGGGAATAAGTGCAGGGGGGGGGGGTATAATGACATTTGAACAAGGGTAATTCAAAACGTCGAGGAATGGGCCTTCATCCTAAACAAGTTCATCTAAAGGCAGAGGAGAGCTCTGGAGATTATCTTGAAATTAAAGTGCTTTTCAGGAAAAAACAAATTCCTAATAACCAAGCATGTAACAAATTGACTAATTATGTCAACACATCAAAATACTAAAATAAAGAAGTAAGCAGTTTCAGGAACTTTTCTCATGAAATCACGAATGAGGTGATCAAATTTGCCATTGACACCAAATTATTCAAAGTTGTTAAATCACAAGAGTTTTGTGAAAAACTGCAAGAAGACCTTGCAAAGCTGGGAGACTGGGCATGCAAATGGCAAATGAAATTTAATGTGGACAAGTGCAAAGTGATGCACTTAGAGGAGAGTACCCCAAATTATAGCTACACAATACAGGATTCCACATTAGGAGTCACTACTCAGGAAAAGGATCGAGGTGTCATTTTATATAACACATTAAAATCTTCTGCGCAGTGTGCAGCAGCAGCAGCAGCAGCAGCCAAGAAAGTAAACAGAATGCTAGGGATTATTAGGAAAGGAAGGGAGAATAAAACAGAGAATATCATAATGCCCCTGATTCACTCCATGGTGTGATCTGATCTTGAGTATTGTGTGCAGTTCTGGTCATCACATCTCAAAAAAGATATAGCGGAATTAGAAAAGGTACAGAGAAGGGCGACCAAAATGATAAAAGGGGTTGGAACGATTCCCCTTTGAGGAAAGGCTAAAGAAGTTAGCAGGGGCGGCTCAAGGCAATCTGCCGCCTGAGGCAAGGGATGAGATGGCGCCCCCGCCCCTCCTCCCTTCGGCTGCTACTGGCCTGGCCTCCGGCAGCATCAGTGTCCCTCCTCCATGCGCCGCTGGCCTGGAGCGGCATTTCTCCTCCAAGTGCCTCCAGCGGCGGCAGCGTCCCTCCACCCTTAAAGCCGCTGCCGGCCTGGCCTCTGGCAGCGGCGGCCCGCAGTAGCGACCCTCCTCTTTTCTGCCGCCGCCGGTCTGGGCCAGCAGCCACGGCAGGGGCAGGCAGCGTGAGGCGGATGCCACAGCGGCGTTCTGAGAGGGGCATTTTTTTACCGCCTCAAAATTCTGCCGCCTGAAGCAGCCGCCTCACCCTGCCTCATTCTAGAACCGCCCCTGGAAGTTAGGACTCTTCAGCTTGGAGAAGAACCGGCTGAGAGGAGATATGTTAGAGGTCTATAACATAATGAGTGGAATGGAACAAGTAAACGTTAATCGATTGTTTACTCTTTCAAAAAGTACAAAGACCAGGGGACACACAATGAAGTTACTGGGTAATACATTTAAAACTAGTAAGAGAAAATAGTTTTTTACTCAACGCATAATTAAGCTCTGAAATTTGTTGCCAGAGGATGTGATGAAAGCTGCGTTTAAAAAGGTTTGCACACGTTCCTGGAAGAAAAAGTCCATAAACCATTATTAAGGTAGAGTTGCAGAAATCCACTGCTTATTCATGGGATAAGCAGCTTGGAAATTACTGTATTTTTCACTCCATAAGACGCACTTGACCATAAGACGCACCTAGGATTCAGAGCGGGAAAATTTAAAAAAAAGGTGTTTTAAACCGGCTCGGTTCCCAGGCGTCTGTGCGTCTTATGGAGCAAATTAGGGGAGGGCATAAAATGTTTCTTTTTGTCCTCATTCCCCATCCCAACCCTTTAAATTTAATTAACTACAACCCCCCACCCTCCTGACTCCCCCCAAGATTTGCCAAAAGTCCCTGGTGGTCCAGCGGGGGTCCGGGAATGATCTCCTGCACTCGGGCCGTTGGCTGATAGTATTCAAAATGGTGCCGATAGCCTTTGCCCTTACTATGTCACAGGGGCTACCGGTGCCATTGGTTGGCCCTTGTCACATGGTAGGAGCACAAGATGGCGCTGGCCGTCCATTGCTCCTACCATGTGAGATCAAGAGAGGGAAAGAAGGAAGATTCACTTCCTTCTAACACAGAGTCATTCTCTCACTCATTCCCTGCTCCTCTATAGCCCCTCTATAGCCCCTCTGATCCCCTCACAATCCACATCCCATCCAGTCTGATCACTCACACCCTCCCTCCATTTCTCAATGACACTTTCTCCTGTCTCCCTATCCCCCATAATCCCTCAGTCACTTCCCTCCCCCCCACCCCCACGTTCCCCTCATGCTCCCTTCTGTCACTCTTTCTCTCATCCCTACCTCATCCCTTCCTCTCCCTCATTTACTTTCTCCTGGCACTCTCTCCCATCCTCCCAAATTCCCAAATTCCCTTTCTCCCCTATCTCCTTGATCCTCTCATTCACATCTTTTTCCTCCCACCCCTTCACTCTCTTTCCCCTAACCCGATCCCTTCACTCACCCTCTCATGTCAGCTCGGGGACAGGAGGCAGACAGCAGCATTTCAGTGCCTGGGGCCACATCCTGCTGCCGGCTCAGAATCTCCCGTTTTCAGCCATGCAGTCCCAAGCACAACACTCTGGTCCCAGCAGCAGAGGAGAAGGCCGTGGGCTGAGGCACTGCAATGTTGCTGTCCTACTCCCTCTCCACAAGGAGGAGAGTGAGTGAGGGGTTAGGCTGCGGGGGGGGGGGGGGGGGGGGAAGAAGAGGACAACATTGCCTTTACTGACACTGCCACCAATACTGCTTCTCCTAATTCGACCCATCCTTGGGTCTCCCACGGTGATTTGGCTGGGACTGGACAATTCCATAGCAAGGGCTGAATTTTGGGGCCCTTGCAGTGGCTCTGTCTATGATTATTTCTAATTAAAAACCATTGAAGGGTGAGGACATTTTAATATAAAAAACCAGAAATATCAAAATATTTCAATATTAATAGTTATTGTAAATAACATAACATGAGACATTTTTTTCAATGCTTCATACAAAGAAAGACAAACTGAGTGTACAGACTAACTTGGTCTGATGACATGAAACAGAGAGAAACAGACACATAGGCAACAATCCCCTCCACCACACCCCCCTTCCTGTATTGTCTAATGAAGTGAAACAAAGCTGCCTCTCCTAAAGGAAACAAAAATCAGGAGCAGATTTAGCTACTTAAGGAGGTACAATAGATAAAATATAAAGAATGGCAATAGATCATTTTTATGGATTCAAATCCACCTCAACTCTTCCCCCCAGGAAAAGGTTAAACTACTCATTCTACTAGGAAACATTGTTTGATACTGGTGCCATAAATAGAGGATATGTTCCTCAGGCATCCCCAGTTTACTATGTACGTGCGTATATGGTAAGTGGCCGTTCTGACGAAGATACAATACAAGCATGCTGCGTAACCCACCCCCACTGCCAAGGTGGCACTCATAAAAAAAGACAGTGCCCCTCCTTACCATGTTGCTCACCTTGCATCATTACAGCTAAAGCCACACAAATCTCACTTATTAATGGTTGAACAGCAAATTAAGAGAGATATACATTTAAAAAATGTGTCCACAAGCTCCTCCTGAAAGAACACATTTTTTTTTATTGTAACTTCAAAGATATATAAATCCAACACAAATGCTGGTAGTGAGTAATACAGTCCCAAACACTTCATTCAGGTATATAAGTATTTAGTTTCATTTATTCAGAAATTGGCAACTCCATTGTTATAAAGCATAGTTTTTCATGCACACGGGGTCCCCCGACACGGTCCCGTGTTTCGCCAGCGGCTGCGTCGGGAGGGATGCCCATAAACTTAAACAGGAAATTCTAAAAATAAATTACAAAGGACTGTATAAGAAATGGTAATGGTACAGAAACAGTACAAATTAGTGCACGCATACATTTTACCTTTAGACGGAGTTCTTAAGTTCCTGGCATGGAGTGCATTCAAGCAAAGTTCCGAACCAGCTTAAAAGCTGTCAAAACTCGCGCCAACCAGATTTTGCAAACCAATCAGAGAAGAGGAAAAGCCAACCAATCACAGATGGAGATGTGACAGCTGCAGCCTATCAAAATCATGTAAAATGAAACCATTCGATTTCTTTGTTGAGGCCCTTCGGTGTCACACAATCTAAACGATGTATCCACCTTTGTTCACAACGTGTCAATAAAATGTCAAAGTCACCACCACGCATTGAGGGTGTAACAGTTTCTAAGACAAAAAAGAACAAGTCAGATATTGTGTGAGAATGTGTTAACCAATGATCAACTAGAGGGGCCAAGTTGCGGGAATGTTTTATATTTGATCTATGTTCAATCACTTGGGTCCGAATCTGTCTTTTAGTTTTACCTACGTATAACATGTCACAGGGACAACGGATGATGTATACTACGCCTACAGAGGCACAATCTGAGTTTTGACGCAGGGTATAGCATTTTGTAGTAAGGGGATCAGTAAATTGGGAGAGAGTGGTTGTGTGCTTACATACCGAGCAGTTTCCACAGGGACTGTGAGTGCCCATCTGTATGCCACTTGAGCGTGTTGATAGAAAATCTGAGTTAGTTAGGATATCTCGGAGGTTTTTACCTCTACGGTACGTGAACCTTAAAGAACTTTGAAACATGTTGGAAAGTGCTAAGGAAGCCCAATGTTTTTTAAGAATCATAGAAATCGCATGGCTAGATGGTGAAAAAGGCAAAATACAATTTAGGGAAGAATTTTCATCTCTTCGTGATGGAAGAAATAACCAATCACGGTTAACATATAAGGCTCTCTTGTAGGCAGTTCTTAAAACTTTATAGGGGTACCCTCTCAGTCTAAACCGGGAGAGCATCTCCTTAGCTTTTTCTACATAATCAGTGGTGGAAGAGCATAGTCTACGCAACCGCAGGAATTGTCCGGTAGGTATATTCTTTTTAAGATGTTTGGGGTGACAACTGTCGAATTTTAATATTGTATTACGATCAGTATCCTTGCGGAAAATGGAGGTAGAGAAGCTAGAACCTGTATTGGATATAAGTACATCCAGAAAGGGTATCTTCGAATAGTGTAGACAAAAACTAAACTGCATATGGGGATTACATTGATTTAACCAGTCAAAAAATAAATAAAATTGTATTTCAGTCCCTAACCAAATTAACAAAATGTCGTCAATATAGCGGTACCATGAATGTACAAAAGTCCACCAGCTTGAAGGGTATATAAACGTCTCTTCAAATTGAGCTACAAATAGACATGCTAAACTGGGTGCCATTGTGGCACCCATTGCAGTCCCTTTGATTTGTTGGAAAAAAGAGGAATCAAACCGGAAGTAATTTTTAGTCAATGCCAAGGTAGTAAGTTGCATTAGAAACGAAGTGGGGACCCTAGATGGTTCTGCACGGGAGTTTAAAATGTTCTCAATTACTGTGAGGGCTTCAGTTTGGGGGATGTTAGAATAAAGGGAGACAATATCCAAAGTAATAAATAAAAAAGGTGTTGAGGGAAAATTAGCATTATCTAATAAAGTGATAAGGTGGGAGGAGTCACGTACATATGATTTAATCGTTGGGACAAACGGTCTCAAAAAAATGTCCACGAATTGTGAGAGGGGTTCCAAAACCGAGCCTATCCCTGATACTATTGGGCGTCCTGGTGGATTTACAAGAGACTTGTGGATCTTCGGAAGTATATAAAACACTGGTGTCACAGGGCTTTGGATGGTAAGAAAATTGGCTTCCCGATTGGTGATGTAATGATGGGAGACAGCTTCCTGTACTATCGAAGCTATTTCTAACTTCAATGTTGCTGTCGGGTCGGAGGGTAAAGGCAGATAGAAAGAAGTATCATGCAGCTGGCGAAGAACCTCAGTCTTATAGTCAGCTCTATTCAAGACTACCACACCCCCACCCTTATCTGCCGATTTAATGATAATAGACGGGTCTTCAGATAAAGAGCATAACAGAGATCTTTCATGTTTAGATAAATTAAAGTGCATATATTGAGGATTCTGGGTCAATAATTTAATATCATTTTGAACCAGTTTCTCAAAAACCAGTATCATGGGGTCTACTGGACCTGGGGGAACCCATCTAGATTTTACTGAAACTAAAGAGTGGTCTTGTACAGGAGAGACATCTGAAAAAAACAGTTTCAATTTCAGAGATCTAAAAAAACGGTATAGATGAACCTGAACATCAAAGATATCAACCTTAGCAGTAGGCACAAAAGAGAGTCCTTTTGCGAGCAAATTTAACTCATCTTGTGATAACGTCCTAGAAGAAAGGTTAAAGACTATATCCGAGTTTACTGCCAAGGGTCCTGTTGCTGTCGTGTGGTGCGGGTGGGTCGTGAGTTCATGGGTGGACGACCTCGTGATCTCGAACCCCGGTTGTTGCGAGGAACTGGTGCTGGATCTAAAAAAGCAGCAGCAATTGATGAGGATGATGAAGATCCAGATATGGGTTGAATAGTCTGTTGTGGTGGAAAGGCGGTCTCTTCGCCAGATGAGTCGTCCGATGATTGCGCGAAGGCCACAGTCTTCTTTGGAGGTTTCGTGGGGTTCATCCATTGATAGACGTAGCCTGACTTGTAATCAGTAGTATCGCGTTGGAATTTTTTATATTTCTGCACTTTGAGCTCTCTCTTAAACTTAGTTAAGTTCTCAATAAATTCAGAATGTTGTTGTTCAAATTCCTCTAACGATGCTGCGCTCGATCGGATAGCTTGTATATTAGTATCTACTTCACTTTTAAGTGGAATGATAACCTCTTTAGTGGTCTCGATGATCAAGAGCATAAGGTCGAGAGAGCACTTGTTTAGAATCTGATTCCAGCGTGTGATGAAAGCCGGATTGTCCATATGTAATCTAGGGGCTTTTTGTACCCGTAGTCCTCGAGGTATTCTCCTAACCCGACAATACTCAATCAGAGTGGAGGCGTGGAGTTCTGCTCGGGTCAAGCGTTTCTGTGAGTTAATAGCGTCAGTCCACGATACGATAGGCAATTCCTCAGTTTCTGGGTCTGCAAAGAATGGAGCGTCGGCTAGGACAGCTTGGAGTACTTCATCAGAGTAGCTAAAAGTCTGATCATCCGTACCAGTAGCCATTTAAACGCTCTTTTAGAAGAGGGAGAACAAACCACAAACAACCGAGCCGTGGCCAGCATTCAAACTGGTTATATATAAATCCAACACAAATGCTGGTAGTGAGTAATACAGTCCCAAACACTTCATTCAGGTATATAAGTATTTAGTTTCATTTATTCAGAAATTGGCAACTCCATTGTTATAAAGCATAGTTTTTCATGCACACGGGGTCCCCCGACACGGTCCCGTGTTTCGCCAGCGGCTGCGTCGGGAGGGATGCCCATAAACTTAAACAGGAAATTCTAAAAATAAATTACAAAGGACTGTATAAGAAATGGTAATGGTACAGAAACAGTACAAATTAGTGCACGCATACATTTTACCTTTAGCTTTTAAGCTGGTTCGGAACTTTGCTTGAATGCACTCCATGCCAGGAACTTAAGAACTCCGTCTAAAGGTAAAATGTATGCGTGCACTAATTTGTACTGTTTCTGTACCATTACCATTTCTTATACAGTCCTTTGTAATTTATTTTTAGAATTTCCTGTTTAAGTTTATGGGCATCCCTCCCGACGCAGCCGCTGGCGAAACACGGGACCGTGTCGGGGGACCCCGTGTGCATGAAAAACTATGCTTTATAACAATGGAGTTGCCAATTTCTGAATAAATGAAACTAAATACTTATATACCTGAATGAAGTGTTTGGGACTGTATTACTCACTACCAGCATTTGTGTTGGATTTATATATAACCAGTTTGAATGCTGGCCACGGCTCGGTTGTTTGTGGTTTGAACTTCAAAGATATGTCATATTTTATATGCAGAGTGCCCATTAAGCGTGCTTTTAGAACAATGAGGCAAACCGGATATCCGGTGTGTGGCGAAAAAAAAAAAAAATCCGCAGAAAATGTATATATTTTCCACAGAATTAAAACGCAAATATTTGTGGGCTATCCCAGACTAAAAGTGCACTTTTATTGTTACACTATTATCAGAAATGGTCATCAAGCAATTATCAAAACTTCAACTCACCATGGGGGGGGGGGGAAAGGGGGGGGCCGGGGACAGGCGCTTAGAGTCTGACTAGAGAATCCTTCAGAAAATTAATTAGTTGAAAGTCTTATATTCCATAGCCTCCAATCAAATAATGATCAGTGTGAAGTACATATAAAATAATCACAATTTAAAAAAAAAATTTTTAAATTGTCTTTTATTGAGGTAAAAACAAGATTAATACACAATTGAGAAAAGGGACAATAAAAACAGAAATAACCTCCAAAGGATTTTGTAAATTTTTCACAAAGATAATGTATACTCATAATCACATTAAAACAAAAATAAAAGCACAACAAGCCAAAAATATAGTCAAATTAATTAATTATTAATGTTATGTAATGTTTATGTAATATATGGGTATTATTTGTCATATATTGGTTGCTACTTATGTATTATGAATGTACTTATATGATCCGACTTGGACAAATTTTAAATTTGGAAGTTGCGGAATATAAGTATTATTAAATAAATATTCAAAAACACATGCAAACAGGTGATCCAAATGCTGCCCTAAATAAAATGGCCTTTACTTACTTCCTAAACATCTTTACATCAGCTTCAGCCCTCAAAAGTTCAAAAAGGGCTGTGGCATGGGTGTGGTCCGGGCAAGGCATGGGGGGTTCCTGGATTTCATATTGAAATCTGCGCGTAAATGCTTACATGCACAGGCACTCACCGGGGTCCCCTGCCACGTAATTTTACTTCTGCTATAGAGGACTTGTAAGTAATAAAGACATAGGTAAATAGATCAGCGGGGTTTTAAGTGTCGGGACCAACAGCGGAGAAGGGAGGCTTTTAAACTAGGAGGGGTTTGGAAGTCCTCTCCGTTACTTGGGCGAACTTGCAACGAACTGGGAAAACTGGTAATGGAGCTGGCGCACGTTTCTATTAAAATCCCCCCACGTATGCGGTAGAAGCAGCATTTGCACGCATAGGCACATGTCCATTTAAAATATGGCCCTGAGGAAGCCCGCGAGTGACGGGTGAAACAAGGATCACTTGTTGGAGTCCAACGGACTATGCTGAATCATTGTGGACACTGGATATTAATAGTTGATTGAAAGGGGTATCCCCGAGCTGATAAACATCGGTTGATTTTCCAGTGATCCATGAATAATTTTGGTGCATATGTTCATTTAGATGATAATGTGCATATGTTTAGTTAGATAACAGTGTGGAAAAATATCATAACGGCATATAAATATTGCGGAGCGATATTATAAAATTATATAAAGTGTTGTTTACTTTGTTGTTTTTTTGCACATGTTATTAAGCATTTTTCAACATTAAATGTGATGTCATTTTTAATATGTGATGTGTTGGGATGAATGTGAAGTGTGTTTGTGTTAGATAGTATTTTCTGTCTAGATAGGTTTTAATGGTGTGGTCTCATTAATAAAATATATACTGGCATTTTGTGTGAGTTAATATTGATGTTGAGGGTTCCCTCAATCAATGACATTGTACAGATATAGGGAACCTATTGTACTGTATTCTTTCCCCCTAGTGCATAATACCATTTAAAATTGCGCGCACATGTATCAAGTACAAACATCATGGGCCCGATGTTCAGATGCCGGATAACTGGATAAGTAGAACTTATCCGGCTATCTAGCAGCCGCTGAATATCCGGTTATACACAGCAGCTGCTAGATAGCTGGATAAGTCACTTATTCGGCTGTCTGGATAGCCTGATAACTTAAGGGTGGACAATGGATGGATTAGGGGCAGCGCTTCTTGGCCGGATAAGTAGCGATATTAAGACTTAGCCGATAAGTGTCCATCTAAGTTAGACCTGCTCAATAGCAGATCTAAACTTAGATGGATACAACTTATCCAGCCAAGTAGCAACTTCTATGCGGATGTTCAGCGGCATAGTGGTGCTGCTGAATATCCACATAACTTAGCCGGATAAGTGTTCTCTGGCTAAGTTACTTAGCCATGTAGGCTATGAAACTCTACCTCCATGAATTTACCAAGTTTAAAGTTTCTAAGTGTTTTAACTGCGAAACGTCAGTTTTGTTTTGAATTGAAATAGTGCAATCATCCTTTTCATATTTTCTTGAGAAAGTCCTTGTTGTCTGAGTACATGAACTTATGTATGTTAAACATTCCCTCCACATCAGCCGTTTGTCATGCTGTGTATAACAGGGGTTGAATTAGTAAAAGTTTGAAACTTGTCAGCAGTTACTATGAAGGCTTCTATGAATTGAAAGTCATGCCCTCTCTGCCAATTGTGAGACACCAGGTGGTGCAGACTTCCAAAAACACATCCAGGTCTTTGTAAATGGTGTATGATTATTGGCATACGTTGTTATAAATTTCTCCAAAAATCTTTTCTAAAGTATTGATTGGCTTTTGAGTAATAGGTGTTCATGATTTCCTTTTTGACGTATTGCTGTGTGGTGGAAATCATTTTGGGCTTTTTTCCCTTCATAGGATTATTGGCCACATATGTAGGCACAACAATCTTTAAGGTAAATTTTAAAAGCCTGGTGTGCGCCAAAATTAAAACATACATGCATCGG
Organism: Rhinatrema bivittatum; assembly: GCF_901001135.1. Classification (NCBI taxonomy): domain Eukaryota; kingdom Metazoa; phylum Chordata; class Amphibia; order Gymnophiona; family Rhinatrematidae; genus Rhinatrema; species Rhinatrema bivittatum. Next base: position 453,720,119 of record NC_042616.1, read on the forward strand.
GCTTTTAAAAGCATAGGCATGAGGCCGCCTGATTTCAAAAGGTGCACACAAATGCTGATGCGCGAATCTCACTGCAAACCAAAAGGAGGCGTGGTTTGGGTGTGGTCTGAGCAAGGCATGTGTGTTCTGGAGCAGGGCCAAGAGATGTGCATGTAAATACTTACGTGCCTGGGCGCGCACCCAGGTTTAATGCAGCGTAAATTTACTTCTGGTATTGAGGAAGTGTAACTTTTTTAAAAACCCAAAAGATACAAGCATCTGTGTTGCCAGGGTCTGGGTTCTCCTTCAGTTGGGCTGCTCAGGGTTGCCAGAGCCTCTGCCTGTTGGGCTGCCAGAGTCTGTGCTCCCTGACCCATGGTCTCTTCCATTGACAAGGCCTAGTCTACTCGCCAAATGCATAACATCATTCCTCTTGCTCCTTCCCTACAGTTCCACGGTCTCCTCTCAAGCTGGGTTGTTCCATGCCGTCCGCCCACGCATGCATACAGGATGGCATGAAGTCGACAACATCACACGAAGACACATAGTGGCTATTATATATGTGATTTTTTTTCACAGAAAAGATGATGAGGAAATGGAACAGCATTCCACTGGAGGTGATGAGAGCAAAAATAGGTATCATAATTCAAGAAAGCATGAGATAAGCTCAGAAGACCTTTGGTTGCAAGAAAGTGAAAATAAAGGTAGAGATCAGGCGGGGATCTGATGTATCGGAGCAGGAAGAAAAAATGGGCAGACCAGAGGTGTCTTACAGTTGTTATTTACAACCATATTCTATGATTTAAGTAATCTGCACTTAATGAGTGAGTTACAAACTCCTCCCTATTTACTGGGTTCCATCACAAATGGTCAAACTGGATCGGGCCTAAGGCGAAACTCATACTGGACAGGCTTAAACTCACCCCTCTGTGGCAGGAAAATACTCTTCTTCACTGACCCTCTTGGACAGAAAACTCCAGCTGGCAACAATATTCTCCTCTTATTGCTTCATGTGAACACAAACCCTGGACAGATAAAGCTTAAGTCCATGGATGGCGCTACCATAGTGCCAATTTATTTACAAGAAGAGGTACAGAATAATTTGCATAAATAAAACCCACAGCCACAGGCTCCACAATTATAGCACAAGCAGCCTATCAAAACAGCAAAATCTCCTTCTTTCAGTCTCTGGCAACTCAGTATTCCTGCAAGGCACAACCAACATTTGTCGCTTACTCAGTCCCTTGGTTGAGGTTTATGTAGAGACTTCCATAAGCAGGACTGAATTCTTAGGCGACACTCTTCATGTTGTTCCTAGCGGCTTCGTCTGTGGGACCTGAAGACCTGGGAGCTAGATGTTTCAGCAGACCACTCCCATAATAGACTAAGGCTTCCTCCAATGAAGGCTAGAATTGCTCAATGTCTGTAAGCTGCCGAATGTCCAGCACAATTAGATAGATTTTAAAAACCCTATGCACGTTACTCAGAAGTGCGCGGGCCGCGTGGATTTAAAAGGCCCGCGATCATGAGTGATCTCTCCAAATACGCGCACTAAAAATGTTTGGGGGGAAAAGGGGCAGGTCATGGGCATGATCTGGGTGGGGCATGGGCAGGCCGAAACTGCACCATGAAGTCAGTTACGTGCACAAGCACACGCCGGGATCCCACAACCGCGTAACTTGCTTCTGCTATGGACTGCGTGTAAGTGGTGCAATAAAAAAAAAAATAGGGTAGTCAGCAGGCTTTTAGGGGTTAGGGATAGTAGGCTAAAAGGGAGGCAAGTTAGGTAGGGGATTTACGAAGTCCTCGCCTTTGCTGAGGCAAACTGGGAGGGAAATGGGAAATAGGCCTAATGTATTGCCGCATGTACCTACTAAAAGTCCCCACTTACGCGCTCGAGATGGCATTCACGCGCAGGTAGCTGATTTTATAGCATGTGCGCATAAACGCATGTATGTTATAATATCAGCGCGTCCATGTGTGTGCACCAGCAAACAAGCGTACACGTGCACACGCATGTCGATTTGAAAGTCATTGTCATAATCTCCAACAGCTACCATTATAGCATCTTCACACTTTATATATTTATAGAGTCTTAACAGTGAGCTCATCAGGGTTTAAAGGCATAGGGCCTGATTTTAGAAAGCATTTACTGGAGTAAAACTGGGTTTTACTAGAGTAAATGGCTTTTGAAAATTGCTATGCTAGTATGTTATATTTACAGGTGTAACTCCTTTGAAAATTACCCCCATTGTGTAGCCCTGCCATTAGTAGCTGAGGGTTACTATTTTGTGACTGGGCTACATTTATATCTGGTCTTAGAGGCAAATTATGGGATACATTTTCAAAAAGGTGCCTACCAACAAAGGAATATGCGTACTTTTCAGCGCACAAAAAACTAGCTGATATTTAAACACAAAGGAGCTGCAAAAGTTGTGGTCTGAAGATTGGGTTTTGATGTAGATATAAAAAATATGAAAAACAAGACAAACAAGGTGCGAAGGATATTATTCACCCTTAATGAGAGAGATTTTTAGAAAAACTGGTATCAGAATTTTTCACATGTGCACATACTGTAATTTAAGTCACATACATTTTTATTCTGTGTTTTTACTTTGTTTTTTCAAATCGTCAGACAAACACAATAGGTGCATCTGCAAATCAACATAACATAATATAGCACATTAAGACTATGAATATGACAGGCTTTAGAGTATAAAATACATCATAGTTTAATAAATCATTAAACATGATCATTTTTGAAACTTAAATGTATGTGTGTAGTTTTCAACCATGCCCCCAAAATGCCCTCCAGAATTTCTTTTTTTTTTTAATGCTGATAAAAATGTATACAATTTTTAGGCAGCTGAAAATCCGCTTATGTGGATTTAGCAAATCTATGGGCATCACTTCTGTTTATACTTAAGTAGACACTGATTATACTTGTACAAGTCATTAAGCCCGATCAACGGGCTAGATTAAAAAAAAATTTTCGGTTTGTTTTCGGAAACGGCACTCTTCTACACTTCTTCTCCCTCACTCCCCCTTCCCCTCGCTCATTCACCTCGGTCACTCATCCTCCTCTCCCTCGGTCACTCACCCCCTTCCTCCACTCACCTCCCATCTCTCCCCCGCCCCCACTCAAACTCCCTTCCCTCAGTATTACTCACTCTCTTTCTCCCACTGCCTCCCTCCCCTCTCACAGAAACCCCCTTCCCTCACTCTCATCTCCCCTCCCCCCCTCACTCTCATTCCCACCCCTTCCCTCCTCAGTCTCTCCCCACCCTCTGCTTGTTTCATTTGATGGTGCCTTCAGCTAACGGCTCCTCTGGTGAGATGAGTTGTAGGGGGGAGAAATGATCTCTAATACCCCTGGCAGGCCTTCTGATCCAGCAGAACAATCTCGTGCAGAACAATCTCGTGCCAGTTCTTCCACCTCCCTGATGTCACTTCATTTCTATTAACAGCAGTATGACTTTGACTCTCTCTCTTCTGTTTAGCAGTATTGTCAGTGGTCTGAGAGAGAATACCACTTCTTCCACCAAGACGTCCAGTTCTCAGAGATGAAATTTGAGCTTGTGGGTCTTCCTTCTCTTTCTGTACTTAGCAGACTGATTGCTAGTAGTATCTGGAGCCTCAGCCTCTCTCCAGTCCCTGAAGTTCGAGGGGGGCTGGCTACTGAAAGCAAGGGACCATTCTGGAGAGCTTCCAATTCCTGCAGCCTCATTACTCTTCCTGGAAATGGGGTCTTAGGCCGCAGAACACTTTCTTTCCGCCCCTTCCACAGCACATCAGCAAAAAAAGGTTGCTTGTGTGGAGGCTGCTCATATATACAGACAGCATTTAAATATGCACTGAAATATATTGGCTCTTGAGATGCAAATAGTGGGTGGCTGACCTCTACTTTGAGACTGAGATCTCAGCTACTGCACATTAGTTCTCCTGCTTGCTCTTAAGAACTGCTTAATTAGTTCCCACCTCTGAGGTGTCACACTGCAGAAATACATAGTTTTTCTGCATTTTCCTAGTTATGCTTTGTCTTTTCTTTATTTCTCTAACATTTCTACTTGCTAACATGCAGGTGAGACCTTGGCCTCACCACACCGGGTTTCCCCCCATTGATTCATAAGGTGGTGCAGGGGTGAATAGCTATACAGTATGTTATTAAGTATGCAGATTAGGCTGTGTGCGGATAGAAGCGTGGCAATCATTGTTGTCTTCTTGCCCTTAGATTGCGCTAACATCATGGACTGAGCATGTGGGATATGATTTCCTTGCCTTTTTTTTTTTTTTACCAGATGACAAATGTAAACACAGTGATTTTGCATGTCTGTGCAGAAATAAGGATCAACAAATGAACTGTAAATGATAACGTTGTTTTGGACTATCTTAATGTAATCAGGGGTTTAAAATGTGAAAATTTTCAAAAAAGATAAAAACATTTTAATTAAGGAGAGCAACGAAGGTGTGCATACCTTTGCTGCTACAACAGATTTCCGTAACCTCTGCTCATCTGGCCTTGTCTCTGTCCCGCATGCAGCTATGCAGTCCTGCTCCAGTGTTTCTGCTCCATGCCTTTCCCCTGGGATCCTGAGCCTGAGCCTGCTCTACCGTTACAAGCTCTCCTCTCCACCTCTCCAAGCTCACCCTGGTTTTACCACCCCTTGGCTCAACCTTCATCTAATAATAGAATCACAGAAAGCACCCCTTAACAATATATTTAATTTAATTCCCACAATTAAAAGACATAACACATTCACATCATGCAAAACGTTCTCCCATTAAAAACCTACCCCAATTTCCAAATATCGCTCTTCTGAAAAATTTACAATTGTATACCGATATTTCCTCAAAAATGTACAACTATATGCAGATATTCCCAACAAAGGGCCCTTGTTTTGCCAAATGCTTAGCTTCATCAGGGGACATTAACACGTTATACATACAGTCATCTACTTACAATATAATTGTGACCAAACCAATCCACAATATATATTTGACACAATTACAAAACATGTATTTTGCCAAATGTTAGGCTTTTACAGTCTCACCACATATTTGGCTTTTCCAGGAAACGATAAATACTCAGTTTTCTACAATTGTTGTGCGACTGGTGGGCAAAATGAGCAATGCTTTATTTCTTGAGCAATAAGCTCTCCGTCTAAGATATATAAACAAAACTATCAATACAAAAACATAATAGAATGTATACTTAATAATGTTAGTATTTTGACAAAAAATCATGCACAAACTTACATACTTTCTTCTTTGAATATAATATGAACAGCTTCCTCTTGGAGTATAGTGTTAACAACCGTCCAACGCCATATGTCACCAATCTATAATATATAAACTTAATACCTTAGCATATATTATCCAAAATTAAACAACAAATTGCACTGGTCAATAACAATTACTTACTTAAAATTCCTTATCACGGCATCTTTCAAACCATCTTTTTATGCGCCTGACCCGCACATGAAAATGGCGACATGAATCTAAAAACGCCGTGCATGCGCACATCTATTAATCATCCTATTATATAGTTGCTCACAGCTAACCCCACCTACTATGATGTGCCCATTGCACCTATCCAATCCACAGTCACTTACAATCCACTACCAAAAAGTCCAAGCATCCTACCAACTATTGGCTCCACCCCCACGAAGCATCACTTAAACACAGAGCCAATCACAACTGCTACTAATGATCTTGGAATACATATTGTCTCTTTAAAGATATGCAACCCACTCTACATCATGATTTAACCCCTTCAGATATAGAGTATCCCATTCAAAAATGTATCTCTGTTCCTTCTGTAACAATATACAGGAAATATCTCCGCCCAGCTGTAAACTCATCTGGCACACAACCTTCATCTGGCCATCCAGACACTTCAGGTATGTCTTGTGATAATGGGACTGCTAGTATTTGATAACCCCCAGCACAGGAGTGGAGCTCAACCCACTTACAGTGGCTAGAGCAAAACCAGGACTAGCCTGACACCAGGATCTTTTGCCTATACCAGCCACTTCCTCCTTGGATTGAGCCCTCGGGTTCTGGTGCCTATCAGAACTTAGCAGGAGGTGCTCACGTGAGAACTATATGGCACCTGCAAGAGCACAACTGGACTGCTACCGAGACAGGGAATGAAAGGATGCCCACAAAACAAGACAGAACTAAACAGGACCAAACAGACATAGGACAAACAAAGCCAGAAGGCCACAAAACAAGGGCCAGTATAAATGAGAGCCAAAACAAAAGCAGAGAACACAAATCCTGAAGTCCAAAACGTGAAGGCCAAACTGAAAACAACAACCAACAGGACAGAATAAACTCAGAGGTCAAGGAGGCCACAAAACTATGACCAAACAGACAATGCAGAAGACCAAATACAAGACTAGAGCTAGAGCAACGGAGGGCCACAAGAAGGACCAGATTTGGACCCAAGTTGAGACATTGAATTCATCAAGGGGCAACCTTGTATCATTTAGCGGTGCAAGGAAACATGGCCACCAGCAGGTCATCCAAGCCATAGTGTTTGGAGGACTGAGCAGCAGGGAACATTACCCACTGAGGCTCCTGCTACTGGGAGGGGGAGCACTGCTCATAAATCCTATTACCCCCCCCCCCCACCACAAAAAGGGCAGATTCCAGAAATCCCAAGGGATCTCCTCCACCCCATATCCCAACTGAAAATGGGGTCCAAGGCATCTGGAAAGGAGCCTGGCTGGAGTGCGGCCAGGCCTGGAATCAGAACCCGGCTAGAATAGGGCCTTGCTGGAGCAGAGTCTGCAGAGCAAACTGTGGAATAGCTGCTGCTTGTGCTGGATTTAGAGTTTCCAAAACAAACTGAGGAGCAGCTGTTGCTGGTGGATGGGGCGGTTACTCTGGAGTAGAGCTTGAATCAGGCACAGAGCCAGAAGCATAATCAGGAGCCAGATGCAAGTCCTGGAATTTGGATACCAAGTCCTCCTCAGAGGTGGGTTCTGGCTTGGCAGGCGTACTTGGGAGCCAGAACAAATTTCACCAGTGAGGAGGCAGGCACAGAGGCTATACAAACAGCAGGGGCTGCCTGCTCTAGTGCTAGGACTGGAGTCACTAATGCAAGAGACTGATAAGCCAAATAAGCATTAAAGGTATTACTTGAAAAGCATAAGCAGCAGGTCCAAAATCCAGGTTTTCTACTAAGGAAATGGATTTTTTGCAAGGAAACTGAATCTCGACATGGCACATACCTGGCATTTGCAGGCCTCAACCTAAAAAAATTGAGCCTAGCTCACTGAAATTCATATTGCCACTCCTGGGGAGCAGGGCCGGTGCAAGGGTATTAGGGACCCTAGGCGAGCCTTCTGCCTTGCTCCCTCCTGCCCACTCCCCAGGTCTCAGCCCCGGCTCCTACAGCATTCGAGCTCACCAAGTGTATGCTTCTCTGGGCCATGAGCAGGATGGGCAATGCTCGAGGCCTACTGAATCTCTACTTCTCTGCCGCAAGTGGGATAGGCTCCGCTCGTGGCCCCACATGGCTGCTCTTCTGTGCTCCCTAAGGGTCAACACCCGAGACAGCTGCCTAGTTTGCCTAATAGGATGCGCCAGCCCTGCTGGGTGGGGGGTTCTGTGGCCTCAGCGTGATGTGACAGCAGGAGTGTCAGTGGCAATAACCCCCAGAGCAGAAGCAGAACTGTAGCCAGAGTTGGCTAGAACAAGACCAAAATTGGCCTGGTACCAGAATCTTCTCCCTATGCAGTCTATCTCCCTCTCGTGTTAAGCCCTCAGGTTCTGGTGGCTGGCAGGACTTAGCAGGAGATGCTCAAACAACATTTACAAGGCACCCAAAAGGGCAGGGCTGGGCTGCAACTGAGGTCCAGAATGAAAGGCTGTCCATAAAACAAGGCAGAAGAAAACCAGGATGGACAGATAAAGGACAAACAAAACCAGAAGGCCAGAAATCTAGGGCTGGTACAAACAAGGATCAAAACAAGAGCAGAGTGCACAGATACAGGCCATAGAACTAGGGCCAAAAAGACAAAGCTGAAGGCCAAATAAAAAACTAGAATCAGAGCAAAAGAGGGCCACAACCAGGACCAGACTTGGACCCAAGCTGAGGCACAGTACGCACAGAGAGGCAGGTTTATATCCTGTAGCAGTACAAGGAAACATGGCTGCTCGCACAATCTCCAAGTTATAGGGCTTGGAGAACTGAGCAGCAGGGAACATGGCCCACTGAGGGCCCCTGCTGGTGGGATTGGAGCACTGGTTACAGATCCTCACATGTCTCTTCCTAATCCTAATGTACCATTTGCTAGTGACTGGATGTAGCCTGACAGCTTTTATCAGCCAAAAAACAGAGGCTAGGTTGTGATGAAACAGGTGGCTTGGATGTATGATGCCTTGAAGGACTTAATAAATGCTATTTAAACAATGCAGAATCAGTTCCACAGCCTCCAGAAGAAGATTAATACATTGCAGGAGCCTAACTTGCTTCAAACTGAATGGCTATCCTCAGCTCACAGAGCCTTGAATTTCACTCACAGAACATTTTGAAAGAACAGGAAAGGAGTTCCATGGATTCCTCATTCAACATAAACTCTGGTTCTAACTACATCCATATACTTATAATACCACCTGTCTTAAAGAGGTCTTCATTATCAGCTTAGTTTCTATGGATAGGAGGTAGTATTCTTTTGTGGACTCGTAAACTGGTTAAAAGGTCAGAAACAGAGGGTGGGACTAATGATCAGTTTTCCACCAGCCAGGTAGACTAAAGAAAGTTATTGCTATCCCTGGGAGTGAGTAACATAAATTAGATCTCCTTTATGGGATCTGCCAGGTACTTGAAACCTGGATTGGCTACTGACAGAGACAGGATGCTGGGCTTGATGGACCTTGGTCTGACCCAGTATGGCATATTCTTATGTTTTTATGGGCCACTCCACTGCTAGAGCAAGACAATCTGTTCCTTCAAAATGTGGATAAATTCATAGCCTCCATTGTTCAGGCCTTTGGGGAGCCAGACTAGATCCAGCTAGCAGAGAATAGTCTTATGCATCTTCACCAAGGTCAATGAAGAATGGTAGAGTACGTGGCAAAGTTTCATTGCTAGGCCATTAATCTGGACTGGAACAAACCAATTCTTTGTGGTCACTTTATAGTGAGACTTGCAAGCCACATAAAGGATGAACTGGAATGGCTGAATCCTCCAGGGAGCCTGGAGACTCTGACAATCCTTTGTCTGAATTGACAGATGCTTGACAGAACAGAGTCAGAAAAAGAAGAATGAAGACCCTGGTCTTGAGAAGAGTGCATTAACTTTTGGTAGGCAAACTCTTCCGGATAAGCCCAAGATTATTAATGGCACAAAGTGTTGCCTATCACTGGAGAGAAGCTGTCGAGAAGGCCTCTGATTCTATTGTGGACTCACAGGGCACTGACAAGTGTGCTGCCCCAATAAGTCAGAAATTTGAGGAGGAGTGTGGGACAAGCATTGATAAATCTTCTGGGACAAAACATGTTACTTGAAACTTGAACCTTCCACATGACGATATGATGTGCAAATGGCTATCGGTATATAAAAGCCTTTAAATAAAAATAAATAAAATGACTATTCCAATCTATTTGTTTTGGAAGGAGGAGGAGCTATAAGTTCTCAACATGACTGAGTCAGAAGCCTCAGTGTGTTTCATGGACATTATGTTTGCCCAGTAATACAAGGGTCCAGTACAATAGAAGAGGATGAGTATAGCAACAGAGACTATTGATGGCTCCCGTTATCAACAGGTCCACTGTCTCAAAAGACTATAGATAGTACTGATAGTAATTCACAACCACCAGTAGTTAATATGTTTTGAAATCATCCATGCCCCACACTTTGCAATTGTCCTTAGATTACCATAGCTGGAACATCTTAATGCATACAGTTAGTGGAAGATGCACCAGATGACCTTCACTTCTACTTTCTGCCAACAGAATAGTCTTCCCAGTTTAGGATAATGAACCAGAAGAGAGCATATAGGCATTCAGATGCTATACGGCAACCAATGCAGAGGTGGGACAATTTCATGAGAATTTCAAGACATACTACCACCTATAGAGTTTATAATTGCCCAACAGATTTGGAACCAGGGATAGTGTTTCAGTTTGGAGAAATTTACTCCTTGTCTGAAATGGAGTTTATGTATTTATTTCCAGATTTTTATAGACCTAAAGACACAATGAGATTATCTGCAAGAGAATATGAAAAAGGCTTCATTGGAACTTTGACTTCCCTAGCGCAAAATCATTGTGGATTACTGAGCTCTTAATGCAGTCACTATTCATAACAGGTACCCTCTTCTCATTAATGAGTACCCGGAGTGTCACCAGAACTCTCAGATCTTCATCGAGTTATATCTTAGGGGAGCCTATAACCTAGTTTGCAAATGGAAGGGAAATGAATGTATGATGGGGGCTTTGCCTGTCACCAATTCATTTCCAAGCATTTTGTTTGATCTTTAGGAATTGGGAGTAGGTTTTACATTTTTTAATCCTCCCCTTGCCAAAACCCTACTTGTTTGGGGAATAGGCTTTTTGTGGGGCATATAACCCCTGGGAGCATGCTCAGTTCTTCAGAGGGTTAAGCACGGCTGTAAGAGCCAGAAGAAGGAGAGACCAGCAGAAGATTGGAGATAGAGATTCCCCCAGAATCTCAAGCAAGAAGTGATTGGAGAAGTAGAATTGGAGGAGAGAAGCTGGAGATCCCCCTCAGAATCTCAAAACCAGTGATTTTTGGTGTCTGTGAACTTTGAAAAGATTTTGAAGTTTTGGAGTCTTGGGACCAAGACTCCGAGATTTGAAGAAGATTTTTTGCAAAGATTGATCAGTCTAGAGGGAAGGGCACCCCCCTCCCACTTCGGTATCCCAACAGACTGGATCAAGTTTCTTTTTGCCCAAGCAACCAGAAAAGCAAGGGTGAAGAGATTTGTATTTTAGACTCTTGTATTGGAGACATCTAGTCAGAGTTGGATTTGGATTATAAATTGAGAGTTTTTGACACACGGTTTGGAATTTTTGCTATGGATAATGGTTCAAGGAACATGGACAAGGAAAATATTTTTCAGGATGACTATTGATTTGATGCTGATCTTTGGTTTTGTGATGTTGGACTGAATGTTTGTTTTTTTTTCTTTTGAGTTGTAGTAAAGATTTTATTTTGAGCAACACTTTTGCGTCCTTGTTTTATTTTTGGTGACTGTGCCAGGGGCCCTGGAGATTAACTTCTCTCCCATCTGGACTTGGACCCGGACCCATGGCACCCCTTAATGATGTTTGCAGTGCAAGACAGGGGCCAACTACAAAAGGAAAACAACATTCTTACCCAATACTGATATGGACACTTTCAGTACCTGATGCCATTTGGATTAAGGAATGCTCCAACTACATTCCAAAACCTTATAAATGAACTGTTCTGAGATATGTTGGACAAGTGCATAATTGTCTATTTAGATGACATTCTGGTAGTCTCGGAGAATCTGGCATGTATGTCAGGTTCTATACTGCCTAATACATGAACTATTTGCAAAGCTAGAGAAATTAGGGTTTGACAAAAAAAGAAATTCATAGAATTCCTAGGCTATATAATTTCACCAGAAAGCTTACACATGGAGCCAAGCAAGATTTCAGCAATGATGGATTGACCGATCTCAAGAGATGTGAAGAGGGTGCAATGCTTCTTAGTTTTTGTGAATTTCTGTTGATGATTCATCCAAGGATTGTCCAAGTTGATAGCCTCACTCACAGAAGTTCTGAAGAAGGGGGATCTCATTCAAATGGACCATTGAAAAGCAACAGGCATTTGAATATCTAAAAGCAGTATTTACTTCTGCCCTAATTTTGGAACACCTTGATCCAGAATTATTGCTTATGGTAGAAGCAAATACATCAAGCTCAACTATAAGGGCCATTCTGTCCCAGAGAAAGGAGCCAAGGAACAGGTGCCACCCATGTGCCTTTTACTTACCTAACTTGACAGCAACAGAGAACTACCATATTTTTTTTTTGTTATATCTTTTTATTGGGGTTTTACAACATTACAATCATAAAAGATATAAAGAAAAGTACATTCAACACGTTGTATTTTACATACTATTTCCGAGTAACTATACTCCCATAAGAACATACACTCGTAGAACCTTCTTAGAACCGCTTAATATAACCCTAACAATAACCGTTACAATAGCATAACAGAATCTTAATGTAACCCCATTTCCTTTCCCTATCCCTCCCACCCCCCACCCTGGTACTTAACCCTCCTTTAGTTCTGCCACTAATTCCTCCTGGGGGTGTAGCTGACACGAAATTATGAAAATCGGAAGAGTGATAATAGTGGTAATGATAATGATAATAATACATGGAACTATAATGGTTTGTCAGTGAGCAGTTAGTTGGAGGTGTTGAATAGTATTAGTTAAAGAGCAAGGTATAAACGGCCCACATTTTTATCGTCCTGGTATTGCTTCAAATAGAGCTTCAAGCTGGTTATATAGCCCTATTTTAGAAAACAGCAGAAATACGCCAGAAGGAGTAGGAGTAAAAGTTTCGGGGAAGCCTATCCTTTGGATATCTGACTTATACTTAATTATTTAGGTGGTTACATGGGATATTGGGAGTGGTATAGTCTCAGATTCTGGCATCTCGAGCCTTGCAGGAGTCATAGCATATTGGAAATCCAGAAACCTGTAGACCTCACAATTATTAGGCTCCTACTTAAACAGTGATAAAGGAAACAAAAGCTGATTGTAAAAGCTTGTTGCAAAAGCTGGTGGGAGGGGTAGCCACAATAAACGTTTCAAATAATACATGCGAATCCCTCTATACTGTGTGAAACTGTTTAAACTTCCTGTCGCCATTAAAAGGAAGGAAGATTTTGCGCAGAGTCCGGAGGTAAAGATTGCAAAAAGGGAGTCCAGATGGCTTTAGTTTCTTCTTTACGTTTAGCAGAGTTTTGCGCAGCCGACATATATTCCATTGTTAACAATTTAAGCATTTTCTTTTCCCAGAGTGAATATGACGGGGGTTGAGGGCCTATCCAGCAGGCTGGTAAGATTTTTTTAGATATCAGAGTAACTTTGTCGAGGAGAAGTTTTAAAGTTTGGGGCCAAGGGTTTAAAGGTGTTGGTGATTTCCCAGTTATGATAAAGAGCTACTGGCGATAAAGATGGAATTTGAGGCATGGCAATGCAAGAGAGTGGAGGGAAAGAGTCACACATGCAAGCATATAGCAGGAAATGAATGTGTAACTAAACTATGTGCTAGATTCAAAAAGGCTTTTCTTCCATTTTGTGTCTGTGGGAAAAACCCTTTAGTGAATCAGGTACTATACTTGGTACTCCATATTTCAAACACGAAGCAAGTGAGTCGTTCAAGTGCTGTTTTATGTGGAGAGTTCCAATGCGACAGTTTGTTCAAAAGTAATGCAGTCTCCCGACAACAGGCCGTGTTTAGCCGGAGAGAGTGCGTCAAGAGGGAGAAGTAGGTATGCACCTTAAATCATTCTTAGGGAGCTTGTCACTTCTACATAATGTGGACATGGACGCTTAAGAGACCTAAGCGCATTAGAGCTCTTCGAATGAAGCAGCACTTGAATGACTTGATTGCTTTATGTTTCAAATACTGAACAGCAAGTCTAGTTTGGTCACACATTAATTTCCTGCTTTTTGAGGAATGGTACCATCTTCTGAAAGGGGTACAGCACCAAATTCAAATACTGACAGGTCACAAGAACTGAGAATTTCTAAAGACCACTTGTCTGAATATGAATTTCAGTCAAGTGTGCTCGTCATTGTTCATCTCTGTTTGACTTTGCATTGGCCTATTGGCTTGGGCTCAGAATAGCAAGACAGATGCTTTGTCCCTGAGAGAGGGGACTGTGCATGCTCAGCATTTTCCTGTGTTCTGATTGGCCCAGTTGGAGCCAGCCTAGATTGGCCAGGGTATTTCTCCCCCACCTTGGGGTTGTGTTCCCTGCTGATCCATGCATTAGTGGTGATTGCTTATTCCATGTTTGCTGTGCTCTGCTGCCTGTCTCCTGAGTTCCTGGAGTCCTGCACCAGACCTTGTTTGCCAAGTAATTCTGTGCCTTGTTTCTTGGACCTTGCTATTCTTCAGGGCCATCATGATTCCTGACCTCACTTACCTTGTTCTTGCTTTGAATGGACCTTGGCATTCTCAGGTACATCAAAGAACAAACCAACCGTGTCCAATTCCTTGTCTGATTCCAAGAGGCAGGCAGCAGGGAACCTAGGGATCCCTTTCCACGGTGTCTGTGCATATCTCAGCCCAGGCATCCCTGACACATCATGTGAAGTATGCGCAAGAACCACAATATCATAGAAAAGCCTACAAGGTCCCATGATGCCACTACCAGTACTGGCCGGGTTATGGAAATGCATATTCCTGGATTTCATTATGTTATTACCCCTATCTTAAGGAAAATCCACGGTCCTGGTGGTAGTAGATTTATTTTCAAATATTGTCCACTTTATTGCAGCAGTGGGTCTCCCCTCAGCACAGAAGCTGCAGAGATGTTGAAAGGGAGGTGGTACAACGCTAAGGTTTTACCATTACACATCCTCTCTGAACGAGGTACCCAGTTTACAGCACGACTTTGGGGAGAGAGAACCAGAGGATAAGTGGATAACCAGATCCACTTATTGGCATATCACCCTTAGACAGACTGAATGTATAAATTAGACCCTGGTGAGGTGCCTTTGGTGCTTTAGTAGATATCACCAGAATAACTGGGCCAGTTGCTTCCAACTGTGGAATTCAGATGTAATACTGAACACTCCTCAATGAAAACGTTGCCCTCTTTGCCAGTGGTGGATTTCATCCTTGGTTCCACTCAGTAGACAGACGTATGACAGTCTAGGGTCTCAGCTGTGGCACAGTGGACCAAGAATTTGAAAAAGGTGCATGCTTAAGTTCAACATGCTCTGAAAAGGGCCGAAGCACATCAGAAGAGACATGCAGAATGATGGCGACAAAAGAACTCCCTCTCTCTACCCAGTCACAGTGGGAGATGAAGTGTGGGCCTCAACAAGTCACCTATGGACAAGAACAACCACTACCAAGCTTGAAGAGAGATTCATGGGGCCTTTCATCTTCCAGAAATGGATAAATCCAGTGACCTTCAGGGTACAACTGCAAACAAGCCTCTGGATTCACCCTGTTTTTCATGTGGCCTGGTCAAAGCCATACAGTGAGAATCCATTCCCAGGTTGATGGATACTTGCAGTCAGTAATGGCGAAAGGATAACAAAAAATAATTATTAAACAGATTTTGAACTCCAAGGAAATTCTGAGGACAACCGCATTATCTACTAGAGTGAAATAGGGTGTAATCCAGAAGACCACAGCTGGAAGCCAGTTCAGAATATAAATGCCAACAATCTACTTAAATAGTTCCACCAAAACCATTTCAATAAACAAGACCCCGAGGCTCCGAGAGGGGCCAGGAGCAGAGGGGATGTATACTGTTAGGATCGGGGCTTGAAGTGGAAAATCAAGTTGCCGTGATACAGAGACAGGAAAAAGCCAGGGGACATTTACCCTCTGGTTGCCAGTCAGACATGCCTCAGAAGATCCCATTGGCTCAGCATAAGGTGTGCTCTGATTGGTAAAAGCATATAAGGAAGAATAACAGAGGCACACCTTTGCTGGTACAACAGATTCCTGGGATAATGACCTTTGGAACTTCTGCTGGTCTGGCCATGGACCCTGAGCTACATCTAGCTCTGCAATCCTGCTCAGTGTTCTTACCCCGCATCCAGTTCTGCAGTCCTCCTCCAGGGTTCCTGCTCCACTCCCTTCCCCCAGTGTTCCTGATCCTGAGCTTCTCCACTGTTTCAGCTGCATGCCTAGACATCTCACAAGTTAGCCTTGGTTTTACTGGCCTTGGCTCAACCTTCACCAGCCATCTAGGCTCTTCAGGCACGCCTTTTCATAATGTGCCATTCACTAGCAACGGAACATACCCTGACACTGCGGGTAAAGATAATCTAAGCCAGCACCGCACAAGTATTTTTCAAACTTGTGGGCTGACTGTGCTAATCTTGTGCATCACAAGATCAACACAGCCAACCTGTGGGTTTTGTAAATATTTGCAGGTATCTGACTAGCTTAGACTGTCTTCAGCCCTACATGGGGAAGAGAAGGAGTAGATCAGATGAATGCAAGGAGGAGGGGGGGAGAATGCGTGTGTGTGTGTGTGTGTGTGAAAGAAGCTGGGAAGGGGTCATGGGTGTTGGGAAGAGCACACAAACAGAGGCTGTGGGAAATGGTGGGGTTGGAGGGAAATTCAGGTCTCAGGCCTGCCATAAAGGTCATGCAATCACTGCTGTACTCAAGGGTGATCATTCCTGTCCCCCTCCCCCCATAGCTATCTGAAGGGGAAAACATCCCCTTCCCCTGAGCTAGGGTGCTATTCCCTCCAACTGCAAAGGGGCTAAGGTCAACTCTGACAAAACTCAGCAGTGACCCGCATAGCCCAGAAGGGTGCAGAAACATTGGCCTGCATAACCAGGAAATGAAGGAAGCGCTGGTGGCAGCTGAATGGTCCCAGGATCAGACATAGCTTCAGAGATGGTAGTGTTAAAAGCTGGTGGGGATGTAGCTGCTGCAGGAAGGGGGAAGAGTGCTTGAGTTCATCGTGGAGAGATGGGGGGTAGGGGGCAAATGTTTGGATCTGTCCTTGGGGTGGGAAAAGAGAAAAAAGGGGACCCCAGAATTCTCCCCTTTCCTAGGGCTGTCCTTTTCCTAGGGACAGCCCTAGGAAAGGGGAGAATTCTGGGGTCCATCCTGGGAAGGGACGGTGGGAATGGGGAGAGTGCCAGGGTCCATTCTGAGGAGAGAGAGTGGGGAAGGGAAATGCTGTAGAATGTTCTGAGGAGCGGGGATGGGAAGGGGATAATCCTAGGGATCAAGCTGGGGGGGAAGGTAAGGAAGAGAAGAATGCTGGTGTCCATTCTGAGGAGGGGGAATGAGAAGGGGCAGAATGCTGGGGTTTGTCATGGGAGGGGAGATTCAAAGCTAGAGAATCTTGAGATTCATCATGGGGAGAGAGCAGGGGAAGGGGGAGAATCCTGGGATTTGCCCAGGGGAAGAAGGTGGGAAGAAGAATGCTGGGGTCTGTGCTGGAGGAATGGGGAGATGCATGGGAACTTGGGAAGGGGAAAGTATTAGGGTCATACCTGAATGAAGGCACAGTTTGTGAGAGCTGTATAACTATTTAGAATTTGAAAGTTCCCGTGTGTGGTGTTGCTGCAAATGATGCTGAATCCACATGGTTTGTGTTAATATTTTACTAAGATGACCTGTGTACTTGGGTAATATATTAAATAAGTACCAGCGAGCTCTACCTACTTTCCACCAATATAAAAATCAAGTGCCAAAAGCCTAAGCCCCAAACATTGTTGCCAGCACAGCACAGGAAAGGTTGTCTCATGTTACAGTGAGCATTAGGCTGACTCGGCTTTCCCCTCCTTGATCTTTACTTAAATGTTTCACATCCCTGGAGTTATTATTGTTATTGTCATACTTCAAAATGTAATGCTGCTGTCAAGTAACAATCTGTCATCCCGGGAGTTGCATTTACAGGGAGCTAGTGACCTGCATATGTTGACATGTAAAGCTCCAAGAGCTCTTAAGAATGATATCATATAATCAGGGATCTATGTTTTATTTATTTATTACTAGGATTTATTACTTGTTCCTCTACCATAATACTCAGAGCAAGGTACAGAGCTATTTAGCAGCATACATCTGTATATTAGAAGATGTAAGGTAGATAGTGCAAGACTTTATTTATATTTATTTTAGATTTGTATTCCTCCTTTCAGCCACTTCAAAGCTGCCTACATTCAGGTACTGAAGGACTTCTAGGATAAAATGGCAGTGCAGTGCATGTAGGATATATTGAATAGGGATGGGGTAAGGAAGCAAAGTGAGGCAGTTCAAATAAGGGAAAAAGTCAGTGTCATAGGACTGGAATGGATTAGGGGGGGCAGGATTTATAGAATGGAAGAGTAATTCATATCTTTTTTTTAATATGCTTTCTTTCTTTCTTTTTCCAACATTTCTTTATTGAATTTTTTTAACATAAGTGACAACAGTCCATACTTATAACAAGAAGAAGAAGTACTTCTTTCTTTCTTTTTAAATGTCTTCAAGCACGTGCAGGACTCAGGCTTAGACAATAGCCTAGGCCTAAAGTTCCACAGAACAGCAGATTCTCAAAGGAAGAAACTCTACTAAAAGATGGCGTACAAATTCCAGAATGCTCTAGAATAAGATGAAAGAAAAACAGTGAGTGGGTTGTTTTAGGCCTCTCTATAAGTGCTATCTAAAATGGTTACCTCCCAAATATGACATTTCAGTTGAATAGAACATCTGAATAAAATGAATTTGACTGTAAATTATTTTGGCACTTTCATATTGCTAGACAAAATAAATCTCCAGAATTTATAAATCTTGAAAATGCAATACAGAAGTGATACTTGTATGTAGGAGGAGAGGACCGTTTATGACTCAGGAATAACAATGAAATAAGAAAAATAATTTTTGTCAAATAACTCCTTTAAGTCATCCATACACCGACTTCCACATCAGAAATCCTTGTGAGGAGTGAAAATTCAAGGCCTGCTGCCAATTTAAGAGACCTATGCGTAAGAAAAGGGAAAAAGAGATTCAGTCTCGACCAGGCAGGCTCCGGCTTTGCTTGAAGCAAGGATTTTTTTTCTTTTTTTTTTTTAAAGCAGCCTCCTCTGCGAAAGAGGAAGAGAGGGGGAAAAAAAAGGAAAATACAGTAGGCGGAACTCATTGACACCCGGGCCTGCCTCTTCCTTCCAAAGGCACGACTGCAGGAACCTCGAGCACCTCATCACCTTCCAAAACAAGCCGCCAGCCAGCACCTCCTCCTCCTCCTCCTCACCCCCCTCCCGATCCCAGCCTTCCCCTTCCCCTCATCCCCCTCCGCGATCAGCCAGTCAGGCCTGACACATTGAGGCTTGATTGTTCTGAGCCCAGCGCGAGAGCAAGATAAAGAAGAGCCCAAATTCCAGCAGGGAAAGCCGATGAGGCAGGGGACGGGATTGCGCCGAGAGCCCCGGTGAGGGCTGGCTCGCTCGCAGGCTGAGAGGTGAGTGACGGCCCCGGAAAGGTTTCTCTAGAACGGGCCGGGATCATTCCAATCATCTCCCCCCCCCCCCCGCTCCCCCTCCTCCCACTTCGCGGAGCCATGGCGTTGTCCTGAGATGATTGTAAATATCTAGATGTTTTGGAAGCGATTGTGTTGTGTTTTGGTGATCAAAGGCTGACTTTTATTATTTTTCTGTTTGTGTGGGAGTGGTAAGGATGGCCCCCGCCGCAGCTTTTTCATCTTTCCTTCTGTGGCAGCAGTGCAGGTTCTGAAAACCAGAACCAAAGGAGAAGTTTTCTGGGGTTTGTAGTTTTTTGTTTTTTTCCCCTGTGCTAAAAGGGGGAGGAGGAGGAGATGGCAGAAGCCACAGAGAAGGAAAGGTTAAGATCGGTTGGGGTAAAGAACTAACAGAGGAAATCGAATCCCGCCTGGAAATATCTTTCCTTCTGTTGTTTTATGGGGATGACCGAATAAGCCTTTTTTTTTTTAAATTTATTTTTCCCTTAAGTTCCCCCCCCCCCCCCCTTTCTTTTGCTATTTAATGTAAAGCCTAAGGCCTTCATCTCATCCCTAGAAAACGGTTGAAGGTTTGGATGGCTAATTTCAAGGGAGGGAAGCGTCATGTACGAGCTGGCTCCGATTTCACAGCTCCTGAGCCACCGTCCACGGCTCTTAAAGGGCCAGGCAGCTCGCTCATTGCAGTGACCACCTAATCGTGCCCCTCCCCGCACCCTCGCTCTTTTGTAATAACCGAAATGAAATGGGGATGCCAAAAAGATGTGGTAAATGTTGGAAAGGCTTTACTCCCATCACAAAAGCATATTCTTTTCAATTATTTTAATTGACTGAGGTGTTTGGAGCATGGTTAATGCTTGATAGCAGGAAAACATGGCTGTTGGGAGAAAATGGAGCAATATCTTCCTGGCTAACGCTTTCCACATGCCATGCGCCCCCCCCCCCCCCCCCCCCATGCGAAAACACCCCAGAATGAGCCTAGATTGTTTGTTTGTTTGCATTTGCTTCGCTCCGTTGCTGCAGTTGTTTTTCAGTATAAACCTGTACTGGATTCTTAGGTTCTCTTAAAGTATGGATTTTCTTGTCTTTGCCTGGAAGGGAGGGGGAGAATCAGCCTAAAACAAACATCCCCTTTTAAGCTTGACCGCGCTTTTCTGGACCCGAGCATTGTTTGTTTTTTTTGTTGTGCGTTTATAGTTCGTTAGATTTCAAGAAATTGCCAGCCAAGCCGTTTTTCTTCTGTCTGCGTGGGGAGCGGGTCCTGGCTAGACGATGTAAAGAGAGAGAGGCAGGGAGCTGGACCTTTGTGTGACAGGTGGCCGTTTGCCTTTTTCCTTGGGAAAATCTTGGGGGGCGTAATCCCGGTGTAGCGCCCCCTCCCCCCCCGCAAAAAAAAAACAAACCCGGGGCACTTGGGCATGTGCCACAGCAAATTATCCCTTGTGATATGCGGGTCACGGCCTAGAAAAGCAGAGGGAGGCCCCAGATGTTTAGTCCAGGAACTCAGCAGTGGTTTCCAGTGATTAGTGTGAGCACTAAGAAGTGACTTTGCCTAAAACCAGAGTAGCCGTGCGAGGGCTCCTTTTTAGTAAGAGGATGCTTCGTAAAATATCTCCGGCCTGGTCCTCTCGTCTTCTTTCCCTGTCAGAAACGCATCCCAGTTTCTCAGGTGTTTAAAAAATATCAACATTTGAGGCGTTCTAATAAAAAGTTAGAAACCTGGAACTTTTTAAATTTTTTTTTTACTTCTAGTTTGTGGGCTAGCACTTTGAGCCGTGGTGAATCTCCATACATACATATGCGGGGATTCTTTTTCTGTTTAAAGAGAACAGGCTGTTTCGTTTTTTTAATTATTCTGGTGGGGCTGGGAACAGGCTGCACATATACCTGGAAAAGCTCCCTGCTGGACAAATGGCAACCCAGGCTTCACTGTTTCCCCCAAGGGCTGGGGAGAAAAGGAAGAGGAACGTGTTCTAATGTGATAATAGCTTCGGGCTACTTACCTAGGGACCGATGCAATACATTGCGCTCAGTCGAGTGCAGTGTTTAACCCGCTATCGGACGCGGGTTAAATATTTATTTATTTAAAAGTCTTTTATACCGATGTTAGTCGAAACATCACCTCGGTTTACATGGAACAAAAGCAACGGAAATTACAAGTAACAGGGGAAGGGTAAGGGGTACAAAAAACCATAAGGAGAGCAGAGAAGCATAGGAACAAACAACAAGTGAACTATAATGTCATAGTCAAATTCAGGTCATGATCCATCACAATTCAATATTCATCAAGGGTGTTGGGGAAAGGCTTGTTTGAATAGCCAGGTTTTGAGCTGGGCTCTGAATTTGGTGATGCAAGGTTCAAGTCTGAGGTGGGTTGGGAGTGAGTTCCAGTGCATAGGTCCAGCAATGGAGAGCACCCGATAGGCGCTAATCCACCCCTAATGCAATAGGATGCAGAGAAAATGAGTTAGCGCTCATCACATGCAAAAGCATTCACTCTGGACCAGGCATTAATAGCTGAGCGCATGTAGAAGAAGTACAGAAAAGCGGAAAAAGCTGCTTTTTGGTGGTACTTCAATGAAAAAAACCTCTGCAGACAGACGAGGATAAACTCTGTGTTTTTCATTACTGGCAGACCGCTGGTTATGAAAACCGAAGCAGAGTTTACCTGCGTCAGTCTTCATAACTGGCAGCTGTCGCGGGGTTGCGTTAGCAAGGAGGCGCTAAGGTCGCACAAGCGTGACCCCCTAATTTGCATATTGCATGGCACCCCCCCCTTTTGCGGGGATCATGCATGTGCTAAGAAAGCAGGCGCTGAAAAAGTCAGCGCCAGTTTTCCGCAAAATTTATTGCATTGGCCCGGCCCCTTAAGCAATGAAACACCGTCGCACTGTAGGTAAATGCCAGCCCCGGGTGCTGACTGCAGCTGCTTGGAAAAGGGGATGAAACGTTACCTGTGGGATTTCTTTCTTTTGTAAAAGGTGGAAAGAATCTGGCAGCAGCACGCGGGTTTCCCTGGGCATGCGTGGAATTGCAGAGCCCTGCATTTGGAAGGCGTATTGGGTGCCCTGGGGGGAGGGAGGAAAACTCCGGCCACAGCAGCACCCTTTGTAAAAGTTCCCCCCCCCCCCCCCCGAGATACAGAGCCTTTGCCTAAAAATAGCAGCACTACCCCCTTACCTGAAACTTCTGGGTGCTATGTTGAGCTCGCGGAGTGACTGCTCGCTTTCGGGCTTCTAGGAATGCATTGGGTTGGCGGGGGTCCTAATCCCTCCTCCTGTTTACACTGGGCCTTTCCGTTGGGTTACGCTTACATTTGTTTCTGCTAAGGTTCCAGTTTTGCTTTCTCTGTTGTGAGGACATAAAAGAAGTTGGAACGCGTACTTGCTAATATCTTTCCTAGATTCAGGATGGCTTTAAATTTAAAGTTTTGTTTCACTCCTTGGCATGCCTTGAAACACGTGCCTAGAGTTGTGACGAAGATCCATACAGCAGCGTCTTTCCCGCGCCCGGTTTTGGAAAGATGGGGTTTGGCACAACATTTTGAAGACTTTTTTTTTTTTTTTTTTAGGTGTACTTGTCTTTTCAGGGAAGAAAGAAATACCAGATTTGAAAAGAGCATCTTGGGGAATTATTTTATTTTTCAGGTTTGCATGCTCCCTGCAGACTTGTAGCTAGCGCTTTACTACTGTGCAGAGATTTCACTCTAGAGCAAGAAGGTTTAGGCAGCCTGGCTTGTATGGTACATGCTGGCAGCCATGGCTTTGGATTGGTTTCCTCACTTTTTCTTTTCTTTTTGCACAGCTTTCTCTGAAACATCCAAGTATTGGACACAAGTTAACACACACACACACTTTTTTTTTTTTTTTTTTAGTAAAGCTGAATTAGCACAAGTTGGAAACTTGTGAGCAGCAGTGCGGATCATCGAGGCTTCAAGCTTCGCTGTGGAAATTTTCGCCTCTTCCACTGCTCCCCAGCCCTGTTGATACTCACGTTTTCCCAATGTAGCCCTTAAAACCACCAAATTTAGCATCCCCTGTCCAGGCCTCCAACTATAAAGGGGAATGAAATATTAAATATTTATTTACTTTTGTATTTTTTTTTTAAGGTAATCAAACTTATATAAATGTTTGTTTATTTATTTAACAGGTTTTATAGACCGTCATTTAGTTACTACTTTCACAACGGTTTACAAACAATAGGAAAATGAATACAACATTTATAATATTAAAAGGCATAAAAACAAATTAACACGGTTGTTAATAATAAAATAACAAGTAAAAAGATAAAACAAATGATAGATAAAAGAACTAATAGATAAAAAGGTAAAAATGTTGAAGCCTTGATTGCTGAAGACCACTCATAGGTTTCAAATTTGCCTCGATTCAGCCTTTTTTTTTTTTAACAGATTTCCTAACAGATTTTCTGAAAGAAATTTCCAGGGGAGTTGAAGAACAAACAAAAAGTGCTCAAATTCATTGTGCCCTGCTTTCCAGGCCAAATGAGCTGTGCGCGAGGGGCTGAATAGTCTCATTGCTCAGGGGGTGAGACTGACACGCCGCGGCCTGTCTTCTCCCTGATTTATGTGGAAACGTGCGGCGTGGCAGGATCCCCTCCGGAGCTCGCCGGTCATTAGGTCACCTACTGATGAATAGTGGGCGGCCAAATCATGTTTTATGGTTGCCATCGGCCCCTGAATTTCTTCTTCACTGTCTCTGGAAGCTTGGCGGGCCACCTACAAGTGAAAACTTGGTGACCGGATTAGTTTTTGGGTTTTTTTGTTTGGTTGTGTTTGTCGTTGGCCGCCTGATTTACTTGATTTCTGCAACACTGGAGGGGGGGGGGGAGTCTTAAAAATTCCTGAGGTTGGAAGAGTGTCTTGGTGTACCGCATATTATGAAAAAAGGTTAAAAAAATAAATACCCCCCCATCTCCCCTTGATTTAAGAAGTAGAAAAAAAGAATTTATGGAGGCCTTTGTTTAAAACAGTACTAAATGCTAGATTTATCAGCATGTCAACTAAACTGTCTCCTCTTTCAATTTCACTGTTAAGTTTCATAAGTCTCCCCTCAGTATGTTCGTTTGTTAATATGGAAGGTATAAAGCTTGTAACCACTCCCCCTGCTTCTTAAAATCCCCTTCCTCCATGCCATCTGTGCAGTATTCACATGTTATATGTATTGCTGTAATACGTGCCTGGGGTCCTGATAAGGAACAGCACACCAGCGTCCCCTTCCCTCTCTCTCTCTCCCCCTCCCGATTTCAGAAGGATGGGCTTGGCAAAACATTTGAAGACCTTTTTTTTTTTTTTTTTTTTTAAAATGTGCTTATCTCCTCGGGAATCAAACAGCAGATATGAAAAGAGCATCTTGATTTATTTATTTCTTACATTGATCTATGACAGTTGAACATTCTCATAAAGAGAGCTTTTACTGACAGTTAAAGCAACATCAATTAAAGTCCCTTGTCTCTCATCCCCTCCCCAAAACAAAGATGTTTATGGGTGCTGTTGCACTCAAAATCCAGTATAACATTTTGAATATGTAATTTAAGCTCATTTCCACTGTTCTGCATGTCACCATGGTGCCAATAAGGTAGCATATATCAGGGATTCTTAACCTGGGCTCCATGGTGCAAAAAATGTATGTTGCTTTCAACAATTTAAAAAGGATCCATGACCCAAAAAGGCTAAGAACCACTGGCATACATATATAACATACAGTTGCTATAGAAAGTCTACACCTCCTTTCAAAAATTTTTGCCATTTGGTTGTCTTATAGCCTGTAAGTAAAATACATAAAATCAGTGTTTGTTCCTTGCATCCACACAAGTGCTAAGAGAAAAATATATTCCTGTATACTTCAGGAAATGAAGTATAAATCTAAAAACAGGGAATAGCTTGGTTGGATAAGTGGCAATTTCCCTTGTATTTCTGTAGCAGTCCTAAACAATTGAAGCTCAGGTGTAACCAGTTGCTTTCAGAAAACCCCACAAGTGCCCGAACTGTACTGATTCATGTGACAGGATACATTCAGCAGTTCTTATTGGTTCTCTCTGCTGGGTAAATGCATTTGAAAGCAAACACCCAACCAAAGACAGTGCCAAGGAGCTGGCAAAATAATTCCAGGTCTAGGGTTGTGGAAAGGCAGAAATCTGAGGATGGGTATAAAAAAATTGCAAAGCACAGATGATTAAGAAATAAAAGGTAATGGCCACCACCAAGAAAGACCCTGCCTAGATCAGGCCAATCCCTCCAAACTGGATGACCAAATAAGGAGGAGATGGATAGAGAGACCAGTGACAACTTTGAAAGAGCTATGGGTTTCCATGGCCAAGACTGAGCAAGGCCTGCACAGGACACCATCATCCCAAGCATTCTTCACATCTGGCCTGTGTGATAGGGTGGCAAGAAGGAAGCCAATTCAAAAGTCCATTTTGAATCCTGTTTGAATATGCAAAGGAACACTGAGGGGATACTGTAGCTATCTGGCAAAATGTTTTGTGATGTGATGGAACTGAAACATAACTTTTTGGACTAAAGGCAAAGTGTTTGGTGCAGACCCAACACAGCTCATCGCCCAGAGAACACCGTTCCTACTGTGACTCATGGTGGTGGCTGCATCATAGTATGGGAAAGTTTCTCATAGGCAGGGACGTGGGGTACTTCTTGGGATAGAAGGGACAATGAATGGGGAAAAGTATGGAAAAGTCCTTGAGGAAAATCTGTCTTCTCCAAGAAAATTGGAAGTTCACCTTCAGCATGGCAATGATTCGAAGCACACAGCCAAAGCTACACTACAGTGGCTAAGGAATAAAAAGGTAAATGTCCTGGAGTGGCCCAGTCGGAGACC
Organism: Rhinatrema bivittatum; assembly: GCF_901001135.1. NCBI lineage: Eukaryota > Metazoa > Chordata > Amphibia > Gymnophiona > Rhinatrematidae > Rhinatrema > Rhinatrema bivittatum. Next base: position 453,746,135 of record NC_042616.1, read on the forward strand.
CAATCTCATTCCAATCAGAAATTTGTGCCATGACTTGAAGATTGCTGACCCACACTCCCCAGGGAACCTGACAGAGCTGAAACAGCTTTGTTAAAAATGAATGGTCTAATATTGACAAATTTTACTGTGCAAAGTTGGAGACCTATTCCAACAGACTCTCAGCTTTAATTGGTGCCAAAGCTGCGTCCACCAAGATTTGATTCTGGGGGTGGGGTGGATCTTTTATCCAGCTGTTGGATTTCAGTTTTTTGGATACGTATATGCTTTCACCCTCAAAATGCTTTTGGACCTGAAAAATACGAAATGTGGTGTTGAGTGGAGGAAAAGCATATAATGCATGGAAATCTGATGCACAAAGATGACAATGTGAAAAATATATATTCATGGGGAGGTAGACTTTCTATAGCTGCTGTATGTAATGTGAATATAAGGTATGTTTTATATTTACATAATCAAAATGTAGCAATCTAGAAAATCCCTACATTCTGACCCCACGCCTACTTTCACTAGAGAGCTGGGACAGACCTAGATAATAAAAACAATATCTGAATTTTACTCCCTCCCAAAACCCGCCCATGAATAACAGAATGTGCGTAATGCATGGAAAGCCTTCAATACCACTGCTAAAATCCCGTCCCTACTCTCATCCCTTTCTTCGTAGCTGAGGAATATACCAAAACAAATGAAGCAAACTATCCCAAAGTCCACCCAGCACAGAAACAAACCGCCACCTCCTTGTCACTCCTCCCCCTCCCCCCCGGAGCTTCCCGAGGGATGAGGCCCAGGAGAGTCCGCTCTTATCGGGGGGGGGGCGCGCCCTCACCAGGTCAGAGCTGGCTCCTTGGCTGGAAAGCAGACCAGCTGCTGGGGGACATCCTGGTTACAGGGATGGGGCACGCAGAAGAAAGTCTCACTCCTTCCTGTAGTGGGGCTGCTCTTATGTAATTGGGACTATGCCAGAATTGAACTTTTGAAAAATTTTTCTGAAGGTTTCAGTTTTGTTTGACCCTTCCTCCTGCTGCTCCTCCTTTCTCTTCCTCTTCCCCCCCCCCCCCCCCCCCAGTTTTTTCTAGTATGGTATCTGGTTTTTGAGAGGATGTTGCAGGCCATGAGCTGCTGGGAAGTTGTAAAGGCACTGCATGATGTCTGCAGATATTTTAAGGCCAGTTTCTCAACAAAAAGTTCTGGAGAAGATTTGCAGAAACTAGACAGCTAAGAGTTTGGGTCAGATTAGTGCCTGCTCTCAGGCCGATACAGAATGATACGCTCGGCTGAGCGCACCACTTAGCCCCTGTTTGGCCGTGCGCTTTGGGTATGCTATTACCCTTTACACAGTAAGGGGAAATAGTGCGTGGAAAATGTGCTGCCAACCCCACCCCCCCAAAAAAAAAACCTAATAGTGCTCATCACATGCAAATGCATGTTGATGAAGCCTATTAGTTATTCTTCCAGAATACTGAAAGTAAAGGGGTAGACTTTCAAAGGGTTGTGCGCATAAGATACACTCGCAACCCCCGAAAACCTACCCCTGCCTCCCTCTGCATGCGCCGAGCCTATCTAGCATAGGCTCGGCGAGCGCAAGCCCTGGGACACGTGTATGCCCAGGGCTTGCAAAAAGGGGCAGGGCGTGGCCTGAGCCTCCAGGCACAGAGGCCATTTGCCGCTGTGCCTGGGATCGCGGGCCGGCCATTGGCCGGCGCGTGTAACTTCTTCAATAAAGGTAAGGGGGGGGGGGGTTCTAGGTAGGGCTGGGGGGGCGGAAGAAAAGTTCCGGAGCGGCCTCAGAGGGAACGGAGGCAGGCTGCGTGGCTCGTGCACAATTGTGCACCCCCTTGCGCGAGCCGACCCTGGATTTTATAATATGCGTGCAGCTGCTCCCCTCTTTCAACTTTCCTCTCCCAGTTTCTATGGGCTGGATCTGCCCCACTAAAGGAGACTCCTAGTACTGAGATTTCAGATGGAGACTGGATCCCCTCTCTCTGAGTGAGAATTTGGTTTCCTCAGGACCTACCCATATGGCATTGGAATTTGCTGTGCTCACTTTAGAGTTTGACTCCTTTTCAGAGGCCTGTCTACTGTTTTTTACATTGGGCTTTCTCAGACCTGGCATTTGGGACAAAGAAAGTGATGTCGTCTGTGTATGCCTTCGTCTTAATAGCACATGCAGATATCTTCTCTCCCGTGTGAACAGGAATCCCCTGGATGGCCTTATTAATCTGTACCACCCTTAGCGAAGGGTCTATGGCAAGGCACTGAATGGGCAACCTTTCCTAACTCCTGCCTGGATCTCAAAACCTTCTCCCAGCCACCCATTGACAACAGGGTCCCCCATGAGCAGAGTGATACAGGCATGACAACCATTTGACAAAAGTTCCAGGGATACCATAGTGTTTCAAAGTCTCAGAAAGGTAGCTGTGGTCAACCCGGTCAAAAGCCTTTTCCTAATCAAGACTCTGCAAATAAAAGGGAATCCCGTGTTTCTCTCCCAGTGCTACAAGTTCCCGTACACAGGGCAGGTTGTTGGCGGTATACCTGCCTTTTATGGCACATGACTGTGCTGGTCAGATGAGGAATGGGGGTCATTGTGGACAAGTCTGTGCAAAAGAACCTTGGCTAATACTTAGTAGTTTGTTTGTTTATTTTATATACAGTCAATCTAGATGGTGTACAATAAATCATAAATAGATAAGATGTACAAACAAAAATGACTTAATAAAAACTACTCAGTAAAAATATAAACAAAAAATACATTACATTCAACTTTATAAAATAAGACTATTAAATCAATAAAGTAGAAACAAGTAAAACAATATAAAATTTAAAAAAGAGAACAGGCTAGTGAGGGACCCATCAAACAAGGCACTGCTCATCAGAGACATGGGCCTTCAGTTAGTAAAACATTTTGTTTTTCCTTTTTTATATAGCAGTATAGGAAGTGATTTCTGCAGAGACCCTTCCTTCAGGAAGGGGTTGTACATGTTGGCTAGGTCCTTAGCTAACGTAGCTTGGAAGGTCTTGTAGAACTCAGCAGTTGGCCCCATCGCTCCCTAGAGATCTCTTGCAGTTCATGCTGGAGATGGCATCACTGACCTCGTGCTCTGTGACAGGGACCATGAGGGGCGGGGACTCCAGTGCTCACAGTCTGGGAATGGTGAATAAAATGGAAAATGTCATAATGCCTCTGTATCGCTCCATGGTGAGACCTCACCTTGAATACTGTGTACAATTCTGGTCACCGCATCTCAAAAAAGATATAATTGCGATGGAGAAGGTACAGAGAAGGGCGACCAAAATAAGGGGAATAGAACAGCTTTCCTATGAGGAAAGACTAAAGAGGTTAGGACTTTTCAGCTTGGAGAAGAGATGACTGAGGGGGGATATGATAGAGGTGTTTAAAATCATGAGAGGTCTAGAACTGTTAGATGTGAATCGGTTATTTACTCTTTCGGATAGTAGAAAGACTAGGGGGTACTCCATGAAGTTAGCATGTGGCACATTTAAAACTAATCGGAGAAAGTTCTTCTTTACTCAGCGCACAATAAAACTCTGGAATTTGTTGCCAGAGGATGTGGTTAGTGCAGTTAGTATAGCTTTGTTTAAAAAAGGATTGGATAAGTTCTTGGAGGAGAAGTCCATTACCTGCTATTAATTAAGTTGACTTAGAAAATACCCTTGCTAGTAATAGCAGTGGCTAACATGGAATAGACTTAGTTTTTGGGTACTTGCCAGGTACTTGTAGCCTAGATTGGCCTCTGTTGGAAACAGGATGCTGGGCTTGATGGACCCTTGGTCTGACCCAGTATGGCATGTTCTTATGTATCTCCAGGGTTGGTAATATTGCGTCCTATGGTAGTATTCAGTCACACATCCTACCAAAACCTCTGAAGAGTTCTGCATTTTGCCCTCAGAGTCCTGTAGCTGGTGATAAGCTTGCTTTTAACCCTTTTTCTTGAAGGACTCGTACAGCTCTGGACAGGATCCAGGACTTTTTTTCCCCCCCCTCTCCTGTCCATGACCATCGGGGCTCATTCTGTGACTGCGTGTGGTTTCCTCATCTCTGCCTTAGTCTGGAGGTATAACAACCATGTTCATGTTCCCCCCACAGCTCATGTCAGAGTGCATCCTGCTGAGCTGCAGCCATAAAAAGGAGTTACCTTCCTTTTTCTTTTTTTTTTCCCCTTCTTTATTCTCCAAGCACTTTTTTTTTTTAAAGAGACCACAGGCAGTTTGTGGTGTCATCCCCACCACTCCTGAGTGGAGTTACAGAAGAGGGCTTGAGACTTCTGGTTTTCATAAAGCTTTTCCTCATATTTATTTTTGTTTTAGGGTTATGCAGGGGTCATTATTCAAACGCCAGGCTCCTTTCCCAAACTGGGTGATTTTTTTTTTTTTTTTTTTTTAAGAGGTGTTCAACAGGCACTTTATTTACTCTGCAGTGGCCAGAGAAGGCAGAGGATACAGTCTGTACCTGGCTGTGCAGACTGATGCTTGTGCGTATAGGCGGTCAGTGCGGATTTGTGTGCAGCTTGGGTGTCTAGGAAAGTACAGTCGCTACACATCTATTAGATTATAGGGAGCTTTAGGCTGTGAGCCCCGATCCAGACTGCTCTACACACAATCGAAGTCCCCTGCCAAAGATCAGGAGCCTGGACGTTACTAGGAATTGCTTCACTGCCTGGAACAGTTCTTTCCTTCCTCCTTTTGGTTTGAGGGCTGTAGATACTGATCAAGTTCAAACTCTCTCTCCTTCCGCTTCCACATCCATCAGGAGGCATCTCCCCGGACACAGTTCCAGCACGCTCACCACAGTCAGGTTTGTGGAGGGTGAAGAGAATTGCCACCCCCGTTGTATGCATCCTGCCCAACTGACCATGTTGAGAGACCGTCTCTCCACTCCCGATGGCGATCTTTCAGGCTGCACAGCCTGGCCTCTTGCAGGAAGCACATGTCCCATCTTTCTTTCCGCAGGCAGTCAAACACCGCCTCTCGTGTCTGACTTGTCTTTATACTGTTCACATTCCATGTGGCAATGGCAAGGGGGAGTAACTTTGCTGGTGGTGAAGTTGCCGAATTTTATTTCTTCTTCATGTTGCACTTTTATTTGCCTACAGTGTCCTTCTCTGGTAAGGATGGGCACCTCTTAAAGGACACAGAAGGAATGACTATATCCTTGCTCTCAAGTTCAGCAGTGATTTCTATCAGGGGCCTGTGATCCCTGCCAGTACTCTGTGGTGTCCTCTTCAGGAGGTTGTGCTGTCCCCTGCTCAGAGGGCGATGTTTTCTCAGTCTGTGGTGACTCTGAAGCGATCAGAGGAGGAGTTGGGACTTTCAGATGTCAGAGGGGTTATGTTGCTTTCTTCTTTTGATGCCTGAGATTTTTTGTTTTAGGGTTTGCTGGCCTTCCTCTCCCCCCTTTTTTTTTTGTTGCACTTACAAAAGGAAGGGGGTTCAGATCCCGTCAGGCTATCATAAGGAATTTGGAGTATCACCCCAGGAGATACCAGGCTCCACAGTCTCAGGGGTTTCAAATTGTTATATCCGGGGAGTCTCCTTTTTCACCTGCATCAGTGCATTGGGAAGTTTTCTCCTGCCATTTCCCCCACTGTCATCTTCATCTAGCCCTAGCTTACTTATCTCCTGCTCACATGTATCTGGCACTGCAGCCTTTGCTGCTTCTTCTGGCCAAGGTGTAGCCTGGCTCACAGCAGCTTCTTGCACAGGCTGACACTCTGCTTCCTCCTGCTCCATTTGGCAGAGCAGCTGGCCTGCACGGGGGTGGTGTCCCAGCTGAGTTTTTCTTACCTCTCACCGGGGACCTCCTCCTGGGGGTCATTCAGTGTGAGGGGCAGTTGTGATATATGCCTGAGGACAAAGCACATAGACATGGCCCCACCCTCCACCCCACATAGGTTGCATTGTACCTGCTCAGTACACTCCACACTAATGTGGCCAGTCTGTTCACATCTCTCACACTTTACATATTTGCAGGACCAGCTGAAGTGTTTTATCATATGCCCAGGATAGCAACAGGAGCCTCTCTCCCTTCCAGTCATGATGCTGTTAGGCAGGTGCTGTATGCGGCCATCAGCCACTGCTTTCTAGTCTGCAATCCAGAACCCCTCAGAGTCTAGCTCTTTCAGCACTGTGCAGTATCTCTGCCGCTAGGTGCACATCTCACAGGCCTCCATGGCTTCCGTTTTAAAATGCACATTCGCTGTTCTCACTATCAGGCTGTTAAACCACGTTTTCGATGCTCTAGCTTTACCCCTTATTCAGTAAGGGGTAATAGCGCATCGAAAATGCGCGTCCACCCCCCCCCCCCGAAACTAATAGGGCCATCAACATGCAAATGCATGTTGATGGCCCTATTAGTTATTCCCGCACGATTCACTAAGTAAAATGTGCAGCCAAGCCGCACATTTTACTTTCAGAAATTAGCGACTACCCAAAGGTAGGCGTTAATTTCTGCCGGCACCAGGAAAGTGTACAGAAAAGCAGTAAAAACTGTTCATCCTCTGACTTTAATATCATGGTAATTAAGTTGGAGGTCGCAAAGTAAAATAAATTTAAAATTGGCTTGCGGGTTGAAAACCGGATGCTCAGTTTTGCCGGTGTCCGGTTTCCGAACCTGTATGTCAGCGGGTTTGAGAACCGACGCTGGCAAAATTCAGTGTCGGCTGTCAAACTCGCTGACAACCGCCGCTCCGGTCAAAAAAGGAGGTGCTGTGGACGCGCTAGTGTCCATAGCACCTCTTTTTACTGCGGGCCCTCATTTAAATACTGAATTGCTTGCCGGCTCTTCCGTGACTTTTACTGAATCGGCCTGCATGTCCTGTGAAAGGATAGTTGCAGTGAAATCCTTCTATTCCGGGATGTCTTTCACCTTTTTTCTTACCGGTTCCAAAAAGCCAATGGGTGATTCCCAGCTTTGAATGGCACATCATACTGAGAGCTTCCTGAAGTATGAATTAAAGCCTTCTCGTGCTGGGAGGGAAAACTTCTTCCTTTTTTTTTTTTTCTTTTTTTTTTTAAGCTTTTCATTAATAAAACTTTCCCAACATATTCTCTGTCCAGAGGGCCAGCGGTGAGTCCCATATAGTGGAATCTCGCCACACATCTTGCTGTTTTCTAGGCTTACTGTGTTGCTTAAATAGGTCAGAAAATAAAGGTTTACTTGCAGTTTGCTGTCATTCAGATTCCTTCTGGATATTTTGCACACAGTCTTGGCTTTGGCTTTCTTCTGCTTTTGGCTCTTTTCAAGGTGTTTGCTGCAGTTTCAGGCACAGTTTCTGAACTTTGACTTACTACTTTCAAAAGTATTTTCACCATTTTCTAGCAAGCTTACTTCCAGCTCCGTGCACTCAGCAGCAGCCACGCTGGTGGCTTCTGCACCCTGAGCTTCCAGTCCTCATGCCACCAGAACAGCGGGCGGTGCTGCAGGGCAGGAGAGAGGTGCATTGGCAGAGCTGTGTGTGGGGGGGGGGGGGTGACCCAGACCCAGACCCAGTCCCAGTACCAGAATAGCAGTTGGCCCTAGAGCAGGACTTTTTGAATTAAAAAAAAAAATGTTTTATGGATCTCCACACACTTTTTAAAATTTTTGCCATAAAAGAAATGAGCTGCATGCCAAAATCATTCATAAATGTATGAAACATTTTTTATCTAAACTAGATACATGGGGAGGGCAGTTTCCAAAGTTATTTAAAGCATTGCGCTTATAAATGAAGGCTGAGGCCATTTCAATTTCCAGACCAGCTGCAATGGGGAACTGGAAGCAAGTTCAAAAATGTTCCCCCTGTGGGGGGGGGGGGGGGGAAACAGTACCTGCAATCTAATTTTCAAAGGGAAATGGCCCACAGAATTTCCTTTTTAAAAACTCAGGCCATTGGGGGAAAGCCAATACTTTTTTTTTTTTTTTTTGTTACTGCATACTTTTCATCTCTATGCATGAGAATTTCAAAATTAAATCTCTGCATGGACTTTCCCTCCCTCTGCCTAGCTCTGCTCCTATTCCCCCCGCATGCCGTTCACAGCACAGGTGCTTTCAGTGGTGGGGAATGGCAATTTTCAAAGGGGTCTTTTTATGTGGGTAAACGGGCGTTTCTCCACATACCCTCCTTGAAAATGGACTCCCTTTTAGCCTGCTCGTCTCTTTATATTTTATTTTTTGTTATGATTCTTACAAACACAGAAAACTTTGATCACAAAATAATTTTAGATTTTAGAAAAAACAAAATAGCTTGCTTCTCAAAGGGAAGAAGGCTTCCTTGCCTGTCTGTGTACCCCCTGAAATAACTTTAATGTCCTATCCACATCTGGCTATTGTGTGGACCTCCCTCCCCCTCTCTGACCATCATGATACTTGGGGTCCTTTCCTTCTCTCCCCTGATACACACATGCACACACGTAACCAGTGGCAGAGCCATATGGTAGTTGTGGGAAACATTTTCTCAGTGCTGTGAAATCCCTGCTTTCCTCTGTGAAGCAGAGGCTATGAACCTTTCTTCCCCCCCCCCCCCCCCCCCCCCCCCCCCATCCTCAGGAAGTGCAGCAGTGAGGTTTGTAAATCTTGAGGGCTGCAACCAGGCCCTCTTTCCCACTTCCACTAAACATGCATCAGTGCAGTTTGAGACCTCTCTGTCCCTCCTCCTGATCTGCAGCAGTGCGACACTGTTTTGGGGGCCATAATAGACCTCACTGTAACTCTTGGCCTGTGGCAGCAGCTCGGGTAATAGCAGCCTGCTTGTTTTCTTCTCAGCTAAAGTTTCTTGCATCCCATCTGGAGGACCCCCTGGGATGGTCTCGTAGACCCCAGGTTGGGAACCTCTGCTGTAGAGAATTGGAAGAGAATCCATACCCCATGCTTCCACTCTTCATCTGCCCCCGCCACCACTGCTGCAGCTTCTAGTTTTCCCCAGTTCTTGCCTCTCTTCCCCCTCTGGTGACAAGTTTCTTTCTTGAGCAGGGCTGCTTCAGGGGCTGAGTGCGACCAGCTCACGGTCCCAGGCTTTGACAGTCTTTTTGCTGGCTCTGCTCCTCAGAAGGAAGTGCCGCAGTCTCAGTTGGTGAGCAGTGGGATGTTTGTTTTGCATGAGGGCCTGTGTAATGTGCTTTCTAAAGGTCCTGCTACGGTGACTGCTTTCCCGTTGTCTTTCTGGCCTGGGAATAGTAAATTGCTACATGGCTTTGGTGTCACTGGGATGTGCATGCTGGCACTCATCAGGGAGCCTTCTGAGTTTTTTTGCTATGATCTCCCATTGGGAGTGTGTACAAGGCTGCACTGCATGGGTTAGTGTGTGTGATTTATGTACTGTGCTGAGAGACTGCATGATACACTGGGAGAGTGCATGAAACTTCTCCATGGTTGGCTGGCACTGTAAGGCCACTTACCGTCCAAGAGACTTGTACGCTTTATAGCTCATCATTTTCTGCACTTGATGCATTAATAAGGGCTGGGCTGATACCATATCTGGGGCTGGAAAAATATTAGTTCTTGAGTGCTACATGCAGTTTTGGTTTCTAGGATAGCCAAATTTTATGCAAACTAAGCTGATTCTTTGCTCCAAATCCCATGTAAATATATTTCATGAATCTTTAGGCCTGGGGAATGCTGTTAGCAAAACGTGAGTGATGGACTTCACTTGTGAGTGCAGCTGCCTCCCTGCTCCTTCTGATGCCACCCTGGCCGTAGCTCATCAGCACCCTAGCAGAGGGGCTCAGGGTGGCTGTGCTCTCTAATTGTTACAGCTGTGAGCTGGCAGTCCTGGGGCGGTCCCAGTCCCTTCATTCCTTAGGCTTCTTTTCAAATATTAAATCTGTGGGATGAAGGGGGCTGGAGGCTTCCGCAGTGATTTAAGTGCATGCCAGCTTACAGACCTGCTTGCACTTGGCAGATCTTTGCTCCGGAGAGCAGCACCCTGCACATCTCTGCCAGAGCATGGATCAACTTGGCATGTGGAAAAGGGGACGTGAGCACCAAGTGTGGTGGGTGAGAAGGTTTTTACATTTTTTTTTTAAATTCCTTGAATGTATAATTCTTGAATACTTATTTATTGCAGACCTGTAACCCCCTCCCTTAACCTATTTGTAGCACTTGAGGACTGGCATTCTTCATCCCAGAGCCAGGGAAGGACAAACTGAAACCCCCCTCCCCCATGACACCGCCTCTCTTTCAATTTTTGACCTCTCCTGCTTATCCTTGCCCTGCCTGCACAAGAGATTGTTTTTTCAACCAGTCTCTGCTGTTTGGGTAAAATATATAAAACAGACCTGTGGACACTCCACCCTGAACACAGCGGGGGGGGGGGGGGCCCTGGCCTGCGACCGGCATCGTCTGCTCGTACCTGCTGCAGTGTGCCCCCCCCCTCTCCCCCGGGTCACCGCTTTCCACCACAGGCCTGCGCTGCGGGCCCTCCCCAGGACATGTGATCTGAGCTGGGGGCTGGCTCGGTGCCTGCCCATGAAGGCTTTGTGCTGGCTCGCGCGCGTGTGTGTGTGTATGCGCGCGCGCACGCGCGAGACACACACACACGGCCCGTCCGCGTGCATTCTGCGAAGCGGCTCTGTGCGTACGAGATGTGTAATTAGCTCTGCTAAGAGTCGGCTTTGACGTGAGCCGCCTGCACACGGCTCCCAGCTGCCGGGCTGTTGCCATGGAGAGAGGGCTTGTAAAGACTGCACTATACCGAGGCGCCGGGACGAGGGATTGGTTGCTCCTCTTACAGCGGTGCCGGTCACGGGCCAGAGTGAAGGGGGGGGGGGTGCCCCCCCCCCCCCAACTCTGGTTTGGCGCGACGGCACCCGCAGAGGGTCAGGATGGTGCCCTCCTACTTAGCGCGACTGTGCGTGCTCTCTGTGCTATTCTTCTGGCGTCTGAGAGAACCTCGAAAGGGGGTGGGGCAGGGATCCCTGATAAAAACCACAGCCACAATGACAACAAGAATCTGCTGGGAACGTAAACAAACCATGACAGCAGAAATAGACCCTATGGCTCATCTAGCCTGCTCCTCCTCCCAGTTCAGTTTTATAATGCCCATCACTTCCTCAGAAGATCCTCTGTATTTATCCCATGCTTGCTTCAATTCAGATAATGTTTTTGTCTTTCCCACATCCAGGGGCCGAAGAAATACAGTGTAGTCAGCCGAGCGCACTGTATAACCAGCACTCGGACGCGGGTTACATAGGGGGTGGATTAGCGCCTATTTAACTCGTGTCTGAGTGCGGGTTATACAGTGCGCCGAGCGCACTGTATAACCCGCACTCGGACGCGGGTTACATAGGGGGTGGATTAGCGCCTATTTAACTCGTGTCTGAGTGCGGGTTATACAGTGCGCCGAGCGCACTGTATAACCAGCACTCGGACGCGGGTTACATAGGGGGTGGATTAGCGCCTATTTAACTCGTGTCTGAGTGCGGGTTATACAGTGCGCCGAGCGCACTGTATTGCTTCGGCCCCTGGATGTGGGAAAGACAAAAACAGGAGGCGCTAGGGTCGCTTGTGCGACCCCCTAATTTGTTTATAACATGGTGTCCCCCCCCCTTACTGGTGCCATGCGCGCGTTAAGAAAGCGGGCGCTGAAAAGTCAGCACCTGCTTTCTGCGTTTGATTTATCATCGGCCCCCAGTGGGAGGCTGTTCAATGCATCCACCACCCTCTCTGTAAAGATACTTCCTAAGATTGCTCCTTGAGTCTACCCCCTTTCAACCTCCATCTCATGACCACTTGTTCTAGAGCCTTTTTTCCATTGAAAAAACTTGCCTCCTATGTATGGAAACATTTGAAATATTTAAATGTCTCTATCATATCTCCCCTATCTTACCTCTCCTTTAGGGTGTACATGTTTAGATTTTTAAGACTATTTTCATATGCTTTAGTGTGAAGAGCACGGACTATTTTAGTAGCCACTCTGGACCAACTGAATTCTGTTTATATCCTTTTGAAGGTTCAGTATTCCAAGTGAGGTCTTGCCAGGACTTATAAAAAGGGCAAGATCTCCTCCCTTTTTCTGCTGACCGTTCCTCTCCCTATGCAGCCAAGCAACTTTCTGGCTTTTACTGTCACTTTATCCACCTTAAGATCATCAGATAAAATCGCCCCCAGATTCTGCTCTCTTGTGCTTAAAAATGTCACTTCCAATACTGTAACTTTCCCTTGGGTTTTTGCACCCTAAATGTATTACTCTGCATTTTTTTAGCATTTAAAAAAATGCTGCCAGACCCTAGACCATTCCTCTATCTTCACTAGATCCCTCCTCATGTTTTCCACTCCTTTCTGGCTGTCCATCCTGTTTAGATTTTGGTATCATCAGCAAAAAGACAAACCTTTCCCAGCAATCCTTCTGTTATGTCACTCATAAAAATATTGAAAAGAACTGGTCCAAGGACCAATCCCTGAGGCACATTGCTAGTAACAACCCCCTCTTCAGAAAACTGTTTACCATTACCCTTTGCCTCCCATTCAGCCAGTTTCTAACCCAGTCAGTCATTCTAGGATCCATACCAAGGGCACACAATTTACAAGTCTGTGTGCAATCATGTCAGAGGCCTTGCTGAAATCAAAGTGTGAAATCTAGTGCACTCCCTTGATCCAACTCTCTGGTCACCCAATCAAAGAAATTGATAAGATTTACCTCTGGTAAACCATGTTGCCTTAGATCTTGCAATCCATTGGATTCCAAAAATGTTACTCCTGGGAGAATTCTGCGCACAAAAACTTTAAATTGGTCAAAATAACACAATTTACATGTGTCTTTAAGTAGTAACTTTTTTTTTTCTGTATTAATTTAAAATGTAATTTACTTAAAGATGCAGAATCTTTTTAAAATATTTTGAGCAGAAGTTTCCTAGAAATTCACTGTAAGAGTTTCCCTATTCCCCTGGCCACTTTGCCCCCTCAGGCCCCAACTCTTCCATCTGCCAGTATCTCTCCCTTCCACTCTATCGTCAGTCCCAGAGTTTGACCCTGTTCTCAGTACTGCCCCTCACACATGCTCCCTCTTTCTAGTAACACATACACACACCTTCATACAGGCTCTCACTCTCTCGTGCACACACACATCCCCTCATACAGGGTCCCTTTTGCATACACACCCACACACGCTCCCTTTCTCTCTCACACAGGCTACCTGTGTCACGCTCTCTCTCTCACACATACACAATCCCTTCACACAGGCTAGCACCCTCACATACACATGATCCCTTTTTCATAGACACCAGCTCCCAATGTCTCACACGCATATACACTCCTTCACAATTTCCTCATATAGGCTCCCTCTCTGGCACCCCCTTGCTCTCACACACACCTCTCTATACACATTCACTCTCACCGGGGCCTTCACCTTTGCCATGAACGGCGCACGCTCTGTTCACAGCATGCTGGGGTCTCCTCTACCATTTTCTGTGCAGAATTTGGCAGTTCCTTCAGGACTAAAAAATTGCACTATCTTGTTAGCAGCAATTCAATTAGTTTTCTTACCACATAGGTCAGCCCGTACTTTACGCCTGGGGAGAATGCTGCAAACTTTATATTGCTTAAAATGTAAAATACGCATCAGTCTGTCAGTAACTACTTTTTCTGCTTTACATTATAAATTATTACTCAAAGGTGCAAAGTTTTAAATACTTTGAGCAGAATTTCCCTAGAAGTACTGTGACCCTTCCGTCGCTCTTCCTACTCCTCTGGCCAGACTTCTTTCATTCTTCCCTCTTAGGCCCCAACTCCTCTGCTCTCCACTCTCTCTCCCCTCCCCTCTCACCTCCAGTTTCAATTCCTTCCACGCTATTTCAGGATGTCACACAGGCTCCCTCTCTTATGCACATATATACCCCGTCACACAGGATACCTCTGACCTCTCATTCAGGGTTCCCCTCTCTGTTGCGCATACACAGGCTCCCTCTGAGGCACGCACAGACATGTACGTGCTACACAGGCTCCAACTCTTTTGCCACACACAGGCTCCTTCACAGTACACTTCCTCTCTATCACAAGGGCTCACGAGCTCAGCTTTCTTGCCTCACGCTAGGTCTTCTCGACTGCTGGGCCTGATCTTTGCTGCAAGTGGGATGGCCTCGCCTTTCAGCCCACTGGGTCCTCCCTTTTCTTCAATCATGAGTGGGATAGACTCCACTTGCAGCCCGCCAGGCATTTTCAAACTTTGTGCTCCGCAAGTAGTACAGAATTCCCTCCAAGAGTAATAGTGGCCAGCTGCTGCCCCCCCCCCCCCTCCCGTTTTATGAATAGGAACCACATCTGCTCCTTTCCAGTCTGGAGGATATGGTTAGCCAGCGGAGTTGCCAGGACACATCCTAGAACCCTTGGATGTATAACATCTGGTCTCATTGCCTTTATCTATATTAAGTTTTTTTGTTAGGTGCTCAGGAGCACCCTCTTTTTTGAAAACTGGTTGAGGTTTACCTCACTTCCAATTGTATTTTTGTTCATTTTATGAGACCCTACTCCAGGCTTTTCCACAGTGAACACAGATTAAATTTTGTTAAGCAATTTTGCTTTTTTCCTCATCCGCCTCTACATAATCCCCCCCCTTCACCTTTGAGTCTCTATTTGCCAATTTTGTACTTCCTTCTATCACTGACACATCTGAAAAAATGTCCCTTGTTTTACTGTATTTGCTAGTTTTTCTGCTATTTCTAACCCTTTTTTTTTTTTTGAAGAAAAATATCAAATATGGTAAAACGGGGGACGGCACTTTTTTTTTTGTAGATAGGTTAGTGATAGAAGGAAGTGCAAAAAAATGGCAATGTGAGACTTGGAGGTGAAGGGGAGGAATAGTTAGAGGTATTTACCTCTTTGTGCTAACCAATATCAGTTTTCCTTTGACTGTTCTCCCACTCCAGCTTTCACACAGCTATACACTGTGCTGCACCATCTCTTTGCTTGTCTCCTCCAGTCTTCTGTTCCGTGTGTGTGTTCAGTTTTTTTTATTTTTTTAAGCCTACTTTGAGTGGGAATGCAGATTTATGAGCTTGAGGTGTGTCCCCTAATAACTTTTTTGTGATGTGGTGAAGCTAGGACACAGATTTTTCAGTACCTGTCGGGGGGGGGGGGGGGGGCGCATCAGGACTGGTGGAAGCTTTATACAGATCAACGCGGCTGTTTGTGGCCTGGAAAGCTGGCTCCTTTGGTTCTGGCTGGAACTTAATTTCCCCCCTCGCTTGCCATTTTCCTCTTCTTGGTTTCAGTGTCTTGCTTGGAGGTGACTTCAGTGGGGGCTGGAAGGGAGCGCCCTGTCTCCTGTGCGGTGCCTTGTGCCGCTATAGCAGAGGTTCTGTTATTTCAGGAGAGAGACATTTTGAGAAATGGAAGGGAATTGGCCTTGGACTTGCTCAGAGCGTTCTGCTTGTCCCCGGCTCAGGTAGTTGCAGCTGCCAGTGGTACCTTGCACTGCAGGGAAGATGGTAGGGCACGGTTCCTGGAATCTTCATTGGGGCGCTGTCATTTCACCACGAGAGGGCAACGAGTGGAGCTGGCCAAGCAGGTTCAGGCTGTGAATCCATGTGGCCAGCAATTCCGTAGGGGCTGACTTCCTAAACTTTGAAAATCCTCCTGGTATCCTGTGTGTATGTGAAAGGCTCCTGGACTTTAGAATATAGGTTGGAAGCACTTTAGGCACAGAACGGGCACGTCTTAAAAAAAAAAAATACTCTTAAGAAGAAAACTTGTGATTTCTGATTCCTGTCTTCCCATGTGTAGGGCCACACATGATTCCATAGGACAGCGTTGAGAGAGAAATCATGGCTCCATCCAGTCATTAAGAGAGCTTTTTGACTTTATATCTCACTTGTGTTTGTGGTTAAAGGCAACCCTCCGGCATTAGACCAAAACCCAAATTGGCATGTGCCAGTGCTTCCGTAATCTCTTTGCCACCCTCATGCTTTCCACCCCCCCCCCTCACCGCCAGCAGATTGGCGCCCGACAGAGGCATATGGGAGGCTGTGCTCGGAAATAGCATTTTTGAGCTGTCTTTCTGAAACTGTACCAGCCATTCAGTTTTGAAGCACAGGCCCTCAAATATTTCCTGCCAGGCATTGATCAACGGGGAGGCACACAGTGGGTGCAGATGTGACTGCAGTTGCATATCATTTTGTGAGCATGCGAGTGGTGGTCTGTAGGGTTGGTTAAAGGTGGGTGCTTTTTTTTTTTTTTTTCCCCCAGGAAATATCCCTCAAGCCAAAAGGGGAGCAAACTTACCATATGATGATGAGCCCTGCTGTACTCAATTAATGTCTTGTCTATCTGGTTTGCACTGCACAGAGAATGTGTAAGATGCCTCCATAAGAGCATGCACATGCTGCGTCGTGTGGCCTGTCCTGCTGGGCTAATGCTATGCCTCAGGCCATTCTGAGGGGGGGTTCACAGCAGATCTGGCCCTAGCGCTTCTATTCCAAAGGGTTTTTTTTTTTTGTTTGTAATAAAAGGGCAGGTCATTATTTTATCTTCTTTCTTCTTCCAGACCTAGGGGAATGCTGGTGCTTTTGAAAGGCATTTTTATAAACTTGGAAACTGAAATCCCTCATCCCCAGCATGTGTGGTTACAGTGCAAGCCTCCCCAGCACTGATCTTGCTGGTGTGTCAAGGTCCTTTTCTGAATAGGCTGCCTCTCATGATCCATGCCTGTGCAATTATTTTGGCACCTAGGCTGGGGACTGACAGCAGTCCCCAGCCTAGGTGAGTGCCATATCACAATGGTGGTTTCTATCTCCTGGGAGCTGGATGGAGACCACCAGCTCAGGTGTGCATAGGCTTACTGAACCACCTTCTTCCACAATCATGGCTTTATTGCCCTGAGCTGGATTTGAGCCATTTTACATGCTTGGTACTTAGAAGTGGGGGATGTTCGCTGGTCACATAAAGTTAGTTAATTAATTATGTTTTACTATTTATGATAATGCTGTTGTGCTATTTATTGCTGGTTAATTGTATTGATGGGCTGCGGCCATTTATTGTCCAACAATAAACTGTTATCGGAAGAAGTTGTGTGAGACTGCAATGAATTGGGAAGGGTGGGTGGGGGTTAGACGCAGCCTTTCCACTGCCCACATTGTGGTCAGCGGGAGGGTCAGGGGCTGTGGCATCTACATGAAAGAGACTCCTTTAGGCTCCACTAGGGAGGAAGCCGGTGCACTGCATGGGAGCTGGGTTGGCTTGGTGTGTTTAGATGAAGAGCTAGTTTAACGAGGCGGAACCTCTGTGCCCGAAAACTTGTTCCATTGGCCTCCAGCTGCTCTGCCACCAGATCCTTGAACGTTTGCCTCCAAAATGTTGGGGCCTTTTCTGCCAAGCATTTTTCTCCACAGACAGACAAAATTGGAAAAATCTGTTGGTACACCAGGCCCTTAAAAAGGGCTCTTAGATTGTGTTATATTTTAATCCGAGGGGACTGAGTAGCAGTGTTGCAGAGAAACAGCAGTGTGCAATGGATTCTGGTTGCAGCTCGTTGTTTTGTGTTTATAGTATGCTCAACCTGCCAGTGCTGCATCTGTGTCTGCTTTTCTCTGAGGTGCCGTCACCTGATCAGATAAATCTCTTCTTCTATGTGTTGGAGTCCCTACTGCCTGCTTGGCCGATCCTTAGCTAGTCTGACGGTGTGATCGGTGTCCACATGACCCACCTTCCTCTGGATCATCCCTCCCTCTTCTCTTCTTGGTAGAGCTGCTCTGGCTTCGTGCAGCGTGCCAGGGATTTCCCTGTCAGCTGGCGCTGTAGTGCCAAAGAGCTGAGCCACACAGACTGCCAGCATCCAAAGGAACTTAGCATTAATTATGTATATGCCTCATTCTGTCTCCTTTGTATATTCTTTCCCAGATCCCTCCTTGCAACTGTGTATATACACTGGTTCCTCTAGGTAACACAATAGGTGATAAGGCATTGGAAGCCTTATTCCCACTGTGTGCTTTTAACAGCAGTGAAATTCTGCTGTAACAAATTATCTTGTATATAACATCCTTCCCTATCCTCCAACACCCGAAAAAAAAAAAAGACTAGGACCGGTCTAGTGGTTAGAGAAACAGACTGAGAACCAGGGAAGCCAGGGTTCAAATCCTGCTTCTGCCACTGAAGTGCCTTGTGATCTTTGGGTGGCTCGCTGCACCCTCTACAGCCTTTGGTATTCACTATCAGGTCGATCCAGTAAGGCCGCGGTAAAAACAGTGAGGTAGTGTCAGGCGCACCCTTCCTCCCCGCACGCACAGTTCTCTTCACTAACTCCCCGATACTCTCCTCTAATCGCATGCAAATGCATGCCGCGGCTGTGAAGCGTTAGGGAAGGGTTATGCCCGCGCAACCCATTTTACTGTATAGGCGCTGTAACAGCGCCTATACAGTAACCTGGGTGCGCTGGTACCTGTCATTTCAAATGACATTTGAAATGACAGGCACCAGGAAGTGTAAAAAAGTTTAAAAAGTGTAAAAAACAAAAAACCTGTGTGTTATATAAAAAAATAAAACAATTTTAAATACCTGTCGGAGGGCCGTGGGTCCAGGCGGCCGGTGGGCGGCGGGCAGCCATCAGCGGCATCCGGTAGTCCCTTCTCCCTTCCTCCCTCCCTCCCCTGCCTGGATGAGCGAGATCCGGGGAGCCAGCAGCGGCAGCATGTTCGATCGGGCAGGCAGGTAGGTGGCAAAGTAAAGATGGCCGCCTGCACGGGAAAATCGTGCAATTGGCCGCTGAAGACGTGATGTCACACCCCGTGACGCCAAAAGTCGTGACGTCACGTCTTCAGCGGCCAATTGCACGATTTTCCCGTGCAGGCGGCCATCTTTACTTTGCCACCTACCTGCCTGCCCGATCGAACATGCTGCCGCTGCTGGCTCCCCGGATCCCGCCGCTCCCGGATCCTGCTGCCGACCCGCCCGTGCGATTTTGGCGCTCATCCAGGCAGGGGAGGGAGGGAGGAAGGGAGAAGGGACTACCGGATGCTGCTGATGGCTGCCCGCCGCCCACCGGCCGCCTGGACCCACGGCCCTCCGACAGGTATTTAAAATTGTTTTATTTTTTTATATAACACACAGGTTTTTGTTTTTTACACTTACCATAGCAGGCCCGAGCCTTGCTACTTTTTCGTTTGTTTTTTTTTGCCCTGGTCCCGTCAGGTCTCCTGCAGCCCCGTCTGGTCCGGACGGGGCTGCAGGAGACCGGACGGGACCAGGGCGGGTAAGCAATGTTTTTACCCTACACTACACTACACTAACTCCTACTAGGGGGAGGCGGTAAACTAGCAGGTTAAGGCCGCGGCAGAACAGCGGGTTACGGAGGAGATAATATCAGCGCCCGTTACAGTATCGCAGGGGAATAGCTAATTCCTTCATTATACAGCTTTTTCGTTCATTTACATGCCGGGTGCGGAAAGGGTTATGCGTCTGTTTTCAGAAGCGATACGGACGCGTGAAACTGGAGACTATCGCCGAATTGCCTTGCGTGCCCGAATTGTGCGCTACGAGCACGTTACAGACGGGCAATCCTCGAGCGGACGATACTGGATCGACCTGTTAAATTGTTAGCTCTCGGAGGCAGTGAAATTCTACACTGCCTGATTTTTTTTTTTTTTTTTTAACTCTCCTTGAGCTCAGATTTGGAAATGTGAGCAATTAAATAGAAATCCAGTTCTGAGTTTGGTAGTCGGCTGCTTTTTAGAAAGGGTGACAACCAGAGGTTTATACACCTGGATGCCGAGGTGGTGTCATGCCCCTTATGGATAGAAAACAAACTATACTTATGTGACTGTACAGTTGGTCTGTATTATTCTGTGCAAGTTGGTGTCTTAAATCCCCCCCCCCCCTTTTTTTTTGAATTCTTTATTTATGAATTTTCAACTTACAATAAGTATCATTCAATTTACGTTATTCAAAATCTTTTGAATATTCTTTAGGTATACAAGATAACACAATATAAATCCAAAATAAGTTATTTAAACAGGCATAATAACCATCATATAACCAGTTACTAAACAAAAAGGGGAGCACTGAGCAAATCAATAATATTTTAAACTGGTACTCCAAAAATTACAGGAAATTGTAGATATTACATTATGACCAACTAATACTTAGGTTTCAGTTTTACTTCCCTCACTCTGATTCCTTCGCTCCTCCAGGTACTTTTCTAGATCTAATGGATCATAATATACATATCTGGCTCCAGCAACCCGCATGACACACTTACATGGAAACCTAATCATAATCTGTATTCCCCCCCCTTTTTTTGTATTTATTTCGCCTATAGAAGTATATGGATTTGGGAGTATTTGATTTTTTTTTTCTTTTCTGGAGGAATGATGGTGCTCGAATTATCCAAAAGTATCAATTTAAAATGAATGGGTAAAATGCAATGAATGAGACCATTTTTTGTTTGTTGTGACACCCCCCCCCCCCCCCCCCCCCAAAAAAAATGGAGGGTGCCCACAAATTACATTTGTTTCATTCATTTCCCATTCAAGTCTATGGCTGATTGAAAAGTGCTGCAGTGAGACTGTTAACTCTAGCAACCAAGAAATTCCTGAGTGAAGTAGTTTATTTACAGCAGTTTCTAAGCTGCCCTGCTCCTGATGCTACCTTGGGGTCTTGCTGCCGCTCAGCCTTACTGCCATACCCCATACATACATTGCAGGGGGGTGGGTTATTCATGCTGCCACTCTGCCTTGCTTCCGTATCCCTTATGCTACATCTTGAGGATCTTGCTGCCATCCATGTCCCTGATGCTACACCTTGTGTTTTGCTGTCATTCTGCCTTGCT